>NC_136620.1:44728512-45192192 GCF_933228915.1 Telmatherina bonti
CAGTCAGACAGACACACAGACACACAGACAGACAGACACACAGACAGTCAGACAGACAGACACACAGACAGACAGACACACAGACAGACAGACACACAGACACACAGACAGTCAGACAGACACACAGACAGACAGACACACAGACACACAGACAGACAGACACACAGACAGTCAGACAGACAGACACACAGACAGACAGACACACAGACACACAGACAGACAGACACACAGACACACAGACAGACAGACACACAGACAGACACACAGACAGACACACAGACACACAGACACACAGACACACAGACAGACACACAGACAGACAGACACACAGACACACAGACACACAGACACACACACAGACACACAGACAGACAGACACACAGACAGACAGACACACAGACACACAGACACACAGACACACAGACAGACAGACAGACAGACAGACAGACAGACAGACAGACACAGACAGACAGACAGACAGACACACAGACACACAGACAGACACACAGACACACAGACACACAGACACACAGACACACAGACACACAGACACACAGACACACAGACAGACAGACACACAGACACACAGACACACAGACAGACACACAGACACACAGACACACAGACACACAGACACACAGACAGACACACAGACACACAGACAGACACACAGACACACAGACACACAGACAGACACACAGACACACAGACACACAGACACACAGACACACAGACAGACACACAGACACACAGACAGACACACAGACACACAGACACACAGACACACAGACACACAGACAGTCAGACACACAGACACACAGACACACAGACAGACAGACACACAGACACACAGACACACAGACACACAGACACACAGACACACAGACACACACACAGACACACAGACAGACAGACACACAGACACACAGACACACAGACAGACACACAGACACACAGACAGACACACAGACACACAGACACACAGACACACAGACAGACACACAGACACACAGACACACAGACACACAGACAGACACACAGACACACAGACAGTCAGACAGACAGACAGACAGACAGACACACAGACAGTCAGACAGACAGACAGACAGACACACAGACACACAGACACACACACAGACACACAGACAGACAGACAGACAGACACACAGACACACAGACAGACACACAGACACACAGACACACAGACACACAGACAGACACACAGACACACAGACAGTCAGACAGACAGACAGACAGACACACAGACACACAGACACACAGACACACAGACACACAGACACACAGACAGTCAGACAGACACACAGACACACAGACAGTCAGACAGACACACAGACACACAGACACACAGACAGACACACAGACAGACACACAGACAGTCAGACAGACAGACAGACAGACACACAGACACACAGACAGACAGACACACAGACACACAGACACACAGACACACAGACAGTCAGACAGACACACAGACACACAGACAGTCAGACAGACACACAGACACACAGACACACAGACAGACACACAGACAGACACACAGACAGTCAGACAGACACACAGACACACAGACACACAGACACACAGACACACAGACACACAGACAGTCAGACAGACACACAGACACACAGACACACAGACACACAGACAGTCAGACAGACACACAGACACACAGACACACAGACACACAGACACACAGACAGTCAGACAGACACACAGACACACAGACAGTCAGACAGACACACAGACACACAGACAGACACACAGACAGACAGACACACAGACACACAGACACACAGACAGACACACAGTGTGTGTCTGTCTGTGTGTGTGTGTCTGTCTGTGTGTGTGTGTGTGTGTGTGTGTGTGTGTGTGTGTGTGTGTGTGTGTGTGTGTGTGTGTGTGTTGATGTTCTTGTGAGGACTGGGAAAAGTTAGGAAAGGTCCTGGGTTAGTGGCGGACACACACACACCGTACTATGCTCTGAAATGACTTCTTTTGGAATTAAATGTTTGTGTTTAATGTTCATGTTTGAAATCTTAATAAAATCTGGTTTAAATATAAACTTTGCCTGTAATTAATTAATTATCTTTAATTAGATTTTTAATGATCCAAGGTGTTGAGGTCATGTGGTGCGACCAATTTGAAAAATAAAGATATTAAATACTAAATATTTCATCTCCTGAACTAAAACATTAATATTTGATACAATATGCTGAAGTTAAAAGTAGTTTAAAAACATTTTTATCAGCATCATGCAGTTTACAGAAAAGAGATTTAATTTCATGACTGTGACATTATAGAGCTAAAATATGAAATCATTGTTGATTAAAAAAAACTCAAATGAAATAGAAAGACTTCATTCTAAGCACTTGACATGACTGAAATGGGGAAAAAAAGAAGTATGTTGGGAAAATTATTAATTTAGAAGAAAAAGATGGTCGCACCACATGACATTTTTTTAAGGCCACTGTTAAACCGTCTGGATGAAAAAACACTGAAATTCATCATTTCTAAGGGCAACATTGATTTTTGTACACAACATCCTTGATGTATTCAAATAATAAAATAATAATATTCAATAACAAAAAAATTTTTTTTTTTTTGTATTTTAAAATTGACATGTTGAAAAACTTTTAATGACACATCAACTTTGCAACAGCTGACACTGAACATAAAACAATAAATGTCTCTCTTTTCTCTTACACACACAACCTTTGAATCATTTTAATAGGAACATTTTTAACAATATATTTTCTGTGCACAAGGTGATGAGAGGTCGGTATGTTTCTTACAATGTAAACAACAGGAGGGTTGGACATGAAGCTAGAAACTTCACAGTCCTTTGGTTAAATGTGATATTCTGACATTTAACATTGGAGAACAAAAGGGATTTATGCAATGTAAATTTAAAAAAAAAAAAAAAAAAAAACTTAAAAATTCCAACAGAACAGAGTTTATTCATAGTACTAAACATATTTTGGATGGTTTTGACTCACCTTTTGTTTCTCCCAAAACATTATTCCTCTCTCCTACAACGTCCATTACATTACAGCATATGGACAATATGCAAATTAGACAATGACATCATTCAGCGACTTCTAGACCAGCCAATAGCTGCTTTCTTTACTTTGGACCAGCAAAGTGACCCAAAAGAGACACTTTGGCAGTCACTTCGTTTTGTTGTTTGTTTTCTACAGTTTTCTTCCTTTTGGTTTGTTCTTAGTCAAAGTAAAACATGAACATATGTTGGCTAAAACATAACTTTAAACTCCTTACTGGACAGACAGTTTAAACTGGACATTAATCTAAATGGACCAAACAGAGACAACAGATGTTAGTTTACATCTCACTCTGTAAGCCAGGCTGGGATAAGCCGTGGATTTGCACGTGCACTATTCATTGTGGCCGTGCACGTGGGCTTGTGCAGGTGTCCTCTCTGCTCCTCTGACCGACTGGGAGTGCTTTATGATGGGGAGAGGCTCCCACCGCTCGTTCCTGACAGTCACTGCTAAACAAGATGTGCTTTCAAGTCAGTCGCCAAAACACCAGAAACGTCTCCAGTAACTCCAGTAAAAGTTGCTAGTCGCTTTTAACAAAATAAGTTGCCAGATTTCACAAGAAAGTTGGCATCTGCGTCACGTGGTGTAACGATCCACCAGTGTCATTTGCTGAGGGAGAAAGAGGGAGCGCTTGTTTTGATGCAGGTGATGTCCCAGTTCGAAATGCGGTACATTCGTGGTGTTTTTTTGTTTTTTTTTAAATTGTCGTCATTTGAAAATGTGATCGTATACAAGTATGAACCGAGATCACGTTTTTTTTAATGATTAATTGTGCAGCTCTACAACCTAAGTGTTTGTACTTGTGTATTTGTTTTGTATTTGCGTATTGCTGGACCTGTTGTGTGATCCAGCTACACTGGGGGTCTCCTCGCTCTGCGTCCTCCTCAGGTTGGGTCTCTCAGACTGAAGTATCTCTGTAACACAAACACATCAGTTTCAGGTTGTGGAAACATAAATACTAACCATCAGTGTTCTAACAGGTACCATTCTGGATTGTCCCTACGACCGGGACGATGGAGGAGTCGCCCTACGACCCGGACGATGGAGGAGTCGCCCTACGACCCGGACGATGGAGGAGTCGCCCTACGACCCGGACGATGGAGGAGTCGCCCTAGGACCGGGACGATGGAGGAGTCGCCCTACGACCCGGACGATGGAGGAGTCGCCCTACGACCGGGACGAAGGAGGAGTCGCCCTACGACCCGGACGATGGAGGAGTCGCCCTACGACCCGGACGATGGAGGAGTCGCCCTACGACCCGGACGATGGAGGAGTCGCCCTACGACCCGGACGATGGAGGAGTCGCCCTACGACCCGGACGAAGGAGGAGTCGCCCTACGACCCGGACGATGGAGGAGTCGCCCTACGACCCGGACGAAGGAGGAGTCGCCCTACGACCCGGACGATGGAGGAGTCGCCCTACGACCGGACGATGGAGGAGTCGCCCTACGACCCGGACGATGGAGGAGTCGCCCTACGACCCGGACGATGGAGGAGTCGCCCTACGACCCGGACGATGGAGGAGTCGCCCTACGACCCGGACGAAGGAGGAGTCGCCCTACGACCCGGACGATGGAGGAGTCGCCCTACGACCCGGACGATGGAGGAGTCGCCCTACGACCGGGACGAAGGAGGAGTCGCCCTACGACCGGGACGAAGGAGGAGTCGCCCTACGACCCGGACGATGGAGGAGTCGCCCTACGACCGGGACGATGGAGGAGTCGCCCTACGACCGGGACGATGGAGGAGTCGCCCTACGACCGGGACGATGGAGGAGTCGCCCTACGACCGGGACGATGGAGGAGTCGCCCTACGACCGGGACGATGGAGGAGTCGCCCTACGACCGGGACGATGGAGGAGTCGCCCTACGACCGGGACGATGGAGGAGTCGCCCTACGACCCGGACGATGGAGGAGTCGCCCTACGACCGGGACGATGGAGGAGTCGCCCTACGACCCGGACGATGGAGGAGTCGCCCTACGACCGGGACGATGGAGGAGTCGCCCTACGACCGGGACGATGGAGGAGTCGCCCTACGACCGGGACGATGGAGGAGTCGCCCTACGACCGGGACGAAGGAGGAGTCGCCCTACGACCGGGACGAAGGAGGAGTCGCCCTACGACCGGGACGAAGGAGGAGTCGCCCTACGACCGGGACGATGGAGGAGTCGCCCTACGACCGGGACGATGGAGGAGTCGCCCTACGACCGGGACGATGGAGGAGTCGCCCTACGACCGGGACGATGGAGGAGTCGCCCTACGACCGGGACGATGGAGGAGTCGCCCTACGACCCGGACGATGGAGGAGTCGCCCTACGACCCGGACGATGGAGGAGTCGCCCTACGACCGGGACGATGGAGGAGTCGCCCTACGACCGGGACGATGGAGGAGTCGCCCTACGACCGGGACGATGGAGGAGTCGCCCTACGACCGGGACGATGGAGGAGTCGCCCTACGACCCGGACGATGGAGGAGTCGCCCTACGACCCGGACGATGGAGGAGTCGCCCTACGACCCGGACGATGGAGGAGTCGCCCTACGACCCGGACGATGGAGGACTCGCCCTACGACCCGGACGATGGAGGAGTCGCCCTACGACCCGGACGATGGAGGAGTCGCCCTACGACCCGGACGATGGAGGAGTCGCCCTACGACCGGGACGATGGAGGAGTCGCCCTACGACCCGGACGATGGAGGAGTCGCCCTACGACCGGGACGATGGAGGAGTCGCCCTACGACCGGGACGATGGAGGAGTCGCCCTACGACCCGGACGATGGAGGAGTCGCCCTACGACCGGGACGATGGAGGAGTCGCCCTACGACCCGGACGATGGAGGAGTCGCCCTACGACCGGGACGATGGAGGAGTCGCCCTACGACCGGGACGATGGAGGACTCGCCCTACGACCCGGACGATGGAGGACTCGCCCTACGACCCGGACGATGGAGGAGTCGCCCTACGACCCGGACGATGGAGGAGTCGCCCTACGACCGGGACGATGGAGGAGTCGCCCTACGACCGGGACGATGGAGGAGTCGCCCTACGACCGGGACGATGGAGGACTCGCCCTACGACCGGGACGATGGAGGACTCGCCCTACGACCGGGACGATGGAGGAGTCGCCCTACGACCGGGACGATGGAGGAGTCGCCCTACGACCCGGACGATGGAGGAGTCGCCCTACGACCCGGACGATGGAGGAGTCGCCCTACGACCCGGACGATGGAGGAGTCGCCCTACGACCCGGACGATGGAGGAGTCGCCCTACGACCGGGACGATGGAGGAGTCGCCCTACGACCCGGACGATGGAGGAGTCGCCCTACGACCGGGACGATGGAGGAGTCGCCCTACGACCCGGACGATGGAGGAGTCGCCCTACGACCCGGACGATGGAGGAGTCGCCCTACGACCGGGACGATGGAGGAGTCGCCCTACGACCGGGACGATGGAGGAGTCGCCCTACGACCGGGACGATGGAGGAGTCGCCCTACGACCGGGACGATGGAGGAGTCGCCCTACGACCCGGACGATGGAGGAGTCGCCCTACGACCGGGACGATGGAGGAGTCGCCCTACGACCGGGACGATGGAGGAGTCGCCCTACGACCCGGACGATGGAGGAGTCGCCCTACGACCGGGACGATGGAGGAGTCGCCCTACGACCGGGACGATGGAGGAGTCGCCCTACGACCGGGACGATGGAGGAGTCGCCCTACGACCGGGACGATGGAGGAGTCGCCCTACGACCCGGACGATGGAGGAGTCGCCCTACGACCGGGACGATGGAGGAGTCGCCCTACGACCCGGACGATGGAGGAGTCGCCCTACGACCGGGACGATGGAGGAGTCGCCCTACGACCGGGACGATGGAGGAGTCGCCCTACGACCGGGACGATGGAGGAGTCGCCCTACGACCCGGACGATGGAGGAGTCGCCCTACGACCGGGACGATGGAGGAGTCGCCCTACGACCGGGACGATGGAGGAGTCGCCCTACGACCGGGACGATGGAGGAGTCGCCCTACGACCGGGACGATGGAGGAGTCGCCCTACGACCGGGACGATGGAGGAGTCGCCCTACGACCGGGACGATGGAGGAGTCGCCCTACGACCGGGACGATGGAGGAGTCGCCCTACGACCGGGACGATGGAGGAGTCGCCCTACGACCGGGACGATGGAGGAGTCGCCCTACGACCGGGACGATGGAGGAGTCGCCCTACGACCGGGACGATGGAGGAGTCGCCCTACGACCGGGACGATGGAGGAGTCGCCCTACGACCGGGACGATGGAGGAGTCGCCCTACGACCCGGACGATGGAGGAGTCGCCCTACGACCGGGACGATGGAGGAGTCGCCCTACGACCGGGACGATGGAGGAGTCGCCCTACGACCGGGACGATGGAGGAGTCGCCCTACGACCGGGACGATGGAGGAGTCGCCCTACGACCGGGACGATGGAGGAGTCGCCCTACGACCGGGACGATGGAGGAGTCGCCCTACGACCGGGACGATGGAGGAGTCGCCCTACGACCGGGACGATGGAGGAGTCGCCCTACGACCGGGACGATGGAGGAGTCGCCCTACGACCGGGACGATGGAGGAGTCGCCCTACGACCGGGACGATGGAGGAGTCGCCCTACGACCGGGACGATGGAGGAGTCGCCCTACGACCGGGACGATGGAGGAGTCGCCCTACGACCGGGACGATGGATGTAGCTCGGTCTTCATGCAGTCAGAGCAGGAGGTGATCACCTCTGTTGCATGGTCAGACTGAAGTAGATGCTGGTTAATTCATCCTGGTTTACTTTCAGATATTAATGTCTGTCAATGTGGATGAAAACATTCCTAAAGTTAAAACTACTGTCGCGTGCTGTAGACTCTGAGTTAGAATAACTGGAGCTGCAGCTCTTAGTTCAAGTATTTGAAATGACCTTAACAGATTTGAGTTTATTATATGAATCTTTTTATGTCCATAAGATTTCACAATAACATAATAATAACAATAACACAATATCAAAATGTTTTTTGGGGCAAATTTTACGATACATTAGCTTAGCTTCAGAATGCGTGCACGGACATACAAATCATCCTCATCATCATACTCTTCATCTTGTTCTGACGTTTGGAATGGCTTGGGAAGAACGTTTTTCCTCAAAACCCTGTTCTGTAGTTTCCTAAAAACTTTTATTTACTTTACTTGACGACACAATGGCTGAGAAGAAAATTAGTTTTAGTCTATGCTTGTGAGATAGTGTTGTTAAATGTAAGAAATCAGTTTCATCAGTATTTCCTACATGTGTAACTATGACAGAAAATGAGATTCTACAGTTAAATGTTTCACGTCCTGCAACTGATGTGACTGCTTCCTGTGAACGCCTGACTTTTAGGCCCACTGAGATCTGATGCAACAAACATGCTAGTTGTGTTTAGAGGCACAAAGGGACCTCCCCACTGAACCTGCTCAGGATTACAGGCACAACACTACAGAGGGAAAGATCACAACGTTTCTGGGTTCCTACCTCCTTTACCAACATCCACCAGGTTCTGCTGTAGAGCAACAGCACACACATAAACACACAGATCCATCAAGGTGTGTTGACATGTAAAGTGTGACAGGAGGCGTTTATCCAGACCACACGTGGCCTTCTCGGCATCACGGCTGCTCCTGTGTTCATTCAGCAGGAAACACTGCTGCTTCTGTCCCTCCATGAAAAGCCCCCTGTTGGACTTGGCTTTGGCTGGAAGCTCCACAGCGTCACTTTAAAGGACTCTTAGTCTTCACTTCCAAACCAAAAGGATGGTAAAATGTGGAAAATAATGTTGACATGTGGAGACTTGAAGTCATGGTCTGAGGAAGGGTGCATTAATGCAGACGGTATATGTTCTTTCATTAGTTCAGTAAACTACTGGTAGAAAGGATGCAGCTGGTTTCACGGTGAACAGAACAGTTAACATGTTTGGCTGATTTTTAAACTTCAAGCTGTGAATTAAGCATGTTGTCTAGGAACGAACATTTTCCTTTTCCTGTTTTCAACACAAGCAGTTCAACACAGTGGTAATCACTCTGAAATCAGCCGATGCTCTGTGGATCATGTCTGTTCCAGTATTCAGCTTCAGCTAGTACACTAACGTTGGCACACAGCTAAAGCCAGGATCTTAGACTGTATATAAAAGATGGACGGAGCCTCCGTGACGTCACCCACAGCTTTCTGAAGAGCTGAATTGAAGCTTGGTGGGCGGTTCCTACCATCACCATCTTCTCGCCCGGAAAATACAAATATGGGCAAAGAGGTGGAGCTGAGAGGGGGGCTGTGAGCGTCATGGTGGATGATTGACATCGAGCGAACTCCAAGCTTTCTGTAGCTAAGAGCTAACCGAGCTAACCTGGAGATAACAGGAGATAACAGGAGCTAACCAGCTAACGGAGGTAAGCGGGCTAAAGCTAAGTCTTACTTGAAGCAGGAGATCGGGTACCAGTCAATCAAAAGGACACGCCCCTAAATATGCCGAACTTCGAGATTGAATTACTTTTAAACGGGCGAGTTAGAAAAAAATTCCCTCCCCCCACAGTTGTCATGAAGGTAAACCTGACCTATTAAACCTAAAATGGATTTTTGTACCAGGATGTAAAGATGTTTATTTCTGCTGTAAACATGTTTATTTCTGCTGTAAACATGTTTATTCCTGCTGTGAAGTTGGTCTTTTTAACATGGGAGTCTATGGGGATTTGCTCTGTTTTGCAGCCCCTAGTGGATGAAGGCGGAACTGCAGGTTTATACACTTCCACATAGGCTTCACTTTTAACCGCCGGAGGTTGCCGCTTGACCAGGATGCAAACGTCAGCATACAGCCATAGCTAGCACGCTAACGTTAGCACACAGCAGAGGCGTATAAAGTAGAAGTAGAAGTAGAAAGTAGACGTCCTGTCTGGTCACTGCAGGTAGATGAGCCTTTAAATGAAAACACCTGTTCTAAATGCATTGTTAGCTCTAAAAACGTAGGAGGGCCTCTACTTTATTTTTACTTCTACTTCTACTTGATACACCTCTGGAACACAGAGACTGCCAGGATGCATAAAACCCTTTTTGCTAAACAGAATTAAATCTGTTTTACTTGCTCAGGTAGAGATCTGCTCCAAGTTTTTATGTAAAATCAACAATGTAATGATAACTTACATCATTATGAAAACCGTCTAACAGAAGTAAACAGCTGTTAAACCCACCTGTTTACAGCTGCTATAATGCAACACTTTGAATGAACTTGATAGTTTTCCATTGCGATGTGGTGGAGCTGCTGCTCTCTTATCACTCTGTAAGTGTATTAGTGTGTGGTAAAGGCAGGACTCACTGTCAGCTGCTGGGCTGCCATTGGGCAACGAGCCCAAATCAACAACCATGCCATCCAGACAGACGTTGAGCTCTCCTCCAGCTACAACCGAGCCTTTGTTCTCCGTCTGCAGCACCAGACTCAGCTGGACGTTCTCCACTAGAGGGAGGAAAACAGAGAAGATGAGTGGTCAGATGAGGAAAGCAGTAAGGTTTCAGGTGAGAGGAATCGCAGTAATGTAGAGGAACCGCCCCTTTAAATCTCAACAACCATATGTCACAACTTTAGCTTCATTCAATTTCTGCATATGTGATTATTAAAATCATTGAGAAACAAATGTTATTATAAAATGTAGACTGTCTGACTCCTCGCTTTACAAGTACCCAAGAACTGTTGCTATGCGAATCCAAGCTTTTATAAAGGAAAACGTATCTGTTGCCACGCTAATCAAAGCTTTTATAAAGGACAACGTATCTGTTGCCACGCTAATCCAAGCTTTTATAAAGGACAAGGCATCCATTGCTATGCCAATCCAAGCTTTTTTGATGGACAACGCATCTGTTGCTACGCTAATCCACGCTTTTATAAAGGACAACGTATCTGTTGCTACGCTAATCCACGCTTTTATAAAGGAAAACGCATCTGTTGCTACGCTAATCCACGCTTTTATAAAGGAAAACGCATCTGTTGCTACGCTAATCCACGCTTTTATAAAGGAAAACGCATCTGTTGCTACGCTAATCCACGCTTTTATAAAGGACAACGCATCTGTTGCTACGCTAATCCACGCTTTTATAAAGGACAACGTATCTGTTGCTACGCTAATCCACGCTTTTATAAAGGAAAACGCATCTGTTGCTACGCTAATCCACGCTTTTATAAAGGAAAACGCATCTGTTGCTACGCTAATCCACGCTTTTATAAAGGAAAACGCATCTGTTGCTACGCTAATCCAAGCTTTTATGAAGGACAACGCATCTGTTGCTACGCTAATCCAAGCTTTAATACGGGACAACGCATCTGTTACTATGCGAATCCAAGCTTTTATGAAGGACAACGAATCTGCTGCTACACTAATCCAAGCTTTTATGAAGGACAACGAATCTGCTGCTACACTAATCCAAGCTTTTATGAAGGACAACGAATCTGCTGCTACACTAATCCAAGCTTTATGAAGGACAACGAATCTGCTGCTACACTAATCCAAGCTTTTATGAAGGACAACGCATCCATTGCAATGCGAATCCGAGCTTTTATGAAGGACAACGCATCTGTTGCTACGCTAATCCAAGTTTTTATGAAGGAGTACGCATCTGTTGCTACGCTAATACAAGCTTTTATAAAGGAGAAAGGTATCTTTTGCTACACTAATCCAAGCTTTTATAAAGGAGAACGCATCTGTTGCTACGCTAATCCAAGCTTTTATAAAGGACAACGCATCTGTTGCTACGCTAATCCACGCTTTTATAAAGGAAAACGCATCTGTTGCTACGCTAATCCAAGCTTTTATGAAGGACAACGCATCTGTTGCTACGCTAATCCAAGCTTTAATACGGGACAACGCATCTGTTACTATGCGAATCCAAGCTTTTATGAAGGACAACGAATCTGCTGCTACACTAATCCAAGCTTTTATGAAGGACAACGAATCTGCTGCTACACTAATCCAAGTTTTTATGAAGGAGAACACATCTGTTGCTACGCTAATACAAGCTTTTATACAGGACAACGCATCTGTTGCTTCGCTAATACAGGCTTTTATACAGGACAACGCATCTGTTGCTACGCAAATCCAAGTTTTTATGAAGGAACACGCATCTGTTGCTACGCTAATCCAAGTTTATTTAAAGGAGTACGCATCTGTTGCTACGCTAAACCAAGCTTTCATAAAGGAGAACACATCTGTTGCTACACTAATCCAAGCTTTTATAAACGACAACGCATCTGTTGCTACGCTAATCCGAGCTTTTATAAAGGACAACGCATCTGTTGCTACGCTAATCCAAGCTTTTCGAAAGGACAACGCATCTGTTGCTACGCAAATTCAAGCTTTCATAAAGGACAATGCATGTGTTGCTACGCTAATCCAAGCTTTTATTAAGGACAACGCATCTGTTGCTACGCTAATCCTAGCTTTTATAAAGGAGAAAAGTATCTTTTCCTACACTAATCCAAGCTTTTATAAAGGAAAACGCATCTGTTGCTATGCTAATCCAAGCTTTAATACAGCACAACGCATCTGTTGGTATGCAAATCCAAGCTTTTATAAAGGAGTATGCATCTGTTGCTATCCTAATCCAAGCTTTTATAAAGGACAACCTATCTGTGGCTACGGTAATCCAAGCTTTTATAAAGGAGAACACATCTGTTGCTACGCTAATCCAAGCTTTAATACAGGACAACGCATCTGTTGCTATGCAAATCCAAGCTTTTATGAAGGACAACATATCTGTTGCTACACTAATCCAAGCTTTTATAAAGGACAAAGCATTTCTTGCTATGCTAATCCAAGCATTTATAAATTAGAACGCATCTGTTGCTACGCTAATCCAAGTTTTTATGAAGGAGTACGCATCTGTTGCTACGCTAATCCAAGCTTTTATACAGGACATCGCATCTTTTGCTACGCTAATCCAAGCATTTATAAATTAGAACGCATCTGTTGCTACGCTAATCCAAGCTTTTATAGAGGAGAACGTATCTGTTGCTACGCTAATCCAACCTTTTATAAACGACAACGCGTCTGTTGCTACGCTAATCCAAGCTTTTATACAGGACAACGCATCTGTTGCTATGCTAATCAAAGCTTTTATGAAGGAGTGCGCATCTTTTGCTACGCTAATCCAAGCTTTTATACAGGACAACACATCTGTTGCTACGCTAACCCAAGCTTTTATAAATTACAACGCATCTGTTGCTACGCTGATCCAAGCTTTTATAAAGGAAAAAAGTATCTTTTGCTACGCTAATCCAAGCTTTTATAAAGGGGAACACATCTGTGGCTACGCTAATCCAAGCTTTTATACAGGACAAAGCATCTGTTGCTATGCGAATCCAAGCTTTTATACAGGACAACGCATCTGTTGCTATGCCAATCCAAGCTTTTATAGAGGAGAACGTATCTGTTGCTACGCTAATCCAAGCTTTTATAAACGACAACGCATCTGTTGCTACGCTAATCCGAGCTTTTATAAAGGACAACGCATCTGTTGCTACGCTAATCCAAGCTTTTCGAAAGGACAACGCATCTGTTGCTACGCAAATTCAAGCTTTCATAAAGGACAATGCATGTGTTGCTACGCTAATCCAAGCTTTTATTAAGGACAACGCATCTGTTGCTACGCTAATCCTAGCTTTTATAAAGGAGAAAAGTATCTTTTCCTACACTAATCCAAGCTTTTATAAAGGAAAACGCATCTGTTGCTATGCTAATCCAAGCTTTAATACAGCACAACGCATCTGTTGGTATGCGAATCCAAGCTTTTATAAAGGAGTATGCATCTGTTGCTACACTAATCCAAGCTTTTATAAAGGACAACCTATCTGTGGCTACGGTAATCCAAGCTTTTATAAAGGAGAACACATCTGTTGCTACGCTAATCCAAGCTTTAATACAGGACAACGCATCTGTTGCTATGCAAATCCAAGCTTTTATGAAGGACAACACATCTGTTGCTACACTAATCCAAGCTTTTATAAAGGACAAAGCATTTGTTGCTATGCTAATCCAAGTTTATTTAAAGGACAACGCATCTGTTGCTACGCTAATCCAAGCTTTTATAAAGGACAACGCATCCATTGCTATGCAAATCCAAGCTTTTATAAAGGACAACGTATCTGTGGCTACGGTAATCCAAGCTTTTTTAAAGGAGAACACATCTGTTGCTACGCTAATCCAAGCTTTAATACAGGACAACGCATCTTTTGCTACGCTAATCCAAGCATTTATAAATTAGAACGCATCTGTTGCTACGCTAATCCAAGCTTTTATAGAGGAGAACGTATCTGTTGCTACGCTAATCCAACCTTTTATAAACGACAACGCGTCTGTTGCTACGCTAATCCAAGCTTTTATACAGGACAACGCATCTGTTGCTATGCTAATCAAAGCTTTTATGAAGGAGTGCGCATCTTTTGCTACGCTAATCCAAGCTTTTATACAGGACAACACATCTGTTGCTACGCTAACCCAAGCTTTTATAAATTACAACGCATCTGTTGCTACGCTGATCCAAGCTTTTATAAAGGAAAAAAGTATCTTTTGCTACGCTAATCCAAGCTTTTATAAAGGGGAACACATCTGTGGCTACGCTAATCCAAGCTTTTATACAGGACAACGCATCTGTTGCTATGCGAATCCAAGCTTTTATACAGGACAACGCATCTGTTGCTATGCCAATCCAAGCTTTTATAGAGGAGAACGTATCTGTTGCTACGCTAATCCAAGCTTTTATGAACGACAACGCATCTGTTGCTACGCTAATCCGAGCTTTTATAAAGGACAACGCATCTGTTGCTACGCTAATCCAAGCTTTTCGAAAGGACAACGCATCTGTTGCTACGCAAATTCAAGCTTTCATAAAGGACAATGCATCTGTTGCTACGCTAATCCAAGCTTTTATAAAGGACAACGCATCTGTTGCTACGCTAATCCTAGCTTTTATAAAGGAGAAAAGTATTATTTCCTACTCTATTCCAAGCTTTTATAAAGGAGAACGCATCTGTTGCTACGCTAATCCAAGCTTTAATACAGGACAATTTATCCGTTGGTATGCAAATCCAAGCTTTTATGAAGGACAACGAATCTGTTGCTACACTAATCCAAGCTTTTATAAAGAAGAACGCATCTGTTGCTACGCTAATCAGAGCTTTTATAAAGGACAACGCATCTGTTGCTATGCTAATCCAAGCTTTTAGAAAGGACAACGCATCTGTTGCTACGCAAATTCAAGCTTTTATAAAGGACAATGCATCTGTTCCTACACTAATCCAAGCTTTTATAAAGGACAACGCATCTGTTGCTACGCTAATCCTAGCTTTTATAAAGGAGAAAAGTATCTTTTCCTACACTATTCCAAGCTTTTATAAAGGACAATGCATCTGTTGCTACGCTAATCCAAGCTTTTATAAAGGACAACGCATCTGTTGCTACGCTAATCCTAGCTTTTATAAAGGAGAAAAGTATCTTTTCCTACACTATTCCAAGCTTTTATAAAGGACAACGCATCTGTCGCTACACTAATCCAAGCATTTACAAAGCAGAAAGTATCTGTTGCTACAATAATCCAAGCTTTTATAAAGGACAACGCATCTGTTGCTACGCTAATCCAAGCTTTAATAAAAGACAATGCATATGTTGCTACGCGAATCCAAGCTTTTATATAGAAGTACGAATCTGTTGCTACACTAATCCAAGCTTTTATAAAGGACAACGCATCTGTTGCTACACTAATTCAAGCTTTTATAAAGCAGAAAGTATCTGTTGCTACGCTAACCCAAGCTTTTATAAATTACAACGCATCTGTTGCTACGCTGATCCAAGCTTTTATAAAGGAGAAAAGTATCTTTTGCTACGCTAATCCAAGCTTTTATAAAGGGGAACGCATCTGTGGCTACGCTAATCCAAGCCTTTATAGAGGAGAACGTATCTGTTGCTACGCTAATCCAAGCTTTTATAAACGACAACGCGTCTGTTGCTACGCTAATCCGAGCTTTTATAAAGGACAACGCATCTGTCGCTACGCTACTCCAAGCTTTTATAAAGGACAACGCATCTGTTGCTATGCTAATCCAAGCTTTAATACGGGACATCGCATATGTTGCGATGCAAATCCAAGCTTTTATGAAGGACAACGAATCTGTTGCTCCACTAATCCAAGTTTTTATAAAGGAGAACGCATCTGTTGCTACGCTAATCCAAGCTTTCATAAAGGAGAATGCATCTGTTGCTACGATAATCCAAGCTTTCATAAAGGAGAACACATCTGTTGCTACGCTAATCCAAGCTTTCATAAAGGACAACGCATCTGTTGCTACGCTAATCCAAGCTTTTACAAAGCAGAAAGTATCTGTTGCTACGATAATCCAAGCTTTTATAAAGCACAACACATCTGTTGCTACACTAATCCAAGCTTTTATAAAGGACAAAGCATTTGTTGCTATGCTAATCCAAGTTTATTTAAAGGACAACGCATCTGTTGCTACGCAAATCCAAGCTTTTATAAAGGAACACGCATCCATTGCTATGCAAATCCAAGCTTTTATAAAGGACAACGTATCATTTCCTACGCTAATCCAAGCTTTTATAAAGGACAACGCATCTGTTGCTACGCTAATCCAAGCTTTTATACAGGACAACGCATCTGTTGCTATGCTAATCAAAGCTGTTATGAAGGAGTGCGCATCTTTTGCTACGCTAATCCAAGCATTTATAAAGGACAACGCATCTGTTGCTCCGCTAATCCAAGCTTTTATAAATTAGAACGCATCTGTTGCTACGCTAATCCAAGTTTTGATGAAGGAGTACGCATCTGTTGCTACGCTAATACAAGCTTTTATACAGGACAACGCATCTGTTGCTCCGCTAATCCAAGCTTTTATAAATTAGAACGCATCTGTTGCTACGCTAATCCAAGCTTTTATAGAGGAGAACGTATCTGTTGCTACGCTAATCCAACCTTTTATAAACGACAACGCATCTGTTGCTACGCAAATTCAAGCTTTTATAAAGGACAACGCATCTGTTGCTCCGCTAATCCAAGCTTTTATAGAGGAGAACGTATCTGTTGCTACGCTAATCCAAGCTTTTATAAATTAGAACGCATCTGTTGCTACGCTAATCCAAGCTTTTATAGAGGAGAACGTATCTGTTGCTACGCTAATCCAACCTTTCATAAACGACAAAGCGTCTTTTGCTACGCCAATCCGAGCTTTTATAAAGGACAACGCATCTGTTGCTATGCTAATCCAAGCTTTTAGAAAGGACAACGCATCTGTTGCTACGCAAATTCAAGCTTTTATAAAGGACAATGCATCTGTTGCTACGCTAATCCAAGCTTTTATAAAGGACAACGCATCTGTTGCTACCGTAATCCAAGCTTTAATACAGGAGAAAAGTATTATTTCCTACTCTATTCCAAGCTTTTATAAAGGAGAACGCATCTGTTGCTACGCTAATCCAAGCTTTAATACAGGACAATTTATCCGTTGGTATGCAAATCCAAGCTTTTATGAAGGACAACGAATCTGTTGCTACACTAATCCAAGCTTTTATAAAGGAGAACGCATCTGTTGCTACGCTAATCAGAGCTTTTATAAAGGACAACGCATCTGTTGCTATGCTAATCCAAGCTTTTAGAAAGGACAACGCATCTGTTGCTACGCAAATTCAAGCTTTTATAAAGGACAATGCATCTGTTCCTACGCTAATCCAAGCTTTTATAAAGGACAACGCATCTGTTGCTACGCTAATCCTAGCTTTTATAAAGGACAACGTATCATTTGCTACGCTAATCCAAGCTTTTATACAGGACAACGCATCTGTTGCTATGCTAATCAAAGCTTTTATGAAGGAGTGCGCATCTTTTGCTACGCTAATCCAAGCATTTATAAAGGACAACGCATCTGTTGCTCCGCTAATCCAAGCTTTTATAAATTAGAACGCATCTGTTGCTACGCTAATCCAAGTTTTTATGAAGGAGTACGCATCTGTTGCTACGCTAATCCAAGCTTTTATACAGGACATTGCATCTTTTGCTACGCTAATCCAAGCATTTATAAAGGACAACGCATCTGTTGCTCCGCTAATCCAAGCTTTTATAAATTAGAACGCATCTGTTGCTACGCTAATCCAAGCTTTTATAGAGGAGAACGTATCTGTTGCTACGCTAATCCAACCTTTTATAAACGACAAAGCGTCTTTTGCTACACCAATCCGAGCTTTTATAAAGGACAACGCATCTGTTGCTATGCTAATCCAAGCTTTTAGAAAGGACAACGCATCTGTTGCTACGCAAATTCAAGCTTTTATAAAGGACAATGCATCTGTTGCTACGCTAATCCAAGCTTTTATAAAGGACAACGCATCTGTTGCTACGCTAATCCTAGCTTTTATAGAGGAGAAAAGTATTATTTCCTACACTATTCCAAGCTTTTATAAAGGAGAACGCATCTGTTGCTACGCTAATCCAAGCTTTAATACAGGACAATTTATCCGTTGGTATGCAAATCCAAGCTTTTATGAAGGACAACTAATCTGTTGCTACACTAATCCAAGCTTTTATAAAGGAGAACGCATCTGTTGCTACGCTAATCCAAGCTTTAATACAGGACAACGCATCTGTTGCTATGCAAATCCAAGCTTTTATGAAGGACAACGAATCTGTCGCTACACTAATCCAAGCATTTACAAAGCAGAAAGTATCTGTTGCTACGCTAATCCAAGCTTTTATAAAGCACAACACATCTGTTGCTACACTAATCCAAGCTTTTATAAAGGACAAAGCATTTGTTGCTATGCTAATCCAAGTTTATTTAAAGGACAATGCATCTGTTCCTACGCTAATCCAAGCTTTTATAAAGGACAACGCATCAATTGCTATGCAAATCCAAGCTTTTATAAAGGACAACGAATCTGTTGCTACGCTAATCCAAGCTTTAATACAGGACAACGCATCTGTTGCTATGCAAATCCAAGCTTTTATGAAGGACAACGAATCTGTCGCTACACTAATCCAAGCATTTAGAAAGCAGAAAGTATCTGTTGCTACGCTAATCCAAGCTTTTATAAAGGACAAAGCATTTGTTGCTATGCTAATCCAAGTTTATTTAAAGGACAACGCATCTGTTGCTCCGCTAATCCAAGCTTTTATAAATTAGAACGTATAAGTTGCTACGCTAATCCAAGCTTTAATACAGCACAACGCATCTGTTGGTATGCGAATCCAAGCTTTTATAAAGGAGTATGCATCTGTTGCTACACTAATCCAAGCTTTTATAAAGGACAACCTATCTGTGGCTACGGTAATCCAAGCTTTTATAAAGGAGAACGCATCTGTTGCTACGCTAATCCAAGCTTTAATACAGGACAACGCATCTGTTGCTATGCAAATCCAAGCTTTTATGAAGGACAACACATCTGTTGCTACACTAATCCAAGCTTTTATAAAGGACAAAGCATTTCTTGCTATGCTAATCCAAGTTTATTTAAAGGACAAGGCATCTGTTGCTACGCTAATCCAAGCTTTTATAAAGGACAAAGCATCAATTGCTATGCAAATCCAAGCTTTTATAAAGGACAACGTATCATTTGCTACGCTAATCCAAGCTTTTATAAAGGACAACGCATCTGTTGCTACGCTAATCCAAGCTTTTATACAGGACAACGCATCTGTTGCTATGCTAATCAAAGCTTTTATGAAGGAGTGCGCATCTTTTGCTACGCTAATCCAAGCATTTATAAGGGACAACGCATCTGTTGCTCCGCTAATCCAAGCTTTTATAGAGGAGAACGTATCTGTTGCTACGCTAATCCAAGCTTTTATAAATTAGAACGCATCTGTTGCTACGCTAATCCAAGCTTTTATAGAGGAGAACGTATCTGTTGCTACGCTAATCCAACCTTTCATAAACGACAAAGCGTCTTTTGCTACGCCAATCCGAGCTTTTATAAAGGACAACGCATCTGTTGCTATGCTAATCCAAGCTTTTAGAAAGGACAACGCATCTGTTGTTACGCAAATTCAAGCTTTTATAAAGGACAATGCATCTGTTGCTACGCTAATCCAAGCTTTTATAAAGGACAACGCATCTGTTGCTACGCTAATCCTAGCTTTTATAAAGGAGAAAAGTATTATTTCCTACTCTATTCCAAGCTTTTATAAAGGAGAACGCATCTGTTGCTACGCTAATCCAAGCTTTAATACAGGACAATTTATCCGTTGGTATGCAAATCCAAGCTTTTATGAAGGACAACGAATCTGTTGCTACACTAATCCAAGCTTTTATAAAGGAGAACGCATCTGTTGCTACGCTAATCAGAGCTTTTATAAAGGACAACGCATCTGTTGCTATGCTAATCCAAGCTTTTAGAAAGGACAACGCATCTGTTGCTACGCAAATTCAAGCTTTTATAAAGGACAATGCATCTGTTCCTACGCTAATCCAAGCTTTTATAAAGGACAACGCATCTTTTGGTACGCTAATCCTAGCTTTTATAAAGGAGAAAAGTATCTTTTCCTACACTATTCCAAGCTTTTATAAAGGACAATGCATCTGTTGCTACGCTAATCCAAGCTTTTATAAAGGACAACGCATCTGTTGCTACGCTAATCCTAGCTTTTATAAAGGAGAAAAGTATCTTTTCCTACACTATTCCAAGCTTTTATAAAGGACAACGCATCTGTCGCTACACTAATCCAAGCATTTACAAAGCAGAAAGTATCTGTTGCTACAATAATCCAAGCTTTTATAAAGGACAACGCATCTGTTGCTACGCTAATCCAAGCTTTAATAAAAGACAATGCATATGTTGCTACGCGAATCCAAGCTTTTATATAGAAGTACGAATCTGTTGCTACACTAATCCAAGCTTTTATAAAGGACAACGCATCTGTTGCTACACTAATTCAAGCTTTTATAAAGCAGAAAGTATCTGTTGCTACGCTAACCCAAGCTTTTATAAATTACAACGCATCTGTTGCTACGCTGATCCAAGCTTTTATAAAGGAGAAAAGTATCTTTTGCTACGCTAATCCAAGCTTTTATAAAGGGGAACGCATCTGTGGCTACGCTAATCCAAGCCTTTATAGAGGAGAACGTATCTGTTGCTACGCTAATCCAAGCTTTTATAAACGACAACGCGTCTGTTGCTACGCTAATCCGAGCTTTTATAAAGGACAACGCATCTGTCGCTACGCTACTCCAAGCTTTTATAAAGGACAACGCATCTGTTGCTATGCTAATCCAAGCTTTAATACGGGACATCGCATATGTTGCGATGCAAATCCAAGCTTTTATGAAGGACAACGAATCTGTTGCTCCACTAATCCAAGTTTTTATAAAGGAGAACGCATCTGTTGCTACGCTAATCCAAGCTTTCATAAAGGAGAACGCATCTGTTGCTACGCTAATCCAAGCTTTCATAAAGGAGAACACATCTGTTGCTACGCTAATCCAAGCTTTCATAAAGGACAACGCATCTGTTGCTACGCTAATCCAAGCTTTTACAAAGCAGAAAGTATCTGTTGCTACGATAATCCAAGCTTTTATAAAGCACAACACATCTGTTGCTACACTAATCCAAGCTTTTATAAAGGACAAAGCATTTGTTGCTATGCTAATCCAAGTTTATTTAAAGGACAACGCATCTGTTGCTACGCTAATCCAAGCTTTTATAAAGGAACACGCATCCATTGCTATGCAAATCCAAGCTTTTATAAAGGACAACGTATCATTTCCTACGCTAATCCAAGCTTTTATAAAGGACAACGCATCTGTTGCTACGCTAATCCAAGCTTTTATACAGGACAACGCATCTGTTGCTATGCTAATCAAAGCTGTTATGAAGGAGTGCGCATCTTTTGCTACGCTAATCCAAGCATTTATAAAGGACAACGCATCTGTTGCTCCGCTAATCCAAGCTTTTATAAATTAGAACGCATCTGTTGCTACGCTAATCCAAGTTTTGATGAAGGAGTACGCATCTGTTGCTACGCTAATACAAGCTTTTATACAGGACAACGCATCTGTTGCTCCGCTAATCCAAGCTTTTATAAATTAGAACGCATCTGTTGCTACGCTAATCCAAGCTTTTATAGAGGAGAACGTATCTGTTGCTACGCTAATCCAACCTTTTATAAACGACAACGCATCTGTTGCTACGCAAATTCAAGCTTTTATAAAGGACAACGCATCTGTTGCTCCGCTAATCCAAGCTTTTATAGAGGAGAACGTATCTGTTGCTACGCTAATCCAAGCTTTTATAAATTAGAACGCATCTGTTGCTACGCTAATCCAAGCTTTTATAGAGGAGAACGTATCTGTTGCTACGCTAATCCAACCTTTCATAAACGACAAAGCGTCTTTTGCTACGCCAATCCGAGCTTTTATAAAGGACAACGCATCTGTTGCTATGCTAATCCAAGCTTTTAGAAAGGACAACGCATCTGTTGCTACGCAAATTCAAGCTTTTATAAAGGACAATGCATCTGTTGCTACGCTAATCCAAGCTTTTATAAAGGACAACGCATCTGTTGCTACGCTAATCCTAGCTTTTATAAAGGAGAAAAGTATTATTTCCTACTCTATTCCAAGCTTTTATAAAGGAGAACGCATCTGTTGCTACGCTAATCCAAGCTTTAATACAGGACAATTTATCCGTTGGTATGCAAATCCAAGCTTTTATGAAGGACAACGAATCTGTTGCTACACTAATCCAAGCTTTTATAAAGGAGAACGCATCTGTTGCTACGCTAATCAGAGCTTTTATAAAGGACAACGCATCTGTTGCTATGCTAATCCAAGCTTTTAGAAAGGACAACGCATCTGTTGCTACGCAAATTCAAGCTTTTATAAAGGACAATGCATCTGTTCCTACGCTAATCCAAGCTTTTATAAAGGACAACGCATCTGTTGCTACGCTAATCCTAGCTTTTATAAAGGAGAAAAGTATCTTTTCCTACACTATTCCAAGCTTTTATAAAGGACAATGCATCTGTTGCTACGCTAATCCAAGCTTTTATAAAGGACAACGCATCTGTTGCTACGCTAATCCTAGCTTTTATAAAGGAGAAAAGTATCTTTTCCTACACTATTCCAAGCTTTTATAAAGGACAACGCATCTGTCGCT
Source organism: Telmatherina bonti (assembly GCF_933228915.1). Classification (NCBI taxonomy): domain Eukaryota; kingdom Metazoa; phylum Chordata; class Actinopteri; order Atheriniformes; family Telmatherinidae; genus Telmatherina; species Telmatherina bonti. The sequence continues at coordinate 44,751,768 of NC_136620.1, forward strand.
ACACTAATCCAAGCATTTACAAAGCAGAAAGTATCTGTTGCTACAATAATCCAAGCTTTTATAAAGGACAACGCATCTGTTGCTACGCTAATCCAAGCTTTAATAAAAGACAATGCATATGTTGCTACGCGAATCCAAGCTTTTATATAGAAGTACGAATCTGTTGCTACACTAATCCAAGCTTTTATAAAGGACAACGCATCTGTTGCTACACTAATTCAAGCTTTTATAAAGCAGAAAGTATCTGTTGCTACGCTAACCCAAGCTTTTATAAATTACAACGCATCTGTTGCTACGCTGATCCAAGCTTTTATAAAGGAGAAAAGTATCTTTTGCTACGCTAATCCAAGCTTTTATAAAGGGGAACGCATCTGTGGCTACGCTAATCCAAGCCTTTATAGAGGAGAACGTATCTGTTGCTACGCTAATCCAAGCTTTTATAAACGACAACGAATCTGTTGCTACGCTAATCCGAGCTTTTATAAAGGACAACGCATCTGTCGCTACGCTACTCCAAGCTTTTATAAAGGACAACGCATCTGTTGCTATGCTAATCCAAGCTTTAATACGGGACATCGCATATGTTGCGATGCAAATCCAAGCTTTTATGAAGGAAAACGAATCTGTTGCTCCACTAATCCAAGTTTTTATAAAGGAGAACACATCTGTTGCTATGCTGATCCAAGCTTTCATAAAGGACAACGCATCTGTTGCTACGCTAATCCAAGCTTTTACAAAGCAGAAAGTATCTGTTGCTACGATAATCCAAGCTTTTATAAAGCACAACACATCTGTTGCTACACTAATCCAAGCTTTTATAAAGGACAAAGCATTTGTTGCTATGCTAATCCAAGTTTATTTAAAGGACAACTCATCTGTTGCTACGCTAATCCAATCTTTTATAAAGGAACACGCATCCATTGCTATGCAAATCCAAGCTTTTATAAAGGACAACGTATCATTTCCTACGCTAATCCAAGCTTTTATAAAGGACAACGCATCTGTTGCTACGCTAATCCAAGCTTTTATACAGGACAACGCATCTGTTGCTATGCTAATCAAAGCTGTTATGAAGGAGTGCGCATCTTTTGCTACGCTAATCCAAGCATTTATAAAGGACAACGCATCTGTTGCTCCGCTAATCCAAGCTTTTATAAATTAGAACGCATCTGTTGCTACGCTAATCCAAGTTTTGATGAAGGAGTACGCATCTGTTGCTACGCTAATACAAGCTTTTATACAGGACAACGCATCTGTTGCTCCGCTAATCCAAGCTTTTATAAATTAGAACGCATCTGTTGCTACGCTAATCCAAGCTTTTATAGAGGAGAACGTATCTGTTGCTACGCTAATCCAACCTTTTATAAACGACAACGCATCTGTTGCTATGCTAATCCAAGCTTTTAGAAAGGACAACGCATCTGTTGCTACGCAAATTCAAGCTTTTATAAAGGACAATGCATCTGTTGCTACGCTAATCCAAGCTTTTATAAAGGACAACGCATCTGTTGCTACGCTAATCCTAGCTTTTATAAAGGAGAAAAGTATTATTTCCTACTCTATTCCAAGCTTTTATAAAGGAGAACGCATCTGTTGCTACGCTAATCCAAGCTTTAATACAGGACAATTTATCCGTTGGTATGCAAATCCAAGCTTTTATGAAGGACAACGAATCTGTTGCTACACTAATCCAAGCTTTTATAAAGGAGAACGCATCTGTTGCTACGCTAATCAGAGCTTTTATAAAGGACAACGCATCTGTTGCTATGCTAATCCAAGCTTTTAGAAAGGACAACGCATCTGTTGCTACGCAAATTCAAGCTTTTATAAAGGACAATGCATCTGTTCCTACGCTAATCCAAGCTTTTATAAAGGACAACGCATCTGTTGCTACGCTAATCCTAGCTTTTATAAAGGAGAAAAGTATCTTTTCCTACACTATTCCAAGCTTTTATAAAGGACAATGCATCTGTTGCTACGCTAATCCAAGCTTTTATAAAGGACAACGCATCTGTTGCTATGCTAATCCTAGCTTTTATAAAGGAGAAAAGTATCTTTTCCTACACTATTCCAAGCTTTTATAAAGGACAACGCATCTGTCGCTACACTAATCCAAGCATTTACAAAGCAGAAAGTATCTGTAGCTACAATAATCCAAGCTTTTATAAAGGACAACGCATCTGTTGCTACGCTAATCCAAGCTTTAATAAAAGACAATGCATATGTTGCTATGCAAATCCAAGCTTTTATGAAGGACAACGAATCTGTCGCTACACTAATCCAAGCATTTACAAAGCAGAAAGTATCTGTTGCTACGCTAATCCAAGCTTTTATAAAGCACAACACATCTGTTGCTACACTAATCCAAGCTTTTATAAAGGACAAAGCATTTGTTGCTATGCTAATCCAAGTTTATTTAAAGGACAACGCATCTGTTGCTACACTAATCCAAGCTTTTATAAAGGACAAAGCATTTCTTGCTATGCTAATCCAAGTTTATTTAAAGGACAACGCATCTGTTGCTACGCTAATCCAAGCTTTTATAAAGGAACACGCATCCATTGCTATGCAAATCCAAGCTTTTATAAAGGACAACGTATCATTTGCTAAGGCTAATCCAAGCTTTTATACAGGACAACGCATCTGTTGCTATGCTAATCCAAGCTTTTATAAATTAGAACGCATCTGTTGCTACGCTAATCCAAGTTTTTATGAAGGAGTACGCATCTGTTGCTACGCTAATCCAAGCTTTTATACAGGACATCGCATCTTTTGCTACGCTAATCCAAGCATTTATAAAGGACAACGCATCTGTTGCTCCGCTAATCCAAGCTTTTATAAATTAGAACGCATCTGTTGCTACGCTAATCCAAGCTTTTATAGAGGAGAACGTATCTGTTGCTACGCTAATCCAACGTTTTATAAACGACAAAGCGTCTTTTGCTACGCCAATCCGAGCTTTTATAAAGGACAACGCATCTGTTGCTATGCTAATCCAAGCTTTTAGAAACAACAACGCATCTGTTGCTACGCAAATTCAAGCTTTTATAAAGGACAATGCATCTGTTGCTACGCTAATCCAAGCTTTTATAAAGGACAACGCATCTGTTGCTACGCTAATCCTAGCTTTTATAGAGGAGAAAAGTATTATTTCCTACACTATTCCAAGCTTTTATAAAGGAGAACGCATCTGTTGCTACGCTAATCCAAGCTTTAATACAGGACAATTTATCCGTTGGTATGCAAATCCAAGCTTTTATGAAGGACAACGAATCTGTTGCTACACTAATCCAAGCTTTTATAAAGGAGAACGCATCTGTTGCTACGCTAATCCAAGCTTTAATACAGGACAACGCATCTGTTGCTATGCAAATCCAAGCTTTTATGAAGGACAACGAATCTGTCGCTACACTAATCCAAGCATTTACAAAGCAGAAAGTATCTGTTGCTACGCTAATCCAAGCTTTTATAAAGCACAACACATCTGTTGCTACACTAATCCAAGCTTTTATAAAGGACAAAGCATTTGTTGCTATGCTAATCCAAGTTTATTTAAAGGACAACGCATCTGTTGCTACACTAATCCAAGCTTTTATAAAGGACAAAGCATTTGTTGCTATGCTAATCCAAGTTTATTTAAAGGACAACGCATCTGTTGCTCCGCTAATCCAAGCTTTTATAAATTAGAACGTATCTGTTGCTATGCTAATCCAAGCTTTAATACAGCACAACGCATCTGTTGGTATGGGAATCCAAGCTTTTATAAAGGAGTATGCATCTGTTGCTACACTAATCCAGGCTTTTATAAAGGACAACCTATCTGTGGCTACGGTAATCCAAGCTTTTATAAAGGAGAACGCATCTGTTGCTACGCTAATCCAAGCTTTAATACAGGACAACGCATCTGTTGCTACACTAATCCAAGCTTTTAGAAAGGACAAAGCATTTGTTGCTACGCTAATCCAAGCTTTTATAAAGGGGAACGCATCTGTGGCTACGCTAATACAAGCCTTTATAGAGGAGAACGTATCTGTTGCTACGCTAATCCAAGCTTTTATAAACGACAACGCGTCTGTTGCTACGCTAATCCGAGCTTTTATAAAGGACAACGCATCTGTTGCTATGCTAATCCAAGCTTTAATACGGGACATCGCATATGTTGCGATGCAAATCCAAGCTTTTATGAAGGACAACGAATCTGTTGCTCCACTAATCCAAGTTTTTATAAATGAGAACACATCTGTTGCTACGCTAATCCAAGCTTTCATAAAGGATAACGCATCTGTTGCTACGCTAATCCAAGCTTTTACAAAGCAGAAAGTATCTGTTGCTACGATAATCCAAGCTTTTATAAAGCACAACACATCTGTTGCTACACTAATCCAAGCTTTTATAAAGGACAAAGCATTTGTTGCTATGCTAATCCAAGTTTATTTAAAGGACAACGCATCTGTTGCTACGCTAATCCAATCTTTTTATAAAGGAACACGCATCCATTGCTATGCAAATCCAAGCTTTTATAAAGGACAACGTATCATTTCCTACGCTAATCCAAGCATTTATAAAGGACAACGCATCTGTTGCTCCGCTAATCCAAGCTTTTATAAAGGAGAACGCATCTGTTGCTACGCTAATCCAAGTTTTGATGAAGGAGTACGCATCTGTTGCTACGCTAATACAAGCTTTTATACAGGACAACGCATCTGTTGCTCCGCTAATCCAAGCTTTTATAAATTAGAACGCATCTGTTGCTACGCTAATCCAAGCTTTTATAGAGGAGAACGTATCTGTTGCTACGCTAATCCAACCTTTTATAAACGACAACGCATCTGTTGCTACGCAAATTCAAGCTTTTATAAAGGACAATGCATCTGTTGCTACGCTATTCCAAGCTTTTATAAAGGACAACGCATCTGTTGCTACGCTAATCCAAGCTTTAATACAGGACAATTTATCCGTTGGTATGCAAATCCAAGCTTTTATGAAGGACAACGAATCTGTTGCTACACTAATCCAAGCTTTTATAAAGGAGAACGCATCTGTTGCTACGCTAATCAGAGCTTTTATAAAGGACAACGCATCTGTTGCTATGCTAATCCAAGCTTTTAGAAAGGACAACGCATCTGTTGCTACGCAAATTCAAGCTTTTATAAAGGACAATGCATCTGTTCCTACGCTAATCCAAGCTTTTATAAAGGACAACGCATCTGTTGCTACGCTAATCCTAGCTTTTATAAAGGAGAAAAGTATCTTTTCCTACACTATTCCAAGCTTTTATAAAGGACAATGCATCTGTTGCTACGCTAATCCAAGCTTTTATAAAGGACAACGCATCTGTTGCTACGCTAATCCTAGCTTTTATAAAGGAGAAAAGTATCTTTTCCTACACTATTCCAAGCTTTTATAAAGGACAATGCATCTGTTGCTACGCTAATCCAAGCTTTTATAAAGGAGAACGCATCTGTTGCTATGCTAATCCAAGCTTTTAGAAAGGACAACGCATCTGTTGCTACGCAAATTCAAGCTTTTATAAGGGACAATGCATCTGTTCCTACGCTAATCCAAGCTTTTATAAAGGACAACGCATCTGTTGCTACGTTAATCCTAGCTTTTATAAAGGAGAAAAGTATCTTTTCCTACACTATTCCAAGCTTTTATAAAGGACAACGCATCTGTCGCTACACTAATCCAAGCATTTACAAAGCAGAAAGTATCTGTAGCTACAATAATCCAAGCTTTTATAAAGGACAACGCATCTGTTGCTACGCTAATCCAAGCTTTAATAAAAGACAATGCATATGTTGCTATGCAAATCCAAGCTTTTATGAAGGACAACGAATCTGTCGCTACACTAATCCAAGCATTTACAAAGCAGAAAGTATCTGTTGCTACGCTAATCCAAGCTTTTATAAAGCACAACACATCTGTTGCTACACTAATCCAAGCTTTTATAAAGGACAAAGCATTTGTTGCTATGCTAATCCAAGTTTATTTAAAGGACAACGCATCTGTTGCTACACTAATCCAAGCTTTTATAAAGGACAAAGCATTTCTTGCTATGCTAATCCAAGTTTATTTAAAGGACAACGCATCTGTTGCTACGCTAATCCAAGCTTTTATAAAGGAACACGCATCCATTGCTATGCAAATCCAAGCTTTTATAAAGGACAACGTATCATTTGCTAGGCTAATCCAAGCTTTTATACAGGACAACGCATCTGTTGCTATGCTAATCAAAGCTTTTATAAATTAGAACGCATCTGTTGCTACGCTAATCCAAGTTTTTATGAAGGAGTACGCATCTGTTGCTACGCTAATCCAAGCTTTTATACAGGACATCGCATCTTTTGCTACGCTAATCCAAGCATTTATAAAGGACAACGCATCTGTTGCTCCGCTAATCCAAGCTTTTATAAATTAGAACGCATCTGTTGCTACGCTAATCCAAGCTTTTATAGAGGAGAACGTATCTGTTGCTACGCTAATCCAACCTTTTATAAACGACAAAGCGTCTTTTGCTACGCCAATCCGAGCTTTTATAAAGGACAACGCATCTGTTGCTATGCTAATCCAAGCTTTTAGAAAGGACAACGCATCTGTTGCTACGCAAATTCAAGCTTTTATAAAGGACAATGCATCTGTTGCTACGCTAATCCAAGCTTTTATAAAGGACAACGCATCTGTTGCTACGCTAATCCTAGCTTTTATAAAGGAGAAAAGTATCTTTTCCTACACTATTCCAAGCTTTTATAAAGGACAATGCATCTGTTGCTACGCTAATCCAAGCTTTTATAAAGGAGAACGCATCTGTTGCTACGCTAATCAGAGCTTTTATAAAGGACAACGCATCTGTTGCTATGCTAATCCAAGCTTTTAGAAAGGACAACGCATCTGTTGCTACGCAAATTCAAGCTTTTATAAAGGACAATGCATCTGTTCCTACGCTAATCCAAGCTTTTATAAAGGACAACGCATCTGTTGCTACGTTAATCCTAGCTTTTATAAAGGAGAAAAGTATCTTTTCCTACACTATTCCAAGCTTTTATAAAGGACAATGCATCTGTCGCTACACTAATCCAAGCATTTACAAAGCAGAAAGTATCTGTAGCTACAATAATCCAAGCTTTTATAAAGGACAACGCATCTGTTGCTACGCTAATCCAAGCTTTAATAAAAGACAATGCATATGTTGCTATGCAAATCCAAGCTTTTATGAAGGACAACGAATCTGTCGCTACACTAATCCAAGCATTTACAAAGCAGAAAGTATCTGTTGCTACGCTAATCCAAGCTTTTATAAAGCACAACACATCTGTTGCTACACTAATCCAAGCTTTTATAAAGGACAAAGCATTTGTTGCTATGCTAATCCAAGTTTATTTAAAGGACAACGCATCTGTTGCTACACTAATCCAAGCTTTTATAAAGGACAAAGCATTTCTTGCTATGCTAATCCAAGTTTATTTAAAGGACAACGCATCTGTTGCTACGCTAATCCAAGCTTTTATAAAGGAACACGCATCCATTGCTATGCAAATCCAAGCTTTTATAAAGGACAACGTATCATTTGCTAGGCTAATCCAAGCTTTTATACAGGACAACGCATCTGTTGCTATGCTAATCAAAGCTTTTATAAATTAGAACGCATCTGTTGCTACGCTAATCCAAGTTTTTATGAAGGAGTACGCATCTGTTGCTACGCTAATCCAAGCTTTTATACAGGACATCGCATCTTTTGCTACGCTAATCCAAGCATTTATAAAGGACAACGCATCTGTTGCTCCGCTAATCCAAGCTTTTATAAATTAGAACGCATCTGTTGCTACGCTAATCCAAGCTTTTATAGAGGAGAACGTATCTGTTGCTACGCTAATCCAACCTTTTATAAACGACAAAGCGTCTTTTGCTACGCCAATCCGAGCTTTTATAAAGGACAACGCATCTGTTGCTATGCTAATCCAAGCTTTTAGAAAGGACAACGCATCTGTTGCTACGCAAATTCAAGCTTTTATAAAGGACAATGCATCTGTTGCTACGCTAATCCAAGCTTTTATAAAGGACAACGCATCTGTTGCTACGCTAATCCTAGCTTTTATAGAGGAGAAAAGTGTTATTTCCTACACTATTCCAAGCTTTTATAAAGGAGAACGCATCTGTTGCTACGCTAATCCAAGCTTTAATACAGGACAATTTATCCGTTGGTATGCAAATCCAAGCTTTTATGAAGGACAACGAATCTGTTGCTACACTAATCCAAGCTTTTATAAAGGAGAACGCATCTGTTGCTACGCTAATCCAAGCTTTAATACAGGACAACGCATCTGTTGCTATGCAAATCCAAGCTTTTATGAAGGACAACGAATCTGTCGCTACACTAATCCAAGCATTTACAAAGCAGAAAGTATCTGTTGCTACGCTAATCCAAGCTTTTATAAAGCACAACACATCTGTTGCTACACTAATCCAAGCTTTTATAAAGGACAAAGCATTTGTTGCTATGCTAATCCAAGTTTATTTAAAGGACAACGCATCTGTTGCTCCGCTAATCCAAGCTTTTATAAATTAGAACGTATCTGTTGCTACGCTAATCCAAGCTTTAATACAGCACAACGCATCTGTTGGTATGGGAATCCAAGCTTTTATAAAGGAGTATGCATCTGTTGCTACACTAATCCAGGCTTTTATAAAGGACAACCTTTCTGTGGCTACGGTAATCCAAGCTTTTATAAAGGAGAACGCATCTGTTGCTACGCTAATCCAAGCTTTAATACAGGACAACGCATCTGTTGCTACACTAATCCAAGCCTTTATAAACGACAAAGCATTTGTTGCTATGCTAATCCAAGTTTATTTAAAGGACAATGCATCTGTTGCTACGCTAATCCAAGCTTTTATAAAGGACAACGCATCAATTGCTATGCAAATCCAAGCTTTTATAAAGGACAACGTATCATTTGCTACGCTAATCCAAGCTTTTATAAAGGACAACGCATCTGTTGCTACGCTAATCCAAGCTTTAATACAGGACAACGCATCTGTTGCTATGCAAATCCAAGCTTTTATGAAGGACAACGAATCTGTCGCTACACTAATCTAAGCATTTAGAAAGCAGAAAGTATCTGTTGCTACGCTAATCCAAGCTTTTATAAAGGACAAAGCATTTGTTGCTATGCTAATCCAAGTTTATTTAAAGGACAACGCATCTGTTGCTCCGCTAATCCAAGCTTTTATAAATTAGAACGTATCTGTTGCTACGCTAATCCAAGCTTTAATACAGCACAACGCATCTGTTGGTATGCGAATCCAAGCTTTTATAAAGGAGTATGCATCTGTTGCTACACTAATCCAAGCTTTTATAAAGGAAAACCTATCTGTGGCTACGGTAATCTAAGCTTTTATAAAGGAGAACGTATCTGTTGCTACGCTAATCCAAGCTTTAATACAGGACAACGCATCTGTTGCTATGCAAATCCAAGCTTTTATGAAGGACAACACATCTGTTGCTACACTAATCCAAGCTTTTATAAAGGACAAAGCATTTGTTGCTATGCTAATCCAAGTTTATTTAAAGGACAATGCATCTGTTGCTACGCTAATCCAAGCTTTTATAAAGGACAACGCATCAATTGCTACGCTAATCCAAGCTTTTATAAAGGACAACGTATCATTTGCTACGCTAATCCAAGCTTTTATAAAGGACAACGCATCTGTTGCTACGCTAATCCAAGCTTTTAGAAAGGACAACGCATCTGTTGCTACGCAAATTCAAGCTTTTATAAAGGACAATGCATCTGTTGCTACGCTAATCCAAGCTCTTATAAAGGACAACGCATCTGTTGCTATGCTAATCCTAGCTTTTATAAAGGAGAAAAGTATCTTTTCCTACACTATTCCAAGCTTTTATAAAGGACAATGCATCTGTTGCTACGCTAATCCAAGCTTTTATAAAGGACAACGCATCTGTTGCTACGCTAATCCTAGCTTTTATAAAGGAGAAAAGTATCTTTTCCTACACTATTCCAAGCTTTTATAAAGGACAACGCATCTGTCGCTACACTAATCCAAGCATTTACAAAGCAGAAAGTATCTGTTGCTACAATAATCCAAGCTTTTATAAAGGACAACGCATCTGTTGCTACGCTAATCCAAGCTTTAATAAAAGACAATGCATATGTTGCTACGCGAATCCAAGCTTTTATATAGAAGTACGAATCTGTTGCTACACTAATCCAAGCTTTTATAAAGCAGAAAGTATCTGTTGCTACGCTAACCCAAGCTTTTATAAATTACAACGCATCTGTTGCTACGCTGATCCAAGCTTTTATAAAGGAGAAAAGTATCTTTTGCTACGCTAATCCAAGCTTTTATAAAGGGGAACGCATCTGTGGCTACGCTAATCCAAGCCTTTATAGAGGAGAACGTATCTGTTGCTACGCTAATCCAAGCTTTTATAAACGACAACGCGTCTGTTGCTACGCTAATCCGAGCTTTTATAAAGGACAACGCATCTGTCGCTACGCTACTCCAAGCTTTTATAAAGGACAACGCATCTGTTGCTATGCTAATCCAAGCTTTAATACGGGACATCGCATATGTTGCGATGCAAATCCAAGCTTTTATGAAGGACAACGAATCTGTTGCTCCACTAATCCAAGTTTTTATAAAGGAGAACACATCTGTTGCTACGCTAATCCAAGCTTTTACAAAGGACAACGCATCTGTTGCTACGCTAATCCAAGCTTTTACAAAGCAGAAAGTATCTGTTGCTACGATAATCCAAGCTTTTATAAAGCACAACACATCTGTTGCTACACTAATCCAAGCTTTTATAAAGGACAAAGCATTTGTTGCTATGCTAATCCAAGTTTATTTAAAGGACAACGCATCTGTTGCTACGCTAATCCAAGCTTTTATAAAGGACAACGCATCCATTGCTATGCAAATCCAAGCTTTTATAAAGGACAACGTATCATTTGCTACGCTAATCCAAGCTTTTATAAAGGACAACGCATCTGTTGCTACGCTAATCCAAGCTTTTATACAGGACAACGCATCTGTTGCTATGCTAATCAAAGCTGTTATGAAGGAGTGCGCATCTTTTGCTACGCTAATCCAAGCATTTATAAAGGACAACGCATCTGTTGCTACGCTAATCCAAGCATTTATAAAGGACAACGCATCTGTTGCTACGCTAATCCAAGTTTTGATGAAGGAGTACGCATCTGTTGCTACGCTAATACAAGCTTTTATAAAGGACATCGCATCTGTTGCTATGCTAATCCGAGTTTTTAAGAAGGACAACGAATCGGTTGCGACGCTAATCCGAGTTTTTAAGAAGGACAACGAATCGGTTGTGACGCTAATCCAAGTTTTTATACAGGACAACGTATCTGTTGCTACGCTAATCCAAGCTTTTATACAGGACAACGCATCTGTTGCTATGCTAATCAAAGCGTTTATGAAGGAGTGCGCATCTTTTGCTACGCTAATCCAAGCATTTATAAAGGACAACGCATCTGTTGCTCCGCTAATCCAAGCTTTTATAAATTAGAACGCATCTGTTGCTACGCTAATCCAAGCTTTTATAGAGGAGAACGGATCTGTTGCTACGCTAATCCAAGCTTTTATAAACGACAAAGCGTCTGTTGCTACGCGAATCCAAGCTTTTATAAAGGACAACGCATCTGTTGCTATGCTAATCCAAGCTTTTAGGAAGGACAACGCATCTGTTGCTACGCAAATTCAAGCTTTTATAAAGGACAATGCATCTGTTGCTACGCTAATCCAAGCTTTTATAAAGGACAACGCATCTGTTGCTACGCTAATCCTAGCTTTTATAAAGGAGAAAAGTATCTTTTCCTACACTATTCCAAGCTTTTATAAAGGAAACGCATCTGTTGCTACGCTAATCCAAGCTTTTATAAAGGAGTACACATCTGTCGCTACACTAATTCAAGCATTTACAAAGCAGAAAGTATTTGTTGCTACGATAATCCAAGCTTTTATAAAGGACAACGCATCTGTTGCTACGATAATCCAAGCTTTTATAAAGGACAACGCATCTGTTGCTACGCTAATCCAAGCTTTAATAAAAGACAACGCATATGTTGCTACGCGAATCCAAGCTTTTATATAGAAGTACGAATCTGTTGCTACACTAATCCAAGCTTTTATAAAGGACAACGCATCTGTTGCTACACTAATCCAAGCTTTTATAAAGCAGAAAGTATCTGTTGCTACGCTAACCCAAGCTTTTATGAATTACAACGCATCTGTTGCTACGCTGATCCAAGCTTTTATAAAGGAGAAAAGTATCTTTTGCTACGCTAATCCAAGCTTTTATAAAGGGGAACGCATCTGTGGCTATGCTAATCCAAGCCTTTATAGAGGAGAACGTATCTGTTGCTACGCTAATCCAAGCTTTTATAAACAACAACGCGTCTGTTGCTACGCTAATCCGACCTTTTATAAAGGACAACGCATCTGTCGCTACGCTACTCCAAGCTTTTATAAAGGACAACGCATCTGTTGCTATGCTAATCCAAGCTTTAATACGGGACATCGCATATGTTGCGATGCAAATGCAAGCTTTTATGAAGGACAACGAATCTGTTGCTCCAGTAATCCAAGTTTTTATAAAGGAGAACACATCTGTTGCTACGCTAATCCAAGCTTTTATAAAGGACAACGCATCTGTTGCTACGCTAATCCAAGCTTTTACAAAGCAGAAAGTATCTGTTGCTACGATAATCCAAGCTTTTATAAAGCACAACACATCTGTTGCTACACTAATCCAAGCTTTTATATAGGACAAAGCATTTGTTGCTATGCTAATCCAAGTTTATTTAAAGGACAACGCATCTGTTGCTACGCTAATCCAAGCTTTTATAAAGGACAACGCATCCATTGCTATGCAAATCCAAGCTTTTATAAAGGACAACGAATCGGTTGTGACGCTAATCCAAGTTTTTATACAGGACAACGCATCTGTTGCTACGCTAATCCAAGCTTTTATACAGGACAACGCATCTGTTGCTATGCTAATCAAAGCGTTTATGAAGGAGTGCGCATCTTTTGCTACGTTAATCCAAGCATTTATAAAGGACAACGCATCTGTTGCTCCGCTAATCCAAGCTTTTATAAATTAGAACGCATCTGTTGCTACGCTAATCCAAGCTTTTATAGAGGAGAACGGATCTGTTGCTACGCTAATCCAAGCTTTTATAAACGACAAAGCGTCTGTTGCTACGCGAATCCGAGCTTTTCTAAAGGACAACGCATCTGTTGCTATGCTAATCCAAGCTTTTAGGAAGGACAACGCATCTGTTGCTACGCAAATTCAAGCTTTTATAAAGGACAATGCATCTGTTGCTACGCTAATCCAAGCTTTTATAAAGGACAACGCATCTGTTGCTACGCTAATCCAAGCTTTTATAAATTAGAACGCATCTGTTGCTACGCTAATCCAAGCTTTTATAGAGGAGAACGGATCTGTTGCTACGCTAATCCAAGCTTTTATAAACGACAAACCGTCTGTTGCTACGCGAATCCGAGCTTTTATAAAGGACAACGCATCTGTTGCTATGCTAATCCAAGCTTTTAGGAAGGACAACGCATCTGTTGCTACGCAAATTCAAGCTTTTATAAAGGACAACGCATCTGTTGATACGCTAATCGAAGCTTTAACAAAAGACAACGCATATGTTGCTACGCGAATCCAAGCTTTTATATAGAAGTACGAATCTGTTGCTACACTAATCCAAGCTTTTATAAAGGACAACGCATCTGTTGCTACACTAATCCAAGCTTTTATAAAGCAGAAAGTATCTGTTGCTACGCTAACCCAAGCTTTTATGAATTACAACGCATCTGGTGCTACGCTGATCCAAGCTTTTATAAAGGAGAAAAGTATCTTTTGCTACGCTAATCCAAGCTTTTATAAAGGGGAACGCATCTGTGGCTATGCTAATCCAAGCCTTTATAGAGGAGAACGTATCTGTTGCTACGCTAATCCAAGCTTTTATAAACAACAACGCGTCTGTTGCTACGCTAATCCGACCTTTTATAAAGGACAACGCATCTGTCGCTACGCTACTCCAAGCTTTTTATAAAGGACATCGCATATGTTGCGATGCAAATGCAAGCTTTTATAAAGGAGAACACATCTGTTGCTACGCTAATCCAAGCTTCTATAAAGGACAACGCATCTGTTGCTACGCTAATCCAAGCTTTTACAAAGCAGAAAGTATCTGTTGCTACGATAATCCAAGCTTTTATAAAGCACAACACATCTGTTGCTACACTAATCCAAGCTTTTATAAAGGACAAAGCATTTGTTGCTATGCTAATCCAAGTTTATTTAAAGGACAACGCATCTGTTGCTACGCTAATCCAAGCTTTTATAAAGGACAACGCATCCATTGCTATGCAAATCCAAGCTTTTATAAAGGAAAACGTATCATTTGCTACGCTAATCCAAGCTTTTATAAAGGACAACGCATCTGTTGCTACGCTAATCCAAGCTTTTATACAGGACAACGCATCTGTTGCTATGCTAATCAAAGCTTTTATGAAGGAGTGTGCATCTTTTGCTACGCTAATCCAAGCATTTATAAAGGACAACGCATCTGTTGCTCCGCTAATCCAAGCTTTTATAAATTGGAACGCATCTGTTGCTACGCTAATCCAAGTTTTTATGAAGGAGTACGCATCTGTTCCTACGCTAATCTAAGCTTTTATACAGGACAACGCATCTGTTGCTATGCTAATCAGAGCTTTTATAGAGGACAACGCATCTTTTGCTACGATAATCCAAGCATTTATAAAGGACAACGCATCTGTTGCTCCGCTAATCCAAGCTTTTATAAATTAGAACGCATCTGTTGCTACGCTAATCCAAGCTTTTATAGAGGAGAACGTATCTGTTGCTACGCTAATCCAAGCTTTTATAAACGACAAAGCGTCTGTTGCTACGCTAATCCAAGCTTTTATAAACGACAAAGCGTCTGTTGCTACGCTAATCCGAGCTTTTATGAAGGACAACGCATCTGTTGCTATGCAAATTCAAGCTTTCATAAAGGACAATGCATCTGTTGCTACGCTAATCCAAGCTTTTATAAAGGACAACGCATCTGTTGCTACGCTAATCCAAGCTTTTATAAAGGAGAAAAGTATCTTTTCCTACACTATTCCAAGCTTTTATAAAGGAGAACGCATCTGTTGCTACGCTAATCCAAGCTTTTATACAGGACATCGCATCTGTTCCTATGCTAATCCGAGTTTTTAAGAAGGACAACGAATCGGTTGCGACACTAATCCAAGCTTTTATACAGGACAACGCATCTGTTGCTATGCTAATCAAAGCTTTTATGAAGGAGTGTGCATCTCTTGCTACGCTAATCCAAGCATTTAGAAAGGACAACGCATGTGTTGCTCCGCTAATCCAAGCTTTTATAAATTGGAACGCATCTGTTGCTACGCTAATCCAAGTTTTTATGAAGGAGTACGCATCTGTTGCTACGCTAATCCAAGCTTTTATACAGGACAACGCATCTGTTGCTATGCTAATCAAAACTTTTATGAAGGAGTGCGCATCTTTTGCTACGCTAATCCAAGCATTTATAAAGGACAACGCATCTGTTGCTCCGCTAATCCAAGCTTTTATAAATTAGAACGCATTTGTTGATACGCTAATCCAAGCTTTTATAGAGGAGAACGTATCTGTTGCTACGCTAATCCAAGCGTTTATAAACGACAAAGCGTCTGTTGCTACGCTAATCCGAGCTTTTATAAAGGACAACGCATCTGTTGCTACGCTAATCCAAGCTTTTAGAAAGGACAACGCATCTGTTGCTACGCAAATTAAAGCTTTTATAAAGGACAACGCATCTGTTGCTACGCTAATCCTAGCTTTTATAAAGGAGAAAAGTATCTTTTCCTACACTATTCCAAGCTTTTATAAAGGAGAACGCATCTGTTGCTACTCTAATCCAAGCTTTTATAAAGGACAACGCATCTGTTGCTACGCTAATCCTAGCTTTTATAAAGGACAACGCATCTGTTGCTACGCTAATCCTAGCTTTTATAAAGGAGAAAAGTATCTTTTCCTACACTATTCCAAGCTTTTATAAAGGAGTACGCATCTGTCGCTACACTAATCCAAGCATTTACAAAGCAGAAAGTTTCTGTTGCTACGATAATCCAAGCTTTTATGAAGGACAACGCATCTGTTGCTACGCTAATCCAAGCTTTAATAAAAGACAACGCATATGTTGCTACGCGAATCCAAGTTTTTCTATAGAAGTACGAATCTGTTGCTACACTAATCCAAGCTTTTATAAAGGACAACGCATCTGTTGCTACACTAATCCAAGCTTTTATAAAGCAGAAAGTATCTGTTGCTACGCTAACCCAAGCTTTTATAAATTACAAAGCATCTGTTGCTACGCTGATCCAAGCTTTTATAAAGGAGAAAAGTATCTTTTGCTACGCTAATCCAAGCTTTTATAAAGGACAACGCATCTGTTGCTACGCTAATCCAAGCTTTTACAAAGCAGAAAGTATCTGTTGCTACGCTAATCCAAGCTTTTATGAAGCACAACACATCTGTTGCTACACTAATCCAAGCTTTTATAAAGGACAAAGCATTTGTTGCTATGCTAATCCAAGTTTATTTAAAGGACAACGCATCTGTTGCTACGCTAATCCAAGCTTTTATAAAGGACAACGCATCCATTGCTATGCAAATCCAAGCTTTTATAAAGGACAACGTATCATTTGCTACGCTAATCCAAGCTTTTATAAAGGACAACGCATCTGTTGCTACGCTAATCCAAGCTTTTATACAGGACAACGCATCTGTTGCTATGCTAATCAAAGCTTTTATGAAGGAGTGTGCATCTTTTGCTACGCTAATCCAAGCATTTATAAAGGACAACGCATCTGTTGCTCCGCTAATCCAAGCTTTTATAAATTAGAACGCATCTGTTGCTACGCTAATCCAAGTTTTTATGAAGGAGTACGCATCTGTTGCTACGCTAATCCAAGCTTTTATACAGGACATCGCATCTGTTGCTATGCTAATCCGAGTTTTTAAGAAGGACAACGAATCGGTTGCGACGCTAATCCAAGTTTTTATACAGGACAACGCATCTGTTGCTACGCTAATCCAAGCTTTTATACAGGACAACGCATCTGTTGCTATGCTAATCAAAGCTTTTATACAGGACAACGCATCTTTTGCTACGCTAATCCAAGCATTTATAAAGGACAACGCATCTGTTGCTCCGCTAATCCAAGCTTTTATAAATTAGAACGCATCTGTTGCTACGCTAATCCAAGCTTTTATAGAGGAGAATGTATCTGTTGCTCCGCTAATCCAAGCTTTTATAAATTAGAACGCATCTGTTGTTACGCTAATCCAAGCTTTGATAGAGAAGAACGTATCTGTTGCTACGCTAATCCAAGCTTTTATAAACGACAAAGCGTCTGTTGCAACGCTAATCCGAGCTTTTATAAAGGACAACGCATCTGTTGCTATGCTAATCCAAGCTTTTAGAAAGGACAACGCATCTGTTGCTATGCAAATTCAAGCTTTTATAAAGGACAATGCATCTGTTGCTACGCTAATCCAAGCTTTTATAAAGGACAACGCATCTGTTGCTATGCTAATCCAAGCTTTTATACAGGACATCGCATCTGTTGCTATGCTAATCCGAGTTTTTAAGAAGGACAACGAATCGGTTGCAACACTAATCCAAGTTTTTATACAGGACAACGCATCTGTTGCTACGCTAATCCAAGCTTTTATACAGGACAACGCATCTGTTGCTATGCTAATCAAAGCTTTTATGAAGGAGTGCGCATCTTTTGCTACGCTAATCCAAGCATTTATAAAGGACAACGCATCTGTTGCTCCGCTAATCCAAGCTTTTATAAATTAGAACGCATCTGTTGCTACGCTAATCCAAGCTTTTATAGAGGAGAACGTATCTGTTGCTACGCTAATCCAAGCTTTTACAAAGCAGAAAGTATCTGTTGCTACGCTAATCCAAGCTTTTATAAAGCACAACACATCTGTTGCTACACTAATCCAAGCTTTTATAAAGGACAAAGCATTTGTTGCTATGCTAATCCAAGTTTATTTAAAGGACAACGCATCTGTTGCTACGCTAATCCAAGCTTTTATAAAGGACAACGCATCCATTGCTATGCAAATCCAAGCTTTTATAAAGGACAACGTATCATTTGCTACGCTAATCCAAGCTTTTATAGAGGACAACGCATCTGTCGCTACGCTAATCCAAGCTTTTATACAGGACAACGCATCTGTTGCTATGCTAATCAAAGCTTTTACACAGGACAACGCATCTTTTGCTACGCTAATCCAAGCATTTATAAAGGACAACGCATCTGTTGCTACGCTAATCCAAGCTTTTATAAATTAGAACGCATCTGTTGCTACGCTAATCCAAGCTTTTATATAGGAGAATATATCTGTTGCTATGCTAATCCAAGCTTTTAGAAAGGACAACGCATCTGTTGCTCCGCTAATCCAAGCTTTTATAAAGGACAACGCATCTGTTGCTATGCTAATCCAAGCTTTTAGAAAGGACAACGCATCTGTTGCTACGCAAATTCAAGCTTTTATAAAGGACAATGCATCTGTTGCTACGCTAATCAAAGCTTTTATAAAGGACAACGCATCTGTTGCTACGCTAATCCAAGCTTTTATACAGGACATCGCATCTGTTGCTATGCTAATCCGAGTTTTTAAGAAGGACAACGAATCGGTTGCGACACTAATCCAAGTTTTTATACAGGACAACGCATCTGTTGCTACGCTAATCCAAGCTTTTATACAGGACAACTCATCTGTTGCTACGCTAATGCTAGCTTTTATAGAGGAGAAAAGTATCTTTTCCTACACTATTCCAAGCTTTTATAAAGGAGAACGCATCTGTTGCTACGCTAATCCAAGCTTTAATACAGGACAACTTATCCGTTGGTATGCAAATCCAAGCTTTTATGAAGGACAACGAATCTGTTGCTACACTAATCCAAGCTTTTATAAAGGAGAACGCATCTGTCGCTACACTAATCCAAGCATTTACAAAGCAGAAAGTATCTGTTGCTACGATAATCCAAGCTTTTATAGAGGACAACGCATCTGTTGCTACGCTAATCCAAGCTTTAATACAGGACATTGCATATGTTGCTATGCAAATCCAAGTTTTTATGAAGGACAACGCATCTGTTGCTACCCTAATCCGAGCTTTTATAAAGGACAACGCATCTGTTGCTACGCTAATCCAAGCTTTTCGAAAGGACAACGCATCTGTTGCTACGCAAATTCAAGCTTTTATAAAGGACAATGCATGTGTTGCTACGCTAATCCAAGCTTTTATAAAGGACAACGCATCTGTTGCTACGCTAATCCTAGCTTTTATGAAGGAGAAAAGTATCTTTTCCTACACTAATCCAAGCTTTTATAAAGGAGTACGCATCTGTCGCTACACTAATCCAAGCATTTACAAAGCAGAAAGTATCTGTTGCTACGATAATCAAAGCTTTTATAAAGGACAACGCATCTGTTGCTACGCTACTCCAAGCTTTTATAGAGGACAAAGCATCTGTTGCTACGCTAATCCAAGCTTTAATACGGGACATTGCATATGTTGCTATGCAAATCCAAGTTTTTATGAAGGACAACGAATCTGTTGCTACACTAATCGAAGCTTTTATAAAGGAGAACGCATCTGTTGCTACGCTAATCCAAGCTTTTATAAAGGAGTACGCATCTGTCGCTACACTAATCCAAGCATTTACAAAGCAGAAAGTATCTGTTGCTACGATAATCCAAGCTTTTATAGAGGACAACGCATCTGTTGCTACGCTAATCCAAGCTTTAATACGGGACATTGCATATGTTGCTATGCAAATCCAAGTTTTTATGAAGGACAACACATCTGTTGCTACGCTAATCCGAGTTTTTATAAAGGACAACGCATCTGTTGCTACGCTAATCCAAGCTTTTCGAAAGGACAACGCATCTGTTGCTACGCAAATTCAAGCTTTTATAAAGGACAATGCATGTGTTGCTACGCTAATCCAAGCTTTTATAAAGGACAACGCATCTGTTGCTACGCTAATCCTAGCTTTTATAAAGGAGAAAAGTATCTTTTCCTACACTAATCCAAACTTTTATAAAGGAAAACACATCTGTTGCTACGCTAATCCATGCTTTAATACAGCAAAACGCATCTGTTGGTATGCGAATCCAAGCTTTTATGAAGGACAACGAATCTGTTGCTACACTAATCCAAGCTTTTATAAAGGAGAACGCATCTCTTGCTACGCTAATCCAAGCTTTTATAAAGGAGTATGCATCTCTTGCTACACTAATCCAAGCTTTTATAAAGGAGAACGCATCTGTTGCTACGCTAATCCAAGCTTTAATACAGGACAACGCATCTGTTGCTATGCAAATCCAAGCTTTTATGAAGGACAACGAATCTGTCGCTACACTAATCCAAGCATTTACAAAGCAGAAAGTATCTGTTGCTACGATAATCCAAGCTTTTATAAAGCACAACAAATCTGTTGCTACACTAATCCAAGCTTTTATAAAGGACAAAGCATTTGTTGCTATGCTAATCCAAGTTTATTTAAAGGAAAACGCATCTCTTGCTACGCTAATCCAAGCTTTTATAAATTAGAACGCATCTGTTGCTACGCTAATCCAAGCTTTTATATAGGAGAATATATCTGTTGCTATGCTAATCCAAGCTTTTAGAAAGGACAACGCATCTGTTGCTCCGCTAATCCAAGCTTTTATAAAGGACAACGCATCTGTTGCTATGCTAATCCAAGCTTTTAGAAAGGACAACGCATCTGTTGCTACGCAAATTCAAGCTTTTATAAAGGACAATGCATCTGTTGCTACGCTAATCAAAGCTTTTATAAAGGACAACGCATCTGTTGCTACGCTAATCCAAGCTTTTATACAGGACATCGCATCTGTTGCTATGCTAATCCGAGTTTTTAAGAAGGACAACGAATCGGTTGCGACACTAATCCAAGTTTTTATACAGGACAACGCATCTGTTGCTACGCTAATCCAAGCTTTTATACAGGACAACTCATCTGTTGCTACGCTAATGCTAGCTTTTATAGAGGAGAAAAGTATCTTTTCCTACACTATTCCAAGCTTTTATAAAGGAGAACGCATCTGTTGCTACGCTAATCCAAGCTTTAATACAGGACAACTTATCCGTTGGTATGCAAATCCAAGCTTTTATGAAGGACAACGAATCTGTTGCTACACTAATCCAAGCTTTTATAAAGGAGAACGCATCTGTCGCTACACTAATCCAAGCATTTACAAAGCAGAAAGTATCTGTTGCTACGATAATCCAAGCTTTTATAGAGGACAACGCATCTGTTGCTACGCTAATCCAAGCTTTAATACAGGACATTGCATATGTTGCTATGCAAATCCAAGTTTTTATGAAGGACAACGCATCTGTTGCTACCCTAATCCGAGCTTTTATAAAGGACAACGCATCTGTTGCTACGCTAATCCAAGCTTTTCGAAAGGACAACGCATCTGTTGCTACGCAAATTCAAGCTTTTATAAAGGACAATGCATGTGTTGCTACGCTAATCCAAGCTTTTATAAAGGACAACGCATCTGTTGCTACGCTAATCCTAGCTTTTATGAAGGAGAAAAGTATCTTTTCCTACACTAATCCAAGCTTTTATAAAGGAGTACGCATCTGTCGCTACACTAATCCAAGCATTTACAAAGCAGAAAGTATCTGTTGCTACGATAATCAAAGCTTTTATAAAGGACAACGCATCTGTTGCTACGCTACTCCAAGCTTTTATAGAGGACAAAGCATCTGTTGCTACGCTAATCCAAGCTTTAATACGGGACATTGCATATGTTGCTATGCAAATCCAAGTTTTTATGAAGGACAACGAATCTGTTGCTACACTAATCGAAGCTTTTATAAAGGAGAACGCATCTGTTGCTACGCTAATCCAAGCTTTTATAAAGGAGTACGCATCTGTCGCTACACTAATCCAAGCATTTACAAAGCAGAAAGTATCTGTTGCTACGATAATCCAAGCTTTTATAGAGGACAACGCATCTGTTGCTACGCTAATCCAAGCTTTAATACGGGACATTGCATATGTTGCTATGCAAATCCAAGTTTTTATGAAGGACAACACATCTGTTGCTACGCTAATCCGAGTTTTTATAAAGGACAACGCATCTGTTGCTACGCTAATCCAAGCTTTTCGAAAGGACAACGCATCTGTTGCTACGCAAATTCAAGCTTTTATAAAGGACAATGCATGTGTTGCTACGCTAATCCAAGCTTTTATAAAGGACAACGCATCTGTTGCTACGCTAATCCTAGCTTTTATAAAGGAGAAAAGTATCTTTTCCTACACTAATCCAAACTTTTATAAAGGAAAACACATCTGTTGCTACGCTAATCCATGCTTTAATACAGCAAAACGCATCTGTTGGTATGCGAATCCAAGCTTTTATGAAGGACAACGAATCTGTTGCTACACTAATCCAAGCTTTTATAAAGGAGAACGCATCTCTTGCTACGCTAATCCAAGCTTTTATAAAGGAGTATGCATCTCTTGCTACACTAATCCAAGCTTTTATAAAGGAGAACGCATCTGTTGCTACGCTAATCCAAGCTTTAATACAGGACAACGCATCTGTTGCTATGCAAATCCAAGCTTTTATGAAGGACAACGAATCTGTCGCTACACTAATCCAAGCATTTACAAAGCAGAAAGTATCTGTTGCTACGATAATCCAAGCTTTTATAAAGCACAACAAATCTGTTGCTACACTAATCCAAGCTTTTATAAAGGACAAAGCATTTGTTGCTATGCTAATCCAAGTTTATTTAAAGGAAAACGCATCTCTTGCTACGCTAATCCAAGCTTTTATAAAGGACAATGCATCCATTGCTATGCAAATCCAAGCTTTTATAAAGGACAACGTATCATTTGCTACGCTAATCCAAGCACTTATAAAGGACAACGCATCTGTTGCTCCGCTAATCCAAGCTTTTATAAATTAGAACGCATCTGTTGCTACGCTAATCCAAGTTTTTATGAAGGAGTACGCATCTGTTGCTACGCCAATACAAGCTTTTATACAGGACATCGCATCTGTTGCTATGCTAATCCGAGTTTTTAAGAAGGACAACGAATCGGTTGCGACGCTAATCCAAGCTTTTATACAGGACAACGCATCTGTTGCTATGCTAATCAAAGCTTTTATGAAGGAGTGTGCATCTTTTGCTACGCTAATCCAAGCATTTATAAAGGACAACGCATCTGTTGCTCCGCTAATCCAAGCTTTTATAAATTAGAACGCATCTGTTGCTACGCTAATCCAAGCTTTTATAAAGAACGTATCTGTTGCTACGCTAATCCAAGCTTTTATAAACGACAAAGCGTCTGTTGCTACGCTAATCCGAGCTTTCATAAAGGAGAACGCATCTGTTGCTACGCTAATCCAAGCTTTTATAAAGGAGTACGCATCTGTCGCTACACTAATCCAAGCTTTTATAAAGCAGAAAGTATCTGTTGCTACGATAATCAAAGCTTTTATAAAGGACAACGCATCTGTTGCTACGCTACTCCAAGCTTTTATAGAGGACAACGCATCTGTTGCTACGCTAATCCAAGCTTTAATACGGGACATTGCATATGTTGCTATGCAAATCCAAGTTTTTATGAAGGACAACGAATCTGTTGCTACACTAATCCAAGTTTTTATAAAGGAGAACGCATCTGTTGCTACGCTAATCCAAGCTTTTATAGAGGACAACGCATCTGTTGCTACGCTAATCCAAGCTTTAATACGGGACATTGCATATGTTGCTATGCAAATCCAAGTTTTTATGAAGGACAACGAATCTGTTGCTACACTAATCCAAGCTTTTATAAAGGAGAACGCATCTGTTGCTACCCTAATCCAAGCTTTTATAAAGGAGTACGCATGTGTCGCTACACTAATCCAAGCATTTACAAAGCAGAAAGTATCTGTTGCTACGTTAATCCAAGCTTTTATAAAGGACAACGCATCTGTTGCTACGCTAATGCAAGCTTTAATAAAAGACAATGCATATGTTGCTACGCGAATCAGGGCTTTTATATAGAAGTACGAATCTGTTGCTACACTAATCCAAGCTTTTATAAAGGACAACGCATCTGTTGTTACACTAATCCAAGCTTTTATAAATTACAACGCATCTGTTGCTACGCTGATCCAAGCTTTTATAAAGGAGAAAAGTATCTTTTGCTACGCTAATCCAAGCTTTTATAAAGGGGAACGCATCTGTGGCTACGCTAATCCAAGCCTTTATAGAGGAGAACGTATCTGTTGCTACGCTAATCCAAGCTTTTATAAACGACAACGCGTCTGTTGCTACGCTAATCCAAGCTTTTATAAAGGACAACGTATCTGTCGCTACGCTACTCCAAGTTTTTATAAAGGACAACGCATCTGTTGCTATGCTAATCCAAGCATTAATATGGGACATCGCATATGTTGCGATGCAAATCCAAGCTTTTATGAAGGACAACGAATCTGTTGCTCCACTAATCCAAGTTTTTATAAAGGAGAACACATCTGTTGCTACGCTAATCCAAGCTTTTATAAAGGACAACGCATCTGTTGCTACGCTATTCCAAGCTTTTATAAAGGAGAAAGGTATCTTTTGCTACACTAATCCAAGCTTTTATAAAGGAGAACGCATCTGTTGCTACGCTAATTCAACCTTTTATAAAGGACAACGCATCTGTTGCTACGCTAATCCAAGCTTTAATACGGGACATCGCATATGTTGCTATGCCAATCCAAGCTTTTATGAATCACAACGCATCTGTTGCTACGCTACTCCAAGCTTTTATAGAGGACAACGCATCTGTTGCTACGCTAATCCAAGGTTTAATACGGGACATTGCATCTGTTGCTATGCTAATCCGAGTTTGTAAGAAGGACAACGAATCGGTTGCGACGCTAATCCAAGTTTTTATATAGGACAACGCATCTGTTGCTACGCTAATCCAAGCTTTTATACAGGACAACGCGTCTGTTGCTATGCTAATCAAAGCTTTTATGAAGGAGTGCGCATCTTTTGCTACGCTAATCCAAGCATTTATAAAGGACAACGCATCTGTTGCTCCGCTAATCCAAGCTTTTATAAATTAGAACGCATCTGTTGCTACGCTAATCCAAGCTTTTATAAAGGACAACGCATCTGTTGCTACGCTAATCCGAGCTTTTATAAAGGACAACGCATCTGTTGCTGCGCAAATTCAAGCTTTTATAAAGGACAACGCATCTGTTGCTACGCTAATCCAAGCTTTAATACGGGACATTGCATATGTTGCTATGCAAATCCAAGTTTTTATGAAGGACAACGAATCTGTTGCTACACTAATCCAAGCTTTTATAAAGGAGAACGCATCTGTTGCTACGCTAATCCAAGCTTTTATAAAGGAGTACGCATATGTCGCTACACTAATCCAAGCATTTACAAAGCAGAAAGTATCTGTTGCTACGATAATCCAAGATTTTATAAAGGACAACGCATCTGTTGCTACGCTAATCCAAGCTTTTATAAAGGACAATGCATCTGTTGCTACGCTAATCCAAGCTTTTATAAAGGAGTACGCATCTGTCGCTACACTAATCCAAGCATTTACAAAGCAGAAAGTATCTGTTGCTACGATAATCCAAGCTTTTATAGAGGACAACGCATCTGTTGCTACGCTAATCCAAGCTTTAATACGGGACATTGCATATGTTGCTATGCAAATCCAAGTTTTTATGAAGGACAACGCATCTGTTGCTACGCTAATCCGAGCTTTTATAAAGGACAACGCATCTGTTGCTACGCTAATCCAAGCTTTTCGAAAGGACAACGCATCTGTTGCTACGCAAATTCAAGCTTTTATAAAGGACAATGCATGTGTTGCTACGCTAATCCAAGCTTTTATAAAGGACAACGCATCTGTTGCTACGCTAATCCTAGCTTTTATAAAGGAGAAAAGTATCTTTTCCTACACTAATCCAAACTTTTATAAAGGAAAACACATCTGTTGCTACGCTAATCCAAGCTTTAATACAGCAAAACGCATCTGTTGGTATGCGAATCCAAGCTTTTATGAAGGACAACGAATCTGTTGCTACACTAATCCAAGCTTTTATAAAGGTGAACGCATCTCTTGCTACGCTAATCCAAGCTTTTATAAAGGAGTATGCATCTGTTGCTACACTAATCCAAGCTTTTATAAAGGACAACCTATCTGTGGCTACGGTGATCCAAGCTTTTATAAAGGAGAACGCATCTGTTGCTACGCTAATCCAAGCTTTAATACAGGACAACGCATCTGTTGCTATGCAAATCCAAGCTTTTATGAAGGACAACGAATCTGTCGCTACACTAATCCAAGCATTTACAAAGCAGAAAGTATCTGTTGCTACGATAATCCAAGCTTTTATAAAGCACAACACATCTGTTGCTACACTAATCCAAGCTTTTATAAAGGACAAAGCATTTGTTGCTATGCTAATCCAAGTTTATTTAAAGGAAAACGCATCTCTTGCTACGCTAATCCAAGCTTTTATAAAGGACAATGCATCCATTGCTATGCAAATCCAAGCTTTTATAAAGGACAACGTATCATTTGCTACGCTAATCCAAGCACTTATAAAGGACAACGCATCTGTTGCTCCGCTAATCCAAGCTTTTATAAATTAGAACGCATCTGTTGCTACGCTAATCCAAGTTTTTATGAAGGAGTACGCATCTGTTGCTACGCCAATACAAGCTTTTATACAGGACATCGCATCTGTTGCTATGCTAATCCGAGTTTTTAAGAAGGACAACGAATCGGTTGCGACGCTAATCCAAGCTTTTATGAAGGAGTGTGCATCTTTTGCTACGCTAATCCAAGCATTTATAAAGGACAACGCATCTGTTGCTCCGCTAATCCAAGCTTTTATAAATTAGAACGCATCTGTTGCTACGCTAATCCAAGCTTTTATAAAGAACGTATCTGTTGCTACGCTAATCCAAGCTTTTATAAACGACAAAGCGTCTGTTGCTACGCTAATCCGAGCTTTCATAAAGGAGAACGCATCTGTTGCTACGCTAATCCAAGCTTTTATAAAGAACGTATCTGTTGCTACGCTAATCCAAGCTTTTATAAACGACAAAGCGTCTGTTGCTACGCTAATCCGAGCTTTCATAAAGGAGAACGCATCTGTTGCTACGCTAATCCAAGCTTTTATAAAGGACAACGAATCTGTTGCTCCACTAATCCAAGCTTTTATAAAGGAGAAAGGTATCTTTTGCTACACTAATCCAAGCTTTTATAAAGGAGAACGCATCTGTTGCTACGCTAATTCAACCTTTCATAAAGGAGAACGCATCTGTTGCTATGCTAATCCAAGCTTTTATAAAGGAGTACGCATCTGTCGCTACACTAATCCAAGCATTTACAAAGCAGAAAGTATCTGTTGCTACGCTAATCCAAGCTTTAATACGGGACATTGCATCTGTTGCTATGCTAATCCGAGTTTGTAAGAAGGACAACGAATCGGTTGCGACGCTAATCCAAGTTTTTATATAGGACAACGCATCTGTTGCTACGCTAATCCAAGCTTTTATACAGGACAACGCATCTGTTGCTATGCTATTCCAAGCTTTAATACGGGACATCGCATTTGTTGCGATGCAAATCCAAGCTTTTATGAAGGACAACGAATCTGTTGCTCCACTAATCCAAGCTTTTATAAAGGAGAAAGGTATCTTTTGCTACACTAATCCAAGCTTTTATAAAGGAGAACGCATCTGTTGCTACGCTAATTCAACCTTTCATAAAGGAGAACGCATCTGTTGCTATACTAATCCAAGCTTTTATAAAGGAGTACGCATCTGTCGCTACACTAATCCAAGCATTTACAAAGCAGAAAGTATCTGTTGCTACGATAATCAAAGCTTTTATAAAGGACAACGCATCTGTTGCTACGCTACTCCAAGCTTTTATAGAGGACAACGCATCTGTTGCTACGCTAATCCAAGCTTTAATACGGGACATTGCATATGTTGCTATGCAAATCCAAGTTTTTATGAAGGACAACGAATCTGTTGCTACACTAATCCAAGCTTTTATAAAGGAGAAAGCATCTGTTGCTACCCTAATCCAAGCTTTTATAAAGGAGTACGCATGTGTCGCTACACTAATCCAAGCATTTACAAAGCAGAAAGTATCTGTTGCTACGATAATCCAAGCTTTTATAAAGGACAACGCATCAGTTGCTACGCTAATCCAAGCTTTAATAAAAGACAATGCATATGTTGCTACGCGAATCAGGGCTTTTATATAGAAGTACGAATCTGTTGCTACACTAATCCAAGCTTTTATAAAGGACAACGCATCTGTTGTTACACTAATCCAAGCTTTTATAAATGACAACGCATCTGTTGCTACGCTAACCCAAGCTTTTATAAATTACAACGCATCTGTTGCTACGCTGATCCAAGCTTTTATAAAGGAGAAAAGTATCTTTTGCTACGCTAATCCAAGCTTTTATAAAGGGGAACGCATCTGTGGCTACGCTAATCCAAGCCTTTATAGAGGAGAACGTATCTGTTGCTACGCTAATCCAAGCTTTTATAAACGACAACGCGTCTGTTGCTACGCTAATCCAAGCTTTTATAAAGGACAACGTATCTGTAGCTACGCTACTCCAAGTTTTTATAAAGGACAACGCATCTGTTGCTATGCTAATCCAAGCATTAATATGGGACATCGCATATGTTGCGATGCAAATCCAAGCTTTTATGAAGGACAACGAATCTGTTGCTCCACTAATCCAAGTTTTTATAAAGGAGAACACATCTGTTGCTACGCTAATCCAAGCTTTTATAAAGGACAACGCATCTGTTGCTACGCTATTCCAAGCTTTTATAAAGGAGAAAGGTATCTTTTGCTACACTAATCCAAGCTTTTATAAAGGAGAACGCATCTGTTGCTACGCTAATTCAACCTTTTATAAAGGACAACGCATCTGTTGCTACGCTAATCCAAGCTTTAATACGGGACATCGCATATGTTGCTATGCCAATCCAAGCTTTTATGAATCACAACGCATCTGTTGCTACGCTACTCCAAGCTTTTATAGAGGACAACGCATCTGTTGCTACGCTAATCCAAGCTTTAATACGGGACATTGCATCTGTTGCTATGCTAATCCGAGTTTGTAAGAAGGACAACGAATCGGTTGCGACGCTAATCCAAGTTTTTATATAGGACAACGCATCTGTTGCTACGCTAATCCAAGCTTTTATACAGGACAACGCATCTGTTGCTATGCTAATCAAAGCATTTATAAAGGACAACGCATCTGTTGCTCCGCTAATCCAAGCTTTTGTAAATTAGAACGCATCTGTTGCTACGCTAATCCAAGCTTTTATAAAGGACAACGCATCTGTTGCTACGCTAATCCGAGCTTTTATAAAGGACAACGCATCTGTTGCTGCGCAAATTCAAGCTTTTATAAAGGAGAACGCATCTGTTGCTACGCTAATCCAAGCTTTTATAAAGGAGTACGCATATGTCGCTACACTAATCCAAGCATTTACAAAGCAGAAAGTATCTGTTGCTACGATAATCCAAGATTTTATAAAGGACAACGCATCTGTTGCTACGCTAATCCAAGCTTTTATAAAGGACAATGCATCTGTTGCTACGCTAATCCAAGCTTTTATAAAGGACAACGCATCTGTTGCTACGCTAATCCAAGCTTTTATAAAGGAGAAAAGTATCTTTTCCTACACTATTCCAAGCTTTTATAAAGGAGAATGCATCTGTTGCTACGCTAATCCAAGCTTTAATACAGGACAACTTATCCGTTGATATGCAAATCCAAGCTTTTATGAAGGACAACGAATCTGTTGCTACACTAATCCAAGCTTTTATAAAGGAGAACGCATCTGTTGCTACGCTAATCCAAGCTTTTATAAAGGAGTACGCATCTGTCGCTACACTAATCCAAGCATTTACAAAGCAGAAAGTATCTGTTGCTACGATAATCCAAGCTTTTATAAAGGACAACGCATCTGTTGCTACGCTAATCCAAGCTTTAATAAAAGACAACGCATATGTTGCTACGCGAATCCAAGCTTTTATATAGAAGTACGAATCTGTTGCTACACTAATCCAAGCTTTTATAAAGGACAACGCATCTGTTGCTACACTAATCCAAGCTTTTATAAAGCAGAAAGTATCTGTTGCTACGCTAACCCAAGCTTTTCTAAATTACAACGCATCTGTTGCTACGCTGATCCAAGCTTTTATAAAGGAGAAAAGTATCTTTTCCTACGCTAATCCAAGCTTTTATAAAGGGGAACGCATCTGTGGCTACGCTAATCCAAGCCTTTATAGAGGAGAACGTATCTGCTGCTAAGCTAATCCAAGCTTTGATAAACGACAACGCGTCTGTTGCTACGCTAATCCGAGCTTTTATAAAGGACAACGCATCTGTCGCTACGCTACTCCAAGTTTTTATAAAGGACAACGCATCTGTTGCTATGCTATTCCAAGCTTTAATACGGGACATCGCATTTGTTGCGATGCAAATCCAAGCTTTTATGAAGGACAACGAATCTGTTGCTCCACTAATCCAAGTTTTTATAAAGGAGAACACATCTGTTGCTACGCTAATCCAAGCTTTTATAAAGGACAACGCATCTGTTGCTACGCTAATCCAAGATTTTATAAAGGAGAAAGGTATCTTTTGCTACACTAATCCAAGCTTTTATAAAGGAGAACGCATCTGTTGCTACGCTAATCCAAGCTTTTATAAAGGAGTACGCATCTGTCGCTACACTGATCCAAGCATTTGCAAAGCAGAAAGTATCTGTTGCTACGATAATCCAAGCTTTTATAAAGGACAACGCATCTGTTGCTACGCTAATCCAAGCTTTAATACGGGACATTGCATATGTTGCTATGCAAATCCAAGTTTTTATGAAGGACAACGAATCTGTTGCTACACTAATCCAAGCTTTTATAAAAGAGAACGCATCTGTTGCTACGCTAATCCAAGTTTTTATGAAGGAGTACGCTTCTGTTGCTACGCTAATACAAGCTTTTATACAGGACAAAGCATCTGTTGCTATGCTAATCCAAGCTTTTATGAAGGAGTACGCATCTTTTGCTACGCTAATCCAAGCATTTATAAAGGACAACGCAACTGTTGCTCCGCTAATCCAAGCTTTTATAAATTAGAACGAATCTGTTGCTACGCTAATCCAAGTTTTTATGAAGGAGTACGCATCTGTTGCTACGCTAATACACGCTTTTATACAGGACAAGGCATCTGTTGCTATGCTAATCCAAGCTTTTATGAAGGAGTACGCATCTGTTGCTACGCTAATCCAAGCTTTTATACAGGACAACGCATCTGTTGCTATGCTAATCCGAGTTTTTAAGAAGCACAACGAATCGGTTGCTACGCTAATCCAAGCTTTTATAAAGGACAACGCATCTGTTGCTAGGCTAATCCAAGCTTTAATGAAAGACAACGCATCTGTTGGTATGCGAATCCAAGCTTTTACGAAGGACAACGCATCTGTTGCTACACTACTCCAAGCTTTTATAAAGGACAACGCATCTGTTGCTACGCTAATCCAAGCTTTTATAATGGACAACACATCTGTTGCTACGCTAATCCAAGCTTTTATAAAGGACAACGTATCTGTTGCTACGCTAATTTAAGCTTTTATAAAGGACAACGCATCTGTTGCTACGCTAATCCAAGCTTTTATAAATGACAACGCATCTGTTGCTACGCTAACCCAAGCTTTTATAAATTACAACGCATCTGTTGCTACGCTGATCCAAGCTTTTATAAAGGAAAAAAGTATCTTTTGCTACGCTAATCCAAGCTTTTATAAAGGAGAAAAGTATCTTTTCCTACAGTATTCCAAGCTTTTATAAAGGAGAACGCATCTGTTGCTACGCTAATCCAAGCTTTTATAAAGGAGTACGCATCTGTCGCTACACTAATCCAAGCATTTACAAAGCAGAAAGTATCTGTTGCTACGATAATCCAAGCTTTTATAAAGGACAACGCATCTGTTGCTACGCTAATCCAAGCTTTAATAAAAGACAATGCATCTGTTGCTACGCTAATCCAAGCTTTTATAAAGGAGAAAGGTATCTTTTGCTACACTAATCCAAGCTTTTATAAAGGAGAAAGCATCTGTTGCTACGCTAATCCAAGCTTTTATAAAGGAGTACGCATCTGTCGCTACACTGATCCAAGCATTTACAAAGCAGAAAGTATCTGTTGCTACGATAATCCAAGCTTTTATAAAGGACAACGCATCTGTTGCTACGCTACTCCAAGCTTTTATAGAGGACAACGCATCTGTCGCTACGCTAATCCAAGCTTTAATACGGGACATTGCATATGTTGCTATGCAAATCCAAGTTTTTATGAAGGACAACGAATCTGTTGCTACGCTAATCCAAGTTTTTATGAAGGAGTACGCATCTGTTGCTACGCTAATACAAGCTTTTATACAGGACAACGCATCTGTTGCTATGCTAATCCAAGCTTTTATGAAGGAGTACGCATCTTTTGCTACGCTAATCCAAGCATTTATAAAGGACAACGCAACTGTTGCTCCGCTAATCCAAGCTTTTATAAATTAGAACGAATCTGTTGCTACGCTAATCCAAGTTTTTATGAAGGAGTACGCATCTGTTGCTACGCTAATACAAGCTTTTATACAGGACAAGGCATCTGTTGCTATGCTATTCCAAGCTTTTATGAAGGAGTACGCATCTGCTGCTACGCTAATACAAGCTTTTATACAGGACAACGCATCTGTTGCTATGCTAATCCGGGTTTTTAAGAAGGACAACGAATCGGTTGCTACGCTAATCCAAGCTTTTATACAGGACAACGCATCTGTTGCTACGCTAATCCAAGCTTTAATAAAAGACAACGCATCTGTTGGTATGCGAATCCAAGCTTTTACGAAGGACAACGCATCTGTTGCTACACTACTCCAAGCTTTTATAAAGGACAACGCATCTGTTGCTATGCTAATCCAAGCTTTTATAATGGACAACACATCTGTTGCTACGCTAATCCAAGCTTTTATTAAGGACAACGCATCTGTTGGTATGCGAATCCAAGCTTTTATGAAGGACAACGCATCTGTTGCTACGCTAACCCAAGCTTTTATAAATTACAACGCATCTGTTGCTACGCTGATCCAAGCTTTTATAAAGGAAAAAAGTATCTTTTGCTACGCTAATCCAAGCTTTTATAAATTAGAACGAATCTGTTGCTACGCTAATCCAAGTTTTTATGAAGGAGTACGCATCTGTTGCTACGCTAATACAAGCTTTTATACAGGACAAGGCATCTGTTGCTATGCTATTCCAAGCTTTTATGAAGGAGTACGCATCTGTTGCTACGCTAATCCAAGCTTTTATACAGGACAACGCATCTGTTGCTATGCTAATCCGGGTTTTTAAGAAGGACAACGAATCGGTTGCTACGCTAATCCAAGCTTTTATAAAGGACAACGCATCTGTTGCTACGCTAATCCAAGCTTTAATAAAAGACAACGCATCTGTTGGTATGCGAATCCAAGCTTTTACGAAGGACAACGCATCTGTTGCTACACTACTCCAAGCTTTTATAAAGGACAACGCATCTGTTGCTATGCTAATCCAAGCTTTTATAATGGACAACACATCTGTTGCTACGCTAATCCAAGCTTTTATAAAGGACAACGCATCTGTTGGTATGCGAATCCAAGCTTTTATGAAGGACAACGCATCTGTTGCTACGCTAACCCAAGCTTTTATAAATTACAACGCATCTGTTGCTACGCTGATCCAAGCTTTTATAAAGGAAAAAAGTATCTTTTGCTACGCTAATCCAAGCTTTTATAAAGGGGAACGCATCTGTGGCTACGCTAATCCAAGCTTTTATACAGGACAACGCATCTGTTGCTATGCCAATCCAAGCTTTTATAGAGGAGAACGTATCTGTTGCTACGCTAATCCAAGCATTTATAAACGACAACGCATCTGTTGCTACGCTAATCCGAGCTTTTATAAAGGACAACACATCTGTTGCTACGCTAATCCAAGCTTTTCGAAAGGACAACGCATCTGTTGCTACGCAAATTCAAGCTTTTATAAAGGACAATGCATCTGTTGCTACGCTAATCCAAGCTTTTATGAAGGAGTACGCATCTTTTGCTACGCTAATCCAAGCATTTATAAAGGACAACGCAACTGTTGCTCCGCTAATCCAAGCTTTTATAAATTAGAACGAATCTGTTGCTACGCTAATCCAAGTTTTTATGAAGGAGTACGCATCTGTTGCTACGCTAATACAAGCTTTTATACAGGACAAGGCATCTGTTGCTATGCTATTCCAAGCTTTTATGAAGGAGTACGCATCTGTTGCTACGCTAATCCAAGCTTTTATACAGGACAACGCATCTGTTGCTATGCTAATCCGGGTTTTTAAGAAGGACAACGAATCGGTTGCTACGCTAATCCAAGCTTTTATAAAGGACAACGCATCTGTTGCTACGCTAATCCAAGCTTTAATAAAAGACAACGCATCTGTTGGTATGCGAATCCAAGCTTTTACGAAGGACAACGCATCTGTTGCTACACTACTCCAAGCTTTTATAAAGGACAACGCATCTGTTGCTATGCTAATCCAAGCTTTTATAATGGACAACACATCTGTTGCTACGCTAATCCAAGCTTTTATAAAGGACAACGCATCTGTTGGTATGCGAATCCAAGCTTTTATGAAGGACAACGCATCTGTTGCTACGCTAACCCAAGCTTTTATAAATTACAACGCATCTGTTGCTACGCTGATCCAAGCTTTTATAAAGGAAAAAAGTATCTTTTGCTACGCTAATCCAAGCTTTTATAAATTAGAACGAATCTGTTGCTACGCTAATCCAAGTTTTTATGAAGGAGTACGCATCTGTTGCTACGCTAATACAAGCTTTTATACAGGACAAGGCATCTGTTGCTATGCTATTCCAAGCTTTTATGAAGGAGTACGCATCTGTTGCTACGCTAATCCAAGCTTTTATACAGGACAACGCATCTGTTGCTATGCTAATCCGGGTTTTTAAGAAGGACAACGAATCGGTTGCTACGCTAATCCAAGCTTTTATAAAGGACAACGCATCTGTTGCTACGCTAATCCAAGCTTTAATAAAAGACAACGTATCTGTTGCTACGCTAATCCAAGCATTTATAAACGACAACGCATCTGTTGCTACGCTAATCCGAGCTTTTATAAAGGACAACACATCTGTTGCTACGCTAATCCAAGCTTTTCGAAAGGACAACGCATCTGTTGCTACGCTAATCCAAGCTTTAATAAAAGACAACGCATCTGTTGCTATGCTAATCCAAGCTTTTATAATGGACAACACATCTGTTGCTACGCTAATCCAAGCTTTTATAAAGGACAACGCATCTGTTGGTATGCGAATCCAAGCTTTTATGAAGGACAACGCATCTGTTGCTACGCTAACCCAAGCTTTTATAAATTACAACGCATCTGTTGCTACGCTGATCCAAGCTTTTATAAAGGAAAAAAGTATCTTTTGCTACGCTAATCCAAGCTTTTATAAAGGGGAACGCATCTGTGGCTACGCTAATCCAAGCTTTTATACAGGACAACGCATCTGTTGCTATGCGAATCCAAGCTTTTATACAGGACAGCGCATCTGTTGCGATGCCAATCCAAGCTTTTATAGAGGAGAACGTATCTGTTGCTACGCTAATCCAAGCATTTATAAACGACAACGCATCTGTTGCTACGCTAATCCGAGCTTTTATAAAGGACAACACATCTGTTGCTACGCTAATCCAAGCTTTTCGAAAGGACAACGCATCTGTTGCTACGCAAATTCAAGCTTTTATAAAGGACAATGCATCTGTTGCTACGCTAATCCAAGCTTTTATAAAGGACAACGCATCTGTTGCTACGTTAATCCAAGCTTTAATACAGCACAACGCATCTGTTGGTATGCGAATCCAAGCTTTTATAAAGGACAACGCATCTGTTGCTACGCTAATCCAACCTTTTATAAAGGAGAACGCATCGTTTGCTACGCTAATTCAAGCTTTTATACAGGACAACGCATCTGTTGCTACGCTAATCCAAGCTTTAATAAAAGACAACGCATCTGTTGCTACGCTAATCCAAGCTTTTATAAAGGACAACGCATCTGTTGGTACGCTAATCCTAGCTTTTATAAAGGAGAAAAGTATCTTTTCCTACAGTATTCCAAGCTTTTATAAAGGAGAACGCATCTGTTGCTACGCTAATCCAAGCTTTTATAAAGGAGTACGCATCTGTCGCTACACTAATCCAAGCATTTACAAAGCAGAAAGTATCTGTTGCTACGATAATCCAAGCTTTTATAAAGGAGAACACATCTGTTGCTACGCTAATCCAAGCTTTAATAAAAGACAACGCATCTGTTGCTACGCTAATCCAAGCTTTAATACGGAACATCGCATATGTTGCTATGCCAATCCAAGCTTTTATGAAGGACAACGCATCTGTTGCTACGCTACTCCAAGCTTTTATAGAGGACAACGCATCTGTTGCTACGCTAATACAAGCTTTTATGAAGGACAACGAATGTGTTGCTACGCTAATCCAAGCTTTTATAAGGAAGTACGAATCTGTTGCTACGCTAATCCAAGCTTTTATAAAGTACATCGCATCTGTTGCTACGCTAATCCAAGCTTTTATAAAGGACAACGCATCTGTTGCTACGCTAATCCAACCTTTTATAAAGGAGAACGCATCGTTTGCTACGCTAATTCAAGCTTTTATACAGGACAACGCATCTGTTGCTACGCTAATCCAAGCTTTAATAAAAGACAACGCATCTGTTGCTACGCTAATCCAAGCTTTTATAAAGGACAACGCATCTGTTGGTACGCTAATCCTAGCTTTTATAAAGGAGAAAAGTATCTTTTCCTACAGTATTCCAAGCTTTTATAAAGGAGAACGCATCTGTTGCTACGCTAATCCAAGCTTTTATAAAGGAGTACGCATCTGTCGCTACACTAATCCAAGCATTTACAAAGCAGAAAGTATCTGTTGCTACGATAATCCAAGCTTTTATAAAGGAGAACACATCTGTTGCTACGCTAATCCAAGCTTTAATAAAAGACAACGCATCTGTTGCTACGCTAATCCAAGCTTTAATACGGAACATCGCATATGTTGCTATGCCAATCCAAGCTTTTATGAAGGACAACGCATCTGTTGCTACGCTACTCCAAGCTTTTATAGAGGACAACGCATCTGTTGCTACGCTAATACAAGCATTTATGAAGGACAACGAATGTGTTGCTACGCTAATCCAAGCTTTTATAAGGAAGTACGAATCTGTTGCTACGCTAATCCAAGCTTTTATAAAGTACATCGCATCTGTTGCTACGCTAATCCAAGCTTTTATAAAGGACAACGCATCTGTTGCTACGCTAATCCAACCTTTTATAAAGGAGAACGCATCGTTTGCTACGCTAATTCAAGCTTTTATACAGGACAACGCATCTGTTGCTACGCTAATCCAAGCTTTAATAAAAGACAACGCATCTGTTGCTACGCTAATCCAAGCTTTTATAAAGGACAACGCATCTGTTGGTACGCTAATCCTAGCTTTTATAAAGGAGAAAAGTATCTTTTCCTACAGTATTCCAAGCTTTTATAAAGGAGAACGCATCTGTTGCTACGCTAATCCAAGCTTTTATAAAGGAGTACGCATCTGTCGCTACACTAATCCAAGCATTTACAAAGCAGAAAGTATCTGTTGCTACGATAATCCAAGCTTTTATAAAGGAGAACACATCTGTTGCTACGCTAATCCAAGCTTTAATAAAAGACAACGCATCTGTTGCTACGCTAATCCAAGCTTTAATACGGAACATCGCATATGTTGCTATGCCAATCCAAGCTTTTATGAAGGACAACGCATCTGTTGCTACGCTACTCCAAGCTTTTATAAATTAGAACGAATCTGTTGCTACGCTAATCCAAGTTTTTATGAAGGAGTACGCATCTGTTGCTACGCTAATACAAGCTTTTATACAGGACAAGGCATCTGTTGCTATGCTATTCCAAGCTTTTATGAAGGAGTACGCATCTGTTGCTACGCTAATCCAAGCTTTTATACAGGACAACGCATCTGTTGCTATGCTAATCCGGGTTTTTAAGAAGGACAACGAATCGGTTGCTACGCTAATCCAAGCTTTTATAAAGGACAACGCATCTGTTGCTACGCTAATCCAAGCTTTAATAAAAGACAACGCATCTGTTGGTATGCGAATCCAAGCTTTTACGAAGGACAACGCATCTGTTGCTACACTACTCCAAGCTTTTATAAAGGACAACGCATCTGTTGCTATGCTAATCCAAGCTTTTATAATGGACAACACATCTGTTGCTACGCTAATCCAAGCTTTTATAAAGGACAACGCATCTGTTGGTATGCGAATCCAAGCTTTTATGAAGGACAACGCATCTGTTGCTACGCTAACCCAAGCTTTTATAAATTACAACGCATCTGTTGCTACGCTGATCCAAGCTTTTATAAAGGAAAAAAGTATCTTTTGCTACGCTAATCCAAGCTTTTATAAAGGGGAACGCATCTGTGGCTACGCTAATCCAAGCTTTTATACAGGACAACGCATCTGTTGCTATGCGAATCCAAGCTTTTATACAGGACAGCGCATCTGTTGCGATGCCAATCCAAGCTTTTATAGAGGAGAACGTATCTGTTGCTACGCTAATCCAAGCATTTATAAACGACAACGCATCTGTTGCTACGCTAATCCGAGCTTTTATAAAGGACAACACATCTGTTGCTACGCTAATCCAAGCTTTTCGAAAGGACAACGCATCTGTTGCTACGCAAATTCAAGCTTTTATAAAGGACAATGCATCTGTTGCTACGCTAATCCAAGCTTTTATGAAGGAGTACGCATCTTTTGCTACGCTAATCCAAGCATTTATAAAGGACAACGCAACTGTTGCTCCGCTAATCCAAGCTTTTATAAATTAGAACGAATCTGTTGCTACGCTAATCCAAGTTTTTATGAAGGAGTACGCATCTGTTGCTACGCTAATACAAGCTTTTATACAGGACAAGGCATCTGTTGCTATGCTATTCCAAGCTTTTATGAAGGAGTACGCATCTGTTGCTACGCTAATCCAAGCTTTTATACAGGACAACGCATCTGTTGCTATGCTAATCCGGGTTTTTAAGAAGGACAACGAATCGGTTGCTACGCTAATCCAAGCTTTTATAAAGGACAACGCATCTGTTGCTACGCTAATCCAAGCTTTAATAAAAGACAACGCATCTGTTGGTATGCGAATCCAAGCTTTTACGAAGGACAACGCATCTGTTGCTACACTACTCCAAGCTTTTATAAAGGACAACGCATCTGTTGCTATGCTAATCCAAGCTTTTATAATGGACAACACATCTGTTGCTACGCTAATCCAAGCTTTTATAAAGGACAACGCATCTGTTGGTATGCGAATCCAAGCTTTTATGAAGGACAACGCATCTGTTGCTACGCTAACCCAAGCTTTTATAAATTACAACGCATCTGTTGCTACGCTGATCCAAGCTTTTATAAAGGAAAAAAGTATCTTTTGCTACGCTAATCCAAGCTTTTATAAATTAGAACGAATCTGTTGCTACGCTAATCCAAGTTTTTATGAAGGAGTACGCATCTGTTGCTACGCTAATACAAGCTTTTATACAGGACAAGGCATCTGTTGCTATGCTATTCCAAGCTTTTATGAAGGAGTACGCATCTGTTGCTACGCTAATCCAAGCTTTTATACAGGACAACGCATCTGTTGCTATGCTAATCCGGGTTTTTAAGAAGGACAACGAATCGGTTGCTACGCTAATCCAAGCTTTTATAAAGGACAACGCATCTGTTGCTACGCTAATCCAAGCTTTAATAAAAGACAACGCATCTGTTGGTATGCGAATCCAAGCTTTTACGAAGGACAACGCATCTGTTGCTACACTACTCCAAGCTTTTATAAAGGACAACGCATCTGTTGCTATGCTAATCCAAGCTTTTATAATGGACAACACATCTGTTGCTACGCTAATCCAAGCTTTTATAAAGGACAACGCATCTGTTGGTATGCGAATCCAAGCTTTTATGAAGGACAACGCATCTGTTGCTACGCTAACCCAAGCTTTTATAAATTACAACGCATCTGTTGCTACGCTGATCCAAGCTTTTATAAAGGAAAAAAGTATCTTTTGCTACGCTAATCCAAGCTTTTATAAAGGGGAACGCATCTGTGGCTACGCTAATCCAAGCTTTTATACAGGACAACGCATCTGTTGCTATGCGAATCCAAGCTTTTATACAGGACAGCGCATCTGTTGCGATGCCAATCCAAGCTTTTATAGAGGAGAACGTATCTGTTGCTACGCTAATCCAAGCATTTATAAACGACAACGCATCTGTTGCTATGCTAATCCGAGCTTTTATAAAGGACAACACATCTGTTGCTACGCTAATCCAAGCTTTTCGAAAGGACAACGCATCTGTTGCTACGCAAATTCAAGCTTTTATAAAGGACAATGCATCTGTTGCTACGCTAATCCAAGCTTTTATAAAGGACAACGCATCTGTTGCTACGTTAATCCAAGCTTTAATACAGCACAACGCATCTGTTGGTATGCGAATCCAAGCTTTTATAAAGGACAACGCATCTGTTGCTACGCTAATCCAACCTTTTATAAAGGAGAACGCATCGTTTGCTACGCTAATTCAAGCTTTTATACAGGACAACGCATCTGTTGCTACGCTAATCCAAGCTTTAATAAAAGACAACGCATCTGTTGCTACGCTAATCCAAGCTTTTATAAAGGACAACGCATCTGTTGGTACGCTAATCCTAGCTTTTATAAAGGAGAAAAGTATCTTTTCCTACAGTATTCCAAGCTTTTATAAAGGAGAACGCATCTGTTGCTACGCTAATCCAAGCTTTTATAAAGGAGTACGCATCTGTCGCTACACTAATCCAAGCATTTACAAAGCAGAAAGTATCTGTTGCTACGATAATCCAAGCTTTTATAAAGGAGAACACATCTGTTGCTACGCTAATCCAAGCTTTAATAAAAGACAACGCATCTGTTGCTACGCTAATCCAAGCTTTAATACGGAACATCGCATATGTTGCTATGCCAATCCAAGCTTTTATGAAGGACAACGCATCTGTTGCTACGCTACTCCAAGCTTTTATAGAGGACAACGCATCTGTTGCTACGCTAATACAAGCTTTTATGAAGGACAACGAATGTGTTGCTACGCTAATCCAAGCTTTTATAAGGAAGTACGAATCTGTTGCTACGCTAATCCAAGCTTTTATAAAGTACATCGCATCTGTTGCTACGCTAATCCAAGCTTTTATAAAGGACAACGCATCTGTTGCTACGCTAATCCAACCTTTTATAAAGGAGAACGCATCGTTTGCTACGCTAATTCAAGCTTTTATACAGGACAACGCATCTGTTGCTACGCTAATCCAAGCTTTAATAAAAGACAACGCATCTGTTGCTACGCTAATCCAAGCTTTTATAAAGGACAACGCATCTGTTGGTACGCTAATCCTAGCTTTTATAAAGGAGAAAAGTATCTTTTCCTACAGTATTCCAAGCTTTTATAAAGGAGAACGCATCTGTTGCTACGCTAATCCAAGCTTTTATAAAGGAGTACGCATCTGTCGCTACACTAATCCAAGCATTTACAAAGCAGAAAGTATCTGTTGCTACGATAATCCAAGCTTTTATAAAGGAGAACACATCTGTTGCTACGCTAATCCAAGCTTTAATAAAAGACAACGCATCTGTTGCTACGCTAATCCAAGCTTTAATACGGAACATCGCATATGTTGCTATGCCAATCCAAGCTTTTATGAAGGACAACGCATCTGTTGCTACGCTACTCCAAGCTTTTATAGAGGACAACGCATCTGTTGCTACGCTAATACAAGCTTTTATGAAGGACAACGAATGTGTTGCTACGCTAATCCAAGCTTTTATAAGGAAGTACGAATCTGTTGCTACGCTAATCCAAGCTTTTATAAAGTACATCGCATCTGTTGCTACGCTAATCCAAGCTTTTATAAAGGACAACGCATCTGTTGCTACGCTAATCCAAGCTTTTATAAAGTACAACGCATCTGTTGCTACGCTAATCCAAGCTTTTATAAAGGACAACGCATCTGTTGCTACGCTACTCCAAGCTTTTATAGAGGACAACGCATCTGTTGCTACGCTAATACAAGCTTTTATGAAGGACAACGAATGTGTTGCTACGCTAATCCAAGCTTTTATAAGGAAGTACGAATCTGTTGCTACGCTAATCCAAGCTTTTATAAAGTACATCGCATCTGTTGCTACGCTAATCCAAGCTTTTATAAAGGACAACGCATCTGTTGCTACGCTAATCCAACCTTTTATAAAGGAGAACGCATCGTTTGCTACGCTAATTCAAGCTTTTATACAGGACAACGCATCTGTTGCTACGCTAATCCAAGCTTTAATAAAAGACAACGCATCTGTTGCTACGCTAATCCAAGCTTTTATAAAGGACAACGCATCTGTTGGTACGCTAATCCTAGCTTTTATAAAGGAGAAAAGTATCTTTTCCTACAGTATTCCAAGCTTTTATAAAGGAGAACGCATCTGTTGCTACGCTAATCCAAGCTTTTATAAAGGAGTACGCATCTGTCGCTACACTAATCCAAGCATTTACAAAGCAGAAAGTATCTGTTGCTACGATAATCCAAGCTTTTATAAAGGAGAACACATCTGTTGCTACGCTAATCCAAGCTTTAATAAAAGACAACGCATCTGTTGCTACGCTAATCCAAGCTTTAATACGGAACATCGCATATGTTGCTATGCCAATCCAAGCTTTTATGAAGGACAACGCATCTGTTGCTACGCTACTCCAAGCTTTTATAGAGGACAACGCATCTGCTGCTACGCTAATCCAAGCTTTTATAAAGGAGTACGAATGTGTTGCTACGCTAATCCAAGCTTTTATAAAGAAGTACGAATCTGTTGCTACGCTAATCCAAGCTTTTATAAAGTACAACGCATCTGTTGCTACGCTAATCCAAGCTTTTATAAAGGACAACGCATCTGTTGCTACGCTAATCCAACCTTTTATAAAGGAGAACGCATCGTTTGCTACGCTAATTCAAGCTTTTATACAGGACAACGCATCTGTTGCTACGCTAATCCAAGCTTTAATAAAAGACAATGCATCTGTTGCCACGCTAATCCAAGGTTTTATAAAGGCATCTTTTATACTAGCAGCTGGAAACGTTCGGCAGTAATCTGAGATAAATACACAACCTTCTGACCTCCACTGGGGTTAAGTCACTGCTTCATAGGACTGTGACTGTATGATTTTTTCCCCCGATTCGATTCGATTCCAATTTTCAATGTTTAATTCTCACGATTGGTCGATATTGTGGATTTTTGTAAATTAGAAAAAAAAAAATGTACAAAACATTTTTTTTTGCTCGTTATTTTTCTTGATTTCAAGGAGGAAAAAACAACACAGTAGCTAAACCATCATTCTGCTGCTACATGGGAACATGCTATAATTATTTTTATTTGAAAAATAAATTCTTTTTTTTTTAAACAAAAAAAATTATTTTAAAATTGTGAAGCAAAAAATCCCAATGTTCAATTTTTTTATTCGATTTTCCCACCACTACTGCATCATGTGGCTGATTGTTATGAATTAATAACCTGTTTTTGTCTTTCAGTTTTAACCTGTGTGAAGAGATGCTGCTCACACCAGCAGCCTCTTTGCATCATGTCAGGAAATCTTGAACACTGATAGATTTGCAGAAATAAAATTATTCTTATTATACTATTATTTTATGTTTTTATGGGTGTGGAACCATTGGAATCTGTGTTGTGGCAGTATCCTCCCAGGTATCAAACATGACTGAGCTGCACAAGCGGGATGTTTTATGCCTTCGAGCATCCAGCAAAGCGAGGCGGAGTCCCACCTGGTTCTTACACGATGATTTGACTCAGACATGGTGACTTCTTGCAAATCGTTTCATTTCAGTTACATCTTCCCAGGATGTCACTTATCTCTGAGCAGCACTGTGGGTAAACATGCTAACAACATTGTGAGCGTGTGCAGTGATTACTTTTGCCGTCATATGTGCGCAGCGTCTCCAGCAGGTCAATGGTAGCGCTGCCAAGCAGCTCCTTTCTCAAGGTGTGACAGCTCCACAACTTGAGGTCCAGACGACTCTGAGGAGTCACGTTCCTGCCAGACATCGACATGCACGTTTAACATCCTGATCGATAAAGGTTCTCGCTACATGGTAGTTCTGATTTACATGTTTTTCCTGATCACATCATCATGTCGGTCTTACAGGGTGAGGTCCTCGTTCCACTGCAGCTCCAGGTGCCCGCTGCGTTTGCCAGTTTTTTTGGTTTCGCTGGTCAGGCCGTCAGCGGTCACCTCCACGAAGGAGCTGAGTCGTGACGAACGGCTGGGAAGCT
Source organism: Telmatherina bonti (assembly GCF_933228915.1). Taxonomy (NCBI): domain Eukaryota; kingdom Metazoa; phylum Chordata; class Actinopteri; order Atheriniformes; family Telmatherinidae; genus Telmatherina; species Telmatherina bonti. The sequence goes on from NC_136620.1 coordinate 44,796,500, forward strand.
TGGGGGACTGTGGCTTTGCCGACACCACTGAAGACACACACACACGTTCCCCATTTTACATGTTATACACTCACAGAACATGTCATACACGATCCACATACAACATGTTAAACACGCCATGGACATGGACCAGCTAGGCGTGATGCTGCTGCTGTTCTCGGTCAGAAAACTTTACTGTAAGCAGCTTAATGCAGTTTCATGTGCTGAACATGAAGTAACAGGATTCAGAATGTCGGGTGGGGCGTCTCCTTCATCACAAACAGTTTATAACATGATTTCAGGCGTTTCCTGGGTTTCATGGAAGTGACGTGACAGCTGCAGGTTTTCTGCTTTTCCAAACTCCTGCACTGCCCCCTAGTGGCAGAAAGAAGACATGCAGGACACTTTTCTATTCTATTCTATTTAGAACTGCAACTAATGATTATTTTAATAGTCGACTAATCTGTAAACATTTTTTCAATTAGTTGAGTATTCAGGATTATTTGTGACCCGCCCACCATCTGTGCTTCCAGGTGACGCAGCTCTTCTTACACCACTCTCCTCATCTGCATCATGTGAATGTCCTCCTGATTCCCAGTAAGTCACTGGGTTTGCAGCTGTGGTTGGAGAGGGGGGCAGTGATTCCACCTCCTTCCCCCCAGCAGGCGTGTCCCGGCAGAGAGGGGAAGTGGTCCAGGAAGACCACCCCGACAGAAATTAGACTAAGGGAGCATTCACATCAGGAATGTCCAATTGGGGACTCGATTGTGGGCTCTGCTCAGTTGTAGGGTGGTGTATCCATGCGGAACGAGTTCACACTGCACGTTGGTCAAACAAGCCAGATGACTGGAACATCTGGGGACAACTGGGGACATCTGGGATGACTGGAACATCTGGGGACAACTGGGGACATCTGGGATGACTGGAACATCTGGGGACAACTGGGGACATCTGGGATGACTGGAACATCTGGGGACAACTGGGGACATCTGGGATGACTGGAACATCTGGGGACAACTGGGGACATCTGGGATGACTGGAACATCTGGGGACAACTGGGGACATCTGGGATGACTGGAACATCTGGGGACAACTGGGGACATCTGGGATGACTGGAACATCTGGGGACAACTGGGGACATCTGGGATGACTGGAACATCTGGGGACAACTGGGGACATCTGGGATGACTGGAACATCTGGGGACAACTGGGGACATCTGGGATGACTGGAACATCTGGGGACAACTGGGGACATCTGGGATGACTGGAACATCTGGGGACAACTGGGGACATCTGGGATGACTGGAACATCTGGGGACAACTGGGGACATCTGGGATGACTGGAACATCTGGGGACAACTGGGGACATCTGGGATGACTGGAACATCTGGGGACAACTGGGGACATCTGGGATGACTGGAACATCTGGGGACAACTGGGGACATCTGGGATGACTGGAACATCTGAAAGATCTGGAAACACACTGGAAAACAACGTGGAAGGAGGTACAAAGAGAGGAAGTCTATGGAGGTGAAGGCTGACCACTAATAGACTGGTTTTGACCAGGTCTGAGACCACGTGGTGGTATGAGAACTAAATCGCTATGGAAACATGATTCAGCAGTATTGTCTTGTTGAACAGCGATTGAGTTGTGATCATCAGAAGCACCGTTGGACCAGTTCCTCTCCGGCTCCATGGTTGTAGACTTCCTTCTCCTCAACACTGAAGGACTTTCAGACAAAATCTTTCTAGAAAGTTCTAGACTTGTAAAGAGAACTGAGACCAAACACAGACCCAAAACCTTTTCGAGCCATTACCTTTCAGGATCAGCTGAGACTTCTCAGCAGTCTGGACAGAACCAGGTCTGGTCACGCTGGCAGCCGCCATGACATCACAGCTCTGTAACCAGAGAAAAGCACGTCATAACAACACACTGCCATTGGCTCACACAGCCAGGTGTCCTGAGGTGAGACTGGAACACAACCAGGTAAAACCATGCATAGTTAACGTTTACGGTCCAAATGTTGATGACGACTCATAGGGCAGGGCGATATATCGAATATACTGGAGATATCGTGGCTAGTCCCCTGTGCGATATAGAAAATGTCTAGATTCATCATATTGGAGTATCCTGTTGTCACGCAGGTGTTTTTAGCTGTGGGGGGGGGGTTTCCTCCCTCCTCCTCGACTCTGCACCGCTTTGCACAGAGAGTTAAAGCAAGCGCACCTCGTTACGTACATAACGTGAGCTACGTGCTACGTCATGAGAGGCAGCATGGAGACACTTTCTCGCTAAATCTGGCGACTTCTTGTGAAAAGCGACAAATCTAGAGACTTTTACAGGAGTTACTGGAGACTTTCCTGGTGTTTTGGCGACTGACTTTAAAGCGCATATTGTAAAGTTATTGTCAGAAGGAGAGTCTCTCCCCGTCCTAAAGCACTCAGTCGCTCCGGCTGCAGCTGCAGCCAGTCAGAGGAGCAGAGAGGACACCTGCACGACTCCACCTACAGTCACAATGAACAGCCAAATCCGCCACTGATCCCGCTCTGGATTACAGAGTGGGACGGAAATTACAACGTTTTTCACGTCACGCAAAAATGATTAATTATATCTGATTACATTCACAGCCTCTGTCACTTACTCACCTCATCCACTGTGTGTGACACAAGCATATTTATCTGGCTCCTCATGTCTCTAGAAAGTACAGAAAGCAGTGGGAATCAAACCCTGAATTAAAAACTGTCTGAAGCCGTTTATTGGAGACGATACGAGGACATTCTGCCTGGATTATAAGACTGATTTCTACGCTAAACTCTGCGATTAAAAAATACACGACAACTCAAAAACGTATCCATAAAGCAAAGCCTTATAATAGTTCATCATTTGAAAAGTCCCCCCTAGAGCACCTATTTTCATACGTTGCATTTATTATATCATGCAAAGTCACTTTATTTTGTTTTAAAATGACATGTTTCTGCCACTGCTTTAACTGTTCAATAAATACGGTTTTGATCAGTTTGCTTCGTTACAATTTCATCCTTTTGGCATGAATGTTTAAAATCAGCATATCTTAATGCAGTATGAACAGTTATGTTTTAATGGAGACACAAAATCATCTTACTGATGTGACTGTATGCACCAAAGCATTTACCTTAGCCTTGAATTAATATCGAGATATATATCGTATATCGTGACATGCCATAAAAATATCGGGATATTACTAAAAGGTCATATCGCCCAGCCCTAGCGGCGACTCCTTCCATTCCTTTCTTGCAGCACTCTCAAACCACCTAGATGATACGGTCATGGTGGGAGGAGACCTCAACCTCGTCTTGAACTCTGGTGTGGATAGGCTCAGCACTACAGGAAATACCAGGGATTGGCAATCTGTCAATACTGTCAAACAATACATGAAGAATTTTGGTCTTTGTGATGCATAGCGATCTCACAACCCTACTTTAGGAGAATACACATTCTTCTCATCAGTTCACCACTCATATTCTCGATTAGATCACTACCTCTACCAACCTTAAAATGGGAATATGACAGACCTTCTGGTGACAGATATCTTTAAACACCTTCACAATGATTAAAAACCCAAACTTACGACTTATACAAGATAAAATTCTTCACAGGACACATTACACAGGCAAAAGAATGTTCCAGATGGGTCCTGCAGCATATAACCTCTGTTCACAGTGCACAGATAGCAGACCAGGAACCTCATTTATCAAACTGTGCGTAGCAACACTGACTACAGGCGGCGTACGTACGGAAAACAGGAAATGCGGCGCAAAAAAACTTCCCGATTTACAAAGCGGTGCACACGCACGTCCCACGCCAGTTTCCTTCATAAATCAGGATCAACAGGAAGTTTAACACAGTGAGGGAACATCTGGCCACGCCCACATGGTGGCTATAAAAGGTCAGGTGAACACCCTGATAAATATTAATCCATCTCATTTCCATGATGGTTCTGCAGGAAAAAAAGAGGAATTTTCTGGAAAATGAGGAAGAAATTCTAACAGATAAAGTTGTAAAATGTAAAAGTATTTTATCTGGTGGAGACGGGATGGACATCAGCACCAGCAGAAAGACAGAGGAGGTCAGCAGGGGACAGATGCTGTCAGCGTCTCATCAGACCACCGGACTTATCCAGAAAGGACAAATAAAGTGGTCAGACAATAAAATGTAGGGAGAAAGTGCATCTTGGTCCACAGGAGGAGGAAGGGGGGGCGCTGCCCACTCCCACAGATTAGAAGCTGGCGGGAAAATGAAGGAATCCAGAGATACGCTGGAACAAAATGCTCCAGATGATGCTGGAAGTGCTTCATTCCTTTGTTTCAGATTATAAAATGAACGGACATAAATGAGACGTCTCTGACTCCAGTTTATTTACTGGGAACATACTGGTGTTCCTGTGTGTCCCAGCTGGGTTGCAGCGCTGCAGATGTGGTCGGAGAGGGGGGGGCAGTGGGTCCACCTTGTGTCCTAGCTGCGGTGTCCTCGCAGAGGAACCAATAATCACCATGAAGGAGGAGGTGCAGGAGATGGAGAGGAATAAACACCACCCTGACAGAAACCACACTAAAGATAAACTTGTGAATAAATGAGAATTCTCCTCCTCTGATGTGTTGCATCACTTCTAGACGTTTGGCAGCAGCGTTTGGTTCCAACGTGAGAGGATGATTGACAACACAATCATTCAGATTGGATGATTGATCAGGTGAACGCAGGTGAAGCGCTGACGCCATTTAGTAGCATGTTATGTAGCGTCTCCACTATCTGCACACATCTGCAGCTGTACAACAGGTTTCCTCCTGGGCATGGAGGCACCTCCACCTGCCTCCATCTGCCCGATGGCCGCTACACCACGTCTGGCTGTGGAGAACATCGTTCTGTTCCTCTGCTCTGGGTTGGGAAAAGGAGCGGACCCGACCGGTCAGTCCCTTCCCTTTGGAAGGTGCCGGACTGGAGTCCAGAGTCTCCATGTTCCATGTCCACCAGCAGGGACAGATAAGCCACTGTGCGTCTTTACGCATTGGTGGTGGGATGAGGGCGGACGAGGGGTTTGGGTTGGATAAAAAGATCATCTTGAACAGAAACACATTATAGTCTGGTCATTCAGCACATTAAAGAAAAACAGGAAGCCTACGCAACTGAAACCAGCAGCAGACGGAAAGCAGAGCCGTTTCTACACATCTGGACCAGAGCCACATTTCATCCCTCTGACAGAACCTGGACCGCACCGCGATCCTGCACCGCACCGCCATCCTGCACCGCACCACGATCCTGCACCGCACCGCGATCCTGCACCGCACCGCGATCCTGCACCGCACCACGATCCTGCACCGCACCACGATCCTGCACCGCACCGCCATCCTGCACCGCACCGCCATCCTGCACCGCACCGCGATCCTGCACCGCACCGCGATCCTGCACCGCACCACAATCCTGCACCGCACCACAATCCTGCACCGCACCACGATCCTGCACCGCACCACGATCCTGCACCGCACCACGATCCTGCACCGCACCGCGATCCTGCACCGCACCGCAATCCTGCACCGCACCGCCATCCTGCACCGCACCGCGATCCTGCACCGCACCGCGATCCTGCACCGCACCGCGATCCTGCTCCGCACCACGATCCTGCACCGCACCGCGATCCTGCACCGCACCGCGATCCTGCACCGCACCACGATCCTGCACCGCACCGCGATCCTGCACCGCACCGCAATCCTGCACCGCACCGCCATCCTGCACCGCACCGCGATCCTGCACCGCACCGCGATCCTGCACCGCACCACGATCCTGCACCGCACCACGATCCTGCACCGCACCGCCATCCTGCACCGCACCGCCATCCTGCACCGCACCGCGATCCTGCACCGCACCGCGATCCTGCACCGCACCGCGATCCTGCACCGCACCACAATCCTGCACCGCACCACAATCCTGCACCGCACCACAATCCTGCACCGCACCACGATCCTGCACCGCACCGCGATCCTGCACCGCACCCTGCACCGCACCGCGATCCTGCACCGCACCGCAATCCTGCACCGCACCACAATCCTGCACCGCACCACAATCCTGCACCGCACCGCCATCCTGCACCGCACCGCGATCCTGCACCGCACCACGATCCTGCACCGCACCGCCATCCTGCACCGCACCGCGATCCTGCACCGCACCGCCATCCTGCACCGCACCACGATCCTGCACCGCACCGCCATCCTGCACCGCACCGCGATCCTGCACCGCACCACGATCCTGCACCGCACCACGATCCTGCACCGCACCACGATCCTGCACCGCACCACGATCCTGCACCGCACCACGATCCTGCACCGCACCGCAATCCTGCACCGCGATCCTGCACCGCACCGCGATCCTGCACCGCACCGCGATCCTGCACCGCACCACGATCCTGCACTGCACCACAATCCTGCACCGCACCACAATCCTGCACCACAATCCTGCACTGCACCACAATCCTGCACCGCACCACAATCCTGCACCGCACCGCGATCCTGCACCGCACCACAATCCTGCACCGCACCACGATCCTGCACCACAATCCTGCACTGCACCACAATCCTGCACCGCACCACAATCCTGCACCGCACCGCGATCCTGCACCGCACCGCGATCCTGCACCGCGATCCTGCACCGCACCGCGATCCTGCACCGCACCGCGATCCTGCACCGCACCGCGATCCTGCACCGCACCACAATCCTGCACCGCAATCCTGCACCGCACCACAATCCTGCACCGCACCACGATCCTGCACCGCACCACGATCCTGCACCGCACCGCAATCCTGCACCGCACCACGATCCTGCACCGCACCACGATCCTGCACCGCACCGCGATCCTGCACCGCACCGCGATCCTGCACCGCACCGCGATCCTGCACCGCACCGCCATCCTGCACCGCACCACGATCCTGCACCGCACCGCGATCCTGCACCGCACCGCGATCCTGCACCGCACCGCGATCCTGCACCGCACCGCGATCCTGCACCGCACCACAATCCTGCACCGCACCACAATCCTGCACCGCACCATGATCCTGCACCGCACCATGATCCTGCACCGCACCGCCATCCTGCACCGCACCGCGATCCTGCACCACAATCCTGCACCGCACCGCGATCCTGCACCGCACCGCGATCCTGCACCACAATCCTGCACCGCACCGCGATCCTGCACCGCACCGCGATCCTGCACCGCACCGCGATCCTGCACCGCACCGCGATCCTGCACTGCACCGCGATCCTGCACCGCGATCCTGCACCGCACCGCGATCCTGCACCGCGATCCTGCACTGCAAATAGTTCCTACCAATCCCGGGGCCTCATTTATAAAGCTGTATGCATGTACAAAACCCTGCGTTCACTAATTCACTAAACTTTCGGGATTTATAAAAACATGACATGGTGGAACAATGTCTCCATGGCAACCCTGACCTGCCGTACGCAACAAAACATCTGGAGAAACAGGAAACGGCAAAAACCAACTGCAGAAGAAAAAAACCAAAGAAATGCTGTGAAATTTCAGACATTTGTGAAAAATTCAAAATAAACTTTCACATAAAATGTTGAACATTAAAAAGATGTTTTAAAAGAAAGAAAAGCAGATCTGATATCGATCCTCCACCAGGAAAACAACAGATTTAACAACAGAAATGCTATGAATGAACACAAATTAGTTCTATGTGAACAAGTCTAAACCAGTTAGTCTGGATCAGTTAGTCTGGATCTATTAAACTGGATCAGTTAGTCTGGATCTGTTAAACTGGATCAGTTAGTCTGGATCTGTTAAACTGGATCAGTTAGTCTGGATCTATTAAACTGGATCAGTTAGTCTGGATCTATTAAACTGGATCAGTTAGTCTGGATCTGTTAAACTGGATCAGTTAGTCTGGATCTATTAAACTGGATCAGTTAGTCTGGATCTGTTAAACTGGATCAGTTAGTCTGGATCTGTTAAACTGGATCAGTTAGTCTGGATCTATTTAACTGGATCAGTTAGTCTGGATCTATTAAACTGGATCAGTTAGTCTGGATCTATTAAACTGGATCAGTTAGTCTGGATCTGTTAAACTGGATCAGTTAGTCTGGATCTATTAAACTGGATCAGTTAGTCTGGATCTATTAAACTGGATCAGTTAGTCTGGATCTATTAAACTGGATCAGTTAGTCTGGATCTATTAAACTGGATCAGTTAGTCTGGATCTATTAAACTGGATCAGTTAGTCTGGATCAGTTAGTCTGGATCTGTTAAACTGGATCAGTTAGTCTGGATCTGTTAAACTGGATCAGTTAGTCTGGATCTATTAAACTGGATCAGTTAGTCTGGATCTATTAAACTGGATCAGTTAGTCTGGATCAGTTAGTCTGGATCTGTTAAACTGGATCAGTTAGTCTGGATCTGTTAAACTGGATCAGTTAGTCTGGATCTATTAAACTAGATCAGTTAGTCTGGATCAGTTAGTCTGGATCTGTTAAACTGGATCAGTTAGTCTGGATCTATTAAACTGGATCAGTTAGTCTGGATCTATTAAACTGGATCAGTTAGTCTGGATCTATTAAACTGGATCAGTTAGTCTGGATCTATTAAACTGGATCAGTTAGTCTGGATCTATTAAACTGGATCAGTTAGTCTGGATCTATTAAACTGGATCAGTTAGTCTGGATCTATTAAACTGGATCAGTTAGTCTGGATCAGTTAGTCTGGATCTGTTAAACTGGATCAGTTAGTCTGGATCTGTTAAACTGGATCAGTTAGTCTGGATCTATTAAACTAGATCAGTTAGTCTGGATCAGTTAGTCTGGATCTGTTAAACTGGATCAGTTAGTCTGGATCTATTAAACTGGATCAGTTAGTCTGGATCTGTTAAACTGGATCAGTTAGTCTGGATCTATTAAACTGGATCAGTTAGTCTGGATCTATTAAACTGGATCAGTTAGTCTGGATCAGTTAGTCTGGATCTGTTAAACTGGATCAGTTAGTCTGGATCTGTTAAACTGGATCAGTTAGTTTGGATCTGTTAAACTGGATCAGTTAGTCTGGATCTATTAAACTGGATCAGTTAGTCTGGATCTATTAAACTGGATCAGTTAGTCTGGATCTATTTAACTGGATCAGTTAGTCTGGATCTATTAAACTGGATCAGTTAGTCTGGATCTATTAAACTGGATCAGTTAGTCTGGATCAGTTAGTCTGGATCTGTTAAACTGGATCAGTTAGTCTGGATCTGTTAAACTGGATCAGTTAGTCTGGATCTGTTAAACTGGATCAGTTAGTCTGGATCTGTTAAACTGGATCAGTTAGTCTGGATCTATTAAACTGGATCAGTTAGTCTGGATCAGTTAGTCTGGATCTGTTAAACTGGATCAGTTAGTCTGGATCTGTTAAACTGGATCAGTTAGTCTGGATCTGTTAAACTGGATCAGTTAGTTTGGATCTATTAAACTGGATCAGTTAGTCTGGATCTATTAAACTGGATCAGTTAGTCTGGATCTGTTAGTCTGGATCTGTTAAACTGGATCAGTTAGTCTGGATCTGTTAAACTGGATCAGTTAGTCTGGATCTGTTAAACTGGATCAGTTAGTTTGGATCTGTTAAACTGGATCAGTTAGTCTGGATCTATTTAACTGGATCAGTTAGTCTGGATCTGTTAAACTGGATCAGTTAGTCTGGATCTGTTAAACTGGATCAGTTAGTCTGGATCTGTTAAACTGGATCAGTTAGTCTGGATCTGTTAAACTGGATCAGTTAGTCTGGATCTGTTAAACTGGATCAGTTAGTTTGGATCTGTTAAACTGGATCAGTTAGTCTGGATCTATTTAACTGGATCAGTTAGTCTGGATCTATTTAACTGGATCAGTTAGTCTGGATCTGTTAAACTGGATCAGTTAGTCTGGATCTGTTAAACTGGATCAGTTAGTCTGGATCTGTTAAACTGGATCAGTTAGTTTGGATCTGTTAAACTGGATCAGTTAGTCTGGATCTATTTAACTGGATCAGTTAGTCTGGATCTATTTAACTGGATCAGTTAGTCTGGATCTATTTAACTGGATCAGTTAGTCTGGCCCCTATGAGCATGCGGGGGACTGGCTCCTGGTGTGGATGGATCCCGAGGTATTGTTTCCTCACATCAGCACCAAGTCAGAATTTTTATCACTTACTGAATGTTTTTAGTTGTTTTATTAAACAGAATTCAGTTAAAGAGACAGTATTCAGGGAATGATGTTTTTCGGGGAATGTGGGTGGGTGGGTGTGTGTGTGTGGGGGGGGGGGGGGGGGGGGGGTGTCTTTGCTCTATGTGCTTCTGTGTGTGTGTGTGTGTGTGTGTGTGAGGAAAGAGCTTGTGTCTATTATTTTTAAATGCCTTGTTATCCACTGTTTGTTTTAATCCTTATGACTTGATTTTATCCTGAAAAGCACTTTGTGTTGCCTGAGGCATGAAAAGTGCTCAAGAAATAAAGTTTGATTTGATTAAACTGGATCAGTTAGTCTGGATCAGTTAGTCTGGATCTAATAAACTGGATCAGTTAGTCTGGATCTGTTAAACTGGATCAGTTAGTCCGGATCAGTTAGTCTGGATCAGTTAGTCTGGATCAGTTAGTCTGGATCAGTTAGACTGGATCAGTTAGTCTGGATCAGTTAGTCTGGATCAGTTAGTCTGGATCTATTAGTCTGGATCAGTTAGTCTGGATCAGTTAGTCTGGATCAGTTAGTCTGGATCTATTAGTCTGGATCAGTTAGTCTGGATCTATTAGTCTGGATCAGTTAGTCTGGATCTATTAAACTGGATCAGTTAGTCCGGATCAGTTAATCTGGATCTATTAAACTGGATCTGTTAAGATGGATCTATTAAACTGGATCAGTTAGTCCAGATCAGTTAGTCTGGATCTATTAGACTGGATCAGTTAGTCTGGATCTATTAGTCTGGATCAGTTAGTCTGGATCTATTAGTCTGGATCAGTTAGTCTGGATCTATTAAACTGGATCAGTTAGTCCGGATCAGTTAATCTGGATCTATTAAACTGGATCAGTTAATCTGGATCTATTAGACTGGATCAGTTTGTCTGGATCTGTTAAGATGGATCAGTTAGTCTGGATCTATTAGACTGGATCAGTTTGTCTGGATCTGTTAAGATGGATCAGTTAGTCTGGATCAGTTAGTCTGGATCTATTAGACTGGATCAGTTGTCTGGATCAGTTTGGATCTATTAAACTGAAGTTAGTCTGGATCTATTAGACTGGATCAGTTGTCTGGATCAGTTAGTCTGGATCTATTAAACTGAATCAGTTAGTCCGGATCAGTTAGTCTGGATCTATTAAACTGGATCAGTTAGTCTGGATCTATTAAACTGAATCAGTTAGTCCGGATCAGTTAGTCTGGATCTATTAAACTGGATCAGTTAGTCTGGATCTATTATACTGGATCAGTTTGTCTGGATCTGTTAAGATGGATCTATTAAACTGGATCAGTTAGTCTGGATCAGTTAGTCTGGATCTATTAGTCTGGATCAGTTAGTCTGGATCTATTAAACTGAATCAGTTAGTCCGGATCAGTTAGTCTGGATCTATTAAACTGGATCAGTTAGTCTGGATCTATTATACTGGATCAGTTTGTCTGGATCTGTTAAGATGGATCTATTAAACTGGATCAGTTAGTCCGGATCAGTTAGTCTGGATCTATTAGTCTGGATCAGTTAGTCTGGATCTATTAGTCTGGATCTATTAGTCTGGATCAGTTAGTCTGGCTCTATTAGACTGGATCAGTTAGTCTGGATCTATTAGTCTGGATCAGTTAGTCTGGATCTATTAGTCTGGATCAGTTAGTCTGGATCTATTAAACTGGATCAGTTAGTCTGGATCTATTAGTCTGGATCAGTTAGTCTGGATCTATTAGACTGGATCAGTTAGTCTGGATCTATTAGACTGGATCAGTTAGTCTGGATCTATTAGTCTGGATCAGTTAGTCTGGATCTATTAAACTGGATCAGTTAGTCTGGATCTATTAGTCTGGATCAGTTAGTCTGGATCTATTAAACTGGACCAGTTCGTCTCTACATATCAGCGCTAAACCCTTCAGTTCAGATGCTCATCCTGCTAACAGCTCTAGGTCACCTGTGGTTTTCGTCTTCCAGGTGTGTTCCTGGAGTAATTACAGATGAAAACTGGTTGCAGTCAGTTCCAAAGCTGCTGCTGACTCGATCAGCACAACAACAACAAAACCTCCCCGCATCTTCCGTAAACGTTGCGGATCAGCCGCACGCAGCTTTGATCTGCGTTCATTTCTGGCGCCGCTTCACGCCACTGGTGACGTCATGGCTCGCGCTATGCTTGTGTATTCTGATGAAAACACCTGGTTGGTTTATTCTGATGAAAACACCTGGCTGCTGCTGCGCCACAACACAAACACGGAACATGACTGAGGGAATTCTGCGCACCACAGTCAACAAGCGCGCTACAAAGACATTGATGCTTCCTATCGTTATTTTCAAAATAAAACTGTTTGCTTTTTTTTCTTTCTTTTTTTTTTTTAATCACCGTGTGTTTTCACCAAAACAATGTCCTACTGTCTTACATCATTAACCATTTCCTCATAAAATATCTGATTGTACGTTAATAAAACATGATTGATTGTTAATGTAAAATAGTCCCTCAAACGTTCCACAAACCAGTTTATGTTTTACCTGATGAGCAGCTGTCACATTTATCACCCGGTGTATTGTAAGGTTGGCTCAAATTAATACTAAATATTCAGTCTCCGGTTTAATGCATTTTAGTGTATTATTTTAGAGGCATTGGGGAGAGATGCACCAAGTTCCAAGAAATACTACTAGTACTAATAATACTCATATTACCACCACTACTAATAATTATTAATACGATAATAATTATTTCTTATTATCATTATTATTATTATCATTACTGTTGTTGTTGTTGTTATGAATACGAATTCCTCCTAACTACCAAGTTGCTTTACTCTGAAGGAACTTTTACTCTGAAGGAACTGTCCGTGACGTCACGTGGACGTTCGGATGACTTGACGGAAGCTAGCGGTTAGCCAGCTAGCTTCGTAGTGCTTTTAGTAAAGGACATGTCGATAAAACCTGTTCTAAACACCAGAAAGGAAGTCCAGACACACTCATAGTGTCGCGATTCACGCCAGCAGACCCAGTAAGAACTGACAAGGTGGAAACTGGAGCGTAAAGGTGAAAATATTCCTACCTTTCTCAGCTGAGCTCCGCCGTTGTCGTTACTGAACTTTCATTTCCGCCTCTTCACTGACAAAACCACGTGACCGGGTTTACGTCACCCGCTGCAAAAAGAGTTGTGCTTTATCATCCATCCATCCATCCTGCTTATCATCCATCCATCCTGCTTATCATCCATCCATCCTGCTTATCATCCATCCATCCATCCTGCTTATCATCCATCCATCCATCCTGCTTATCATCCATCCATCCTGCTTATCATCCATCCATCCATCCTGCTTATCATCCATCCATCCTGCTTATCATCCATCTATCATCCATCCATCCTGCTTATCATCCATCCATTCATCCTGCTTATCATTCATCCATCCTGCTTATCATCCATCCATCCTGCTTATCATCCATCTATCATCCATCCATCCATCCATCCTGCTTATCATCCATCCATCCTGCTTATCATCCATCCATCCTGCTTATCATCCATCTATCATCCATCCATCCATCCATCCATCCTGCTTATCATCCATCCATCCATCCATCCATCTATCATCCATCCATCCATCCTGATTATCATCCATCCATCCTGCTTATAATCCTTGCATATATCCATCTTACTTAAAATCCATTCATCCATCCATGAAGTGGGACAGGAGGTTCTCATGGGGATGTGTTGGAATGGGAGATTCTCATCATGATCTGGTGGAACGGGAGGTTCTCATGGTGATGTGTTGGAACGGGAGGTTCTCATGGTGATGTGGTGGAACGGGAGGTTCTCATGGTGATGAGGTGGAACGGGAGGTTCTCATGGTGATGAGGTGGAACGGGAGATTCTCATGGTGATGAGGTGGAACGGGAGATTCTCATGGTGATGAGGTGGAACGGGAGATTCTCATGGTGATGAGGTGGAACGGGAGATTCTCATGGTGATGTGGTGGAACGGGAGGTTCTCATGGTGATGAGGTGGAACGGGAGATTCTCATGGTGATGTGTTGGAACGGGAGATTCTCATCATGATCTGGTGGAACGGGAGGTTCTCATGGTGATGTGGTGGAACGGGAGGTTCTCATGGTGATGTGGTGGAACGGGAGATTCTCATGGTGATGAGGTGGAACGGGAAGTTCTCATGGTGATGTGGTGGAACGGGAGGTTCTCATGGTGATGAGGTGGAACGGCAAGTTCTCATGGTGATGAGGTGGAACGGGAGATTCTCATGGTGATGAGGTGGAACGGCAAGTTCTCATGGTGATGAGGTGGAAAGGGAGATTCTTATGGTGATGTGGTGGAACGGGAGGTTCTCATGGTGATGTGGTGGAACGGGAGGTTCTCATGGTGATGTGGTGGAACGGGAGATTCTCGTGGTGATGAGGTGGAACGGGAGATTCTCATGGTGATGTGGTGGAACGGGAGATTCTCATGGTGATGAGGTGGAACGGCAAGTTCTCATGGTGATGAGGTGGAACGGGAGATTCTTATGGTGATGTGGTGGAACGGGAGGTTCTCATGGTGATGTGGTGGAACGGGAGGTTCTCATGGTGATGAGGTGGAACGGGAGGTTCTCATGGTGATGTGGTGGAACGGGAGGTTCTCATGGTGATGTGGTGGAACGGGAGGTTCTCATGGTGATGTGGTGGAACGGGAGGTTCTCATGGTGATGTGGTGGAACGGGAGATTCTCATCATGATCTGGTGGAACGGGAGGTTCTCATGGTGATGTGGTGGAACGGGAGGTTCTCATGGTGATGTGGTGGAACGGGAGGTTCTCATGGTGATGTGGTGGAACAGGAGATTCTCATCATGATCTGGTGGAACGGGAGGTTCTCATGGTGATGTGGTGGAACGGGAGGTTCTCATGGTGATGAGGTGGAACGGGAGGTTCTCATGGTGATGAGGTGGAACGGGAGGTTCTCATGGTGATGTGGTGGAACGGGAGGTTCTCATGGTGATGTGGTGGAACGGGAGATTCTCATCATGATGAGGTGGAACGGGAGGTTCTCATGGTGATGAGGTGGAACGGGAGGTTCTCATGGTGATGTGGTGGAACGGGAGGTTCTCATGGTGATGTGGTGGAACGGGAGGTTCTCATGGTGATGTGGTGGAACGGGAGGTTCTCGTGGTGATGAGGTGGAACGGGAGATTCTCGTGGTGATGTGGTGGAACGGGAGATTCTCATCATGATCTGGTGGAACGGGAGGTTCTCATGGTGATGTGTTGGAACGGGAGGTTCTCATGGTGATGTGGTGGAACGGGAGATTCTCATCATGATGAGGTGGAACGGGAGGTTCTCATGGTGATGAGGTGGAACGGGAGGTTCTCATGGTGATGTGGTGGAACGGGAGGTTCTCATGGTGATGTGGTGGAACGGGAGGTTCTCATGGTGATGTGGTGGAACGGGAGGTTCTCATGGTGATGAGGTGGAACGGGAGGTTCTCATGGTGATGTGGTGGAACGGGAGGTTCTCATGGTGATGTGGTGGAACGGGAGGTTCTCATGGTGATGTGGTGGAACGGGAGGTTCTCATGGTGATGTGGTGGAACGGGAGGTTCTCATGGTGATGTGGTGGAACGGGAGGTTCTCATGGTGATGAGGTGGAACGGGAGATTCTCGTGGTGATGTGGTGGAACGGGAGATTCTCATCATGATCTGGTGGAACGGGAGGTTCTCATGGTGATGTGTTGGAACGGGAGGTTCTCATGGTGATGTGGTGGAACGGGAGATTCTCGTGGTGATGTGGTGGAACGGGAGATTCTCATGGTGATGTGTTGGAATGGGAGATTCTCATGGTGATGTGTTGGAATGGGAGATTCTCATCATGATCTGGTGGAACGGGAGGTTCTCATGGTGATGAGGTGGAACGGGAGATTCTCATGGTGATGAGGTGGAACGGGAGAATCTCATGGTGATGAGGTGGAACGGGAGATTCTTATGGTGATGAGGTGGAACGGGAGATTCTCATGGTGATGTGGTGGAACGGGAGGTTCTCATGGTGATGAGGTGGAACGGGAGGTTCTCATGGTGATGTGGTGGAACGGGAGGTTCTCATGGTGATGAGGTGGAACGGGAGGTTCTCATGGTGATGTGGTGGAACGGGAGGTTCTCATGGTGATGTGGTGGAACGGGAGGTTCTCATGGTGATGTGTTGGAACGGGAGATTCTCATCATGATCTGGTGGAACGGGAGGTTCTCATGGTGATGTGGTGGAACGGGAGATTCTCATGGTGATGTGGTGGAACGGGAGGTTCTCATGGTGATGTGTTGGAACGGGAGATTCTCATCATGATCTGGTGGAACGGGAGGTTCTCATGGTGATGTGGTGGAACGGGAGATTCTCGTGGTGATGTGGTGGAAAGGGAGATTCTCATGGTGATGTGTTGGAACGGGAGGTTCTCATGGTGATGTGGTGGAACGGGAGGTTCTCATGGTGATGTGTTGGAACGGGAGATTCTCATGGTGATGTGTTGGAACGGGAGGTTCTCATGGTGATGTTGTGGAACCGGAGATTCTCATGGTGATGAGGTGGAACGGGAGATTCTCATCATGATCTGGTGGAACGGGAGGTTCTCATGGTGATGTGGTGGAACGGGAGGTTCTCATGGTGATGAGGTGGAACGGAAGATTCTCATGGTGATGAGGTGGAACGGGAGATTCTCATGGTGATGTGGTGGAACGGGAGATTCTCATGGAGATGAGGTGGAACGGGAGATTCTCATGGTGATGAGGTGGAACGGGAGATTCTCATGGTGATGAGGTGGAACGGGAAGTTCTCATGGTGATGTGTTGGAACGGGAGGTTCTCATGGTGATGTGGTGGAACGGGAGATTCTCGTGGTGATGTGGTGGAACGGGAGATTCTCATGGTGATGAGGTGGAACGGGAGGTTCTCATGGTGATGAGGTGGAACGGGAGATTCTCGTGGTGATGTGGTGGAACGGGAGATTCTCGTGGTGATGTGGTGGAACGGGAGGTTCTCATGGTGATGAGGTGGAACGGGAGATTCTCGTGGTGATGTGGTGGAACGGGAGGTTCTCATGGTGATGTGTTGGAACGGGAGATTCTCATGGTGATGTGTTGGAACGGGAGATTCTCATCATGATCTGGTGGAACGGGAGGTTCTCATGGTGATGTGGTGGAACGGGAGATTCTCATGGTGATGTGGTGGAACGGGAGGTTCTCATGGTGATGTGTTGGAACGGGAGATTCTCATCATGATCTGGTGGAACGGGAGGTTCTCATGGTGATGTGGTGGAACGGGAGATTCTCATGGTGATGTGTTGGAACGGGAGGTTCTCATGGTGATGTGTTGGAACGGGAGATTGTCATCATGATCTGGTGGAACGGGAGGTTCTCATGGTGATGTGTTGGAACGGGAGATTGTCATCATGATCTGGTGGAACGGGAGATTCTCGTGGTGATGTGGTGGAACGGGAGATTCTCGTGGTGATGTGTTGGAACGGGAGGTTCTCATGGTGATGTGTTGGAACGGGAGATTCTCATGGTGATGAGGTGGAACGGGAGGTTCTCATGGTGATGTGTTGGAACGGGAGATTCTCATCATGATCTGGTGGAACGGGAGGTTCTCATGGTGATATGGTGGAACGGGAGATTCTCATGGTGATGTGTTGGAACGGGAGGTTCTCATGGTGATGTGTTGGAACGGGAGGTTCTCATGGTGATGTGTTGGAACGGGAGATTGTCATCATGATCTGGTGGAACGGGAGGTTCTCATGGTGATGTGGTGGAACGGGAGATTCTCATGGTGATGTGTTGGAACGGGAGGTTCTCATGGTGATGTGTTGGAACGGGAGATTGTCATCATGATCTGGTGGAACGGGAGGTTCTCATGGTGATGTGGTGGAACGGGAGATTCTCATGGTGATGTGGTGGAACGGGAGGTTCTCATGGTGATGTGGTGGAACGGGAGATTCTCATGGTGATGTGGTGGAACGGGAGATTCTCATGGTGATGTGTTGGAACGGGAGGTTCTGATGGTGATGTGTTGGAACGGGAGATTCTCACCATGATCTGGTGGAACGGGAGGTTCTCATGGTGATGTGGTGGAACGGGAGGTTCTCATGGTGATGTGGTGGAACGGGAGATTCTCATGGTGATGTGGTGGAACGGGAGATTCTCATGGTGATGTGTTGGAACGGGAGGTTCTCATGGTGATGTGTTGGAACGGGAGATTCTCATCATGATCTGGTGGAACGGGAGATTCTCGTGGTTATGTGGTGGAACGGGAGATTCTCATGGTGATGTGTTGGAACGGGAGGTTCTCATGGTGATGTGGTGGAACGGGAGGTTCTCATGGTGATGTGGTGGAACGGGAGGTTCTCATGGTGATGTGGTGGAACGGGAGATTCTCATCATGATCTGGTGGAACGGGAGGTTCTCATGGTGATGTGGTGGAACGGGAGGTTCTCATGGTGATGAGGTGGAACGGGAGGTTCTCATGGTGATGTGGTGGAACGGGAGGTTCTCATGGTGATGTGGTGGAACGGGAGATTCTCATCATGATCTGGTGGAACGGGAGGTTCTCATGGTGATGAGGTGGAACGGGAGATTCTCATGGTGATGTGTTGGAACGGGAGGTTCTCATGGTGATGTGGTGGAACGGGAGGTTCTCATGGTGATGTGGTGGAACGGGGGGTTCTCATGGTGATGTGGTGGAACGGGAGGTTCTCATGGTGATGTGGTGGAACGGGAGGTTCTCATGGTGATGTGGTGGAACGGGAGGTTCTCATGGTGATGTGGTGGAACGGGAGGTTCTCATGGTGATGAGGTGGAACGGGAGATTCTCGTGGTGATGTGGTGGAACGGGAGATTCTCATCCTGATCTGGTGGAACGGGAGGTTCTCATGGTGATGTGTTGGAACGGGAGGTTCTCATGGTGATGTGGTGGAACGGGAGATTCTCGTGGTGATGTGGTGGAACGGGAGATTCTCATGGTGATGTGTTGGAATGGGAGATTCTCATGGTGATGTGTTGGAATTGAAGATTCTCATCATGATCTGGTGGAACGGGAGATTCTCATGGTGATGTGTTGGAATTGAAGATTCTCATCATGATCTGGTGGAACGGGAGGTTCTCATGGTGATGTGTTGGAACGGGAGGTTCTCATGGTGATGTGGTGGAACGGGGGGTTCTCATGGTGATGTGGTGGAACGGGAGGTTCTCATGGTGATGTGGTGGAACGGGAGGTTCTCATGGTGATGTGGTGGAACGGGAGGTTCTCATGGTGATGTGGTGGAACGGGAGGTTCTCATGGTGATGAGGTGGAACGGGAGATTCTCGTGGTGATGTGGTGGAACGGGAGATTCTCATCATGATCTGGTGGAACGGGAGGTTCTCATGGTGATGTGTTGGAACGGGAGGTTCTCATGGTGATGTGGTGGAACGGGAGATTCTCGTGGTGATGTGTTGGAATGGGAGATTCTCATGGTGATGTGTTGGAATGGGAGATTCTCATCATGATCTGGTGGAACGGGAGGTTCTCATGGTGATGTGTTGGAACGGGAGGTTCTCATGGTGATGAGGTGGAACGGGAGATTCTCATGGTGATGAGGTGGAACGGGAGAATCTCATGGTGATGAGGTGGAACGGGAGATTCTCATGGTGATGAGGTGGAACGGGAGATTCTCATGGTGATGTGGTGGAACGGGAGGTTCTCATGGTGATGAGGTGGAACGGGAGGTTCTCATGGTGATGAGGTGGAACGGGAGATTCTCATGGTGATGAGGTGGAACGGGAGGTTCTCATGGTGATGTGGTGGAACGGGAGGTTCTCATGGTGATGTGTTGGAACGGGAGATTCTCATCATGATCTGGTGGAACGGGAGGTTCTCATGGTGATGTGGTGGAACGGGAGATTCTCGTGGTGATGTGGTGGAACGGGAGATTCTCATCCTGATCTGGTGGAACGGGAGGTTCTCATGGTGATGTGTTGGAACGGGAGGTTCTCATGGTGATGTGGTGGAACGGGAGATTCTCGTGGTGATGTGGTGGAACGGGAGATTCTCATCATGATCTGGTGGAACGGGAGGTTCTCATGGTGATGTGGTGGAACGGGAGATTCTCATGGTGATGTGGTGGAACGGGAGGTTCTCATGGTGATGTTTTGGAACGGGAGATTCTCATCATGATCTGGTGGAACGGGAGGTTCTCATGGTGATGTGTTGGAACGGGAGATTCTCATCATGATCTGGTGGAACGGGAGATTCTCATGGTGATGTGTTGGAACGGGAGGTTCTCATGGTGATGTGGTGGAACGGGAGGTTCTCATGGTGATGTGGTGGAACGGGAGGTTCTCATGGTGATGAGGTGGAACGGGAGATTCTCATGGTGATGTGGTGGAACGGGATGTTCTCATGGTGATGTGGTGGAACGGGAGGTTCTCATGGTGATGTGGTGGAACGGGAGGTTCTCATGGTGATGAGGTGGAACGGGAGATTCTCGTGGTGATGTGGTGGAACGGGAGATTCTCATCATGATCTGGTGGAACGGGAGGTTCTCATGGTGATGTGTTGGAACGGGAGGTTCTCATGGTGATGTGGTGGAACGGGAGATTCTCGTGGTGATGTGTTGGAATGGTGAGATTCTCATGGTGATGTGTTGGAATGGGAGATTCTCATGGTGATGTGTTGGAATGGGAGATTCTCATGGTGATGTGTTGGAATGGGAGATTCTCATCATGATCTGGTGGAACGGGAGGTTCTCATGGTGATGTGTTGGAACGGGAGGTTCTCATGGTGATGAGGTGGAACGGGAGATTCTCATGGTGATGAGGTGGAACGGGAGATTCTCATGGTGATGAGGTGGAACGGGAGATTCTCATGGTGATGTGGTGGAACCGGAGGTTCTCATGGTGATGAGGTGGAACGGGAGGTTCTCATGGTGATGAGGTGGAACGGGAGATTCTCATGGTGATGAGGTGGAACGGGAGGTTCTCATGGTGATGTGGTGGAACGGGAGGTTCTCATGGTGATGTGTTGGAACGGGAGATTCTCATCATGATCTGGTGGAACGGGAGGTTCTCATGGTGATGTGGTGGAACGGGAGATTCTCATGGTGATGTGGTGGAACGGGAGGTTCTCATGGTGATGTGTTGGAACGGGAGATTCTCATCATGATCTGGTGGAACGGGAGGTTCTCATGGTGATGTGTTGGAACGGGAGATTCTCGTGGTGATGTGGTGGAACGGGAGGTTCTCATGGTGATGTTTTGGAACGGGAGATTCTCATCATGATCTGGTGGAACGCGAGATTCTCATGGTGATGTGTTGGAACGGGAGGTTCTCATGGTGATGTGGTGGAACGGGAGGTTCTCATGGTGATGTGGTGGAACGGGAGGTTCTCATGGTGATGAGGTGGAACGGGAGATTCTCATGGTGATGTGGTGGAACGGGAGGTTCTCATGGTGATGTGGTGGAACGGGAGGTTCTCATGGTGATGTGGTGGAACGGGAGGTTCTCATGGTGATGAGGTGGAACGGGAGGTTCTCATGGTGATGAGGTGGAACGGGAGGTTCTCATGGTGATGAGGTGGAACCGGAGGTTCTCATGGTGATGAGGTGGAACGGGAGATTCTCGTGGTGATGTGGTGGAACGGGAGATTCTCATCATGATCTGGTGGAACGGGAGGTTCTCATGGTGATGTGTTGGAACGGGAGGTTCTCATGGTGATGTGGTGGAACGGGAGATTCTCGTGGTGATGTGTTGGAATGGGAGATTCTCATGGTGATGTGTTGGAATGGGAGATTCTCATGGTGATGTGTTGGAATGGGAGATTCTCATGGTGATGTGTTGGAACGGGAGATTCTCATCATGATCTGGTGGAACGGGAGGTTCTCATGGTGATGTGTTGGAACGGGAGGTTCTCATGGTGATGTGGTGGAACGGGAGATTCTCGTGGTGATGTGTTGGAATGGGAGATTCTCATGGTGATGTGTTGGAATGGGAGATTCTCATGGTGATGTGTTGGAATGGGAGATTCTCATGGTGATGTGTTGGAACGGGAGGTTCTCATGGTGATGAGGTGGAACGGGAGATTCTCATGGTGATGAGGTGGAACGGGAGAATCTCATGGTGATGAGGTGGAACGGGAGATTCTCATGGTGATGTGGTGGAACGGGAGATTCTCGTGGTGATGTGGTGGAACGGGAGATTCTCATGGTGATGTGTTGGAATGGGAGATTCTCATGGTGAAGTGTTGGAATTGAAGATTCTCATCATGATCTGGTGGAACGGGAGATTCTCATGGTGATGTGTTGGAATTGAAGATTCTCATCATGATCTGGTGGAACGGGAGGTTCTCATGGTGATGTGTTGGAACGGGAGGTTCTCATGGTGATGTGGTGGAACGGGGGGTTCTCATGGTGATGTGGTGGAACGGGAGGTTCTCATGGTGATGTGGTGGAACGGGAGGTTCTCATGGTGATGTGGTGGAACGGGAGGTTCTCATGGTGATGTGGTGGAACGGGAGGTTCTCATGGTGATGAGGTGGAACGGGAGATTCTCGTGGTGATGTGGTGGAACGGGAGATTCTCATCATGATCTGGTGGAACGGGAGGTTCTCATGGTGATGTGTTGGAACGGGAGGTTCTCATGGTGATGTGGTGGAACGGGAGATTCTCGTGGTGATGTGTTGGAATGGGAGATTCTCATGGTGATGTGTTGGAATGGGAGATTCTCATCATGATCTGGTGGAACGGGAGGTTCTCATGGTGATGTGTTGGAACGGGAGGTTCTCATGGTGATGAGGTGGAACGGGAGATTCTCATGGTGATGAGGTGGAACGGGAGAATCTCATGGTGATGAGGTGGAACGGGAGATTCTCATGGTGATGAGGTGGAACGGGAGATTCTCATGGTGATGTGGTGGAACGGGAGGTTCTCATGGTGATGAGGTGGAACGGGAGGTTCTCATGGTGATGAGGTGGAACGGGAGATTCTCATGGTGATGAGGTGGAACGGGAGGTTCTCATGGTGATGTGGTGGAACGGGAGGTTCTCATGGTGATGTGTTGGAACGGGAGATTCTCATCATGATCTGGTGGAACGGGAGGTTCTCATGGTGATGTGGTGGAACGGGAGATTCTCGTGGTGATGTGGTGGAACGGGAGATTCTCATCCTGATCTGGTGGAACGGGAGGTTCTCATGGTGATGTGTTGGAACGGGAGGTTCTCATGGTGATGTGGTGGAACGGGAGATTCTCGTGGTGATGTGGTGGAACGGGAGATTCTCATCATGATCTGGTGGAACGGGAGGTTCTCATGGTGATGTGGTGGAACGGGAGATTCTCATGGTGATGTGGTGGAACGGGAGGTTCTCATGGTGATGTTTTGGAACGGGAGATTCTCATCATGATCTGGTGGAACGGGAGGTTCTCATGGTGATGTGTTGGAACGGGAGATTCTCATCATGATCTGGTGGAACGGGAGATTCTCATGGTGATGTGTTGGAACGGGAGGTTCTCATGGTGATGTGGTGGAACGGGAGGTTCTCATGGTGATGTGGTGGAACGGGAGGTTCTCATGGTGATGAGGTGGAACGGGAGATTCTCATGGTGATGTGGTGGAACGGGATGTTCTCATGGTGATGTGGTGGAACGGGAGGTTCTCATGGTGATGTGGTGGAACGGGAGGTTCTCATGGTGATGAGGTGGAACGGGAGATTCTCGTGGTGATGTGGTGGAACGGGAGATTCTCATCATGATCTGGTGGAACGGGAGGTTCTCATGGTGATGTGTTGGAACGGGAGGTTCTCATGGTGATGTGGTGGAACGGGAGATTCTCGTGGTGATGTGTTGGAATGGTGAGATTCTCATGGTGATGTGTTGGAATGGGAGATTCTCATGGTGATGTGTTGGAATGGGAGATTCTCATGGTGATGTGTTGGAATGGGAGATTCTCATCATGATCTGGTGGAACGGGAGGTTCTCATGGTGATGTGTTGGAACGGGAGGTTCTCATGGTGATGAGGTGGAACGGGAGATTCTCATGGTGATGAGGTGGAACGGGAGATTCTCATGGTGATGAGGTGGAACGGGAGATTCTCATGGTGATGTGGTGGAACCGGAGGTTCTCATGGTGATGAGGTGGAACGGGAGGTTCTCATGGTGATGAGGTGGAACGGGAGATTCTCATGGTGATGA
Organism: Telmatherina bonti; assembly: GCF_933228915.1. Lineage (NCBI taxonomy): Eukaryota > Metazoa > Chordata > Actinopteri > Atheriniformes > Telmatherinidae > Telmatherina > Telmatherina bonti. Next base: position 44,820,865 of record NC_136620.1, read on the forward strand.
GGTGGAACGGGAGGTTCTCATGGTGATGTGGTGGAACGGGAGGTTCTCATGGTGATGTGTTGGAACGGGAGATTCTCATCATGATCTGGTGGAACGGGAGGTTCTCATGGTGATGTGGTGGAACGGGAGATTCTCATGGTGATGTGGTGGAACGGGAGGTTCTCATGGTGATGTGTTGGAACGGGAGATTCTCATCATGATCTGGTGGAACGGGAGGTTCTCATGGTGATGTGTTGGAACGGGAGATTCTCGTGGTGATGTGGTGGAACGGGAGGTTCTCATGGTGATGTTTTGGAACGGGAGATTCTCATCATGATCTGGTGGAACGCGAGATTCTCATGGTGATGTGTTGGAACGGGAGGTTCTCATGGTGATGTGGTGGAACGGGAGGTTCTCATGGTGATGTGGTGGAACGGGAGGTTCTCATGGTGATGAGGTGGAACGGGAGATTCTCATGGTGATGTGGTGGAACGGGAGGTTCTCATGGTGATGTGGTGGAACGGGAGGTTCTCATGGTGATGTGGTGGAACGGGAGGTTCTCATGGTGATGAGGTGGAACGGGAGGTTCTCATGGTGATGAGGTGGAACGGGAGGTTCTCATGGTGATGAGGTGGAACCGGAGGTTCTCATGGTGATGAGGTGGAACGGGAGATTCTCGTGGTGATGTGGTGGAACGGGAGATTCTCATCATGATCTGGTGGAACGGGAGGTTCTCATGGTGATGTGTTGGAACGGGAGGTTCTCATGGTGATGTGGTGGAACGGGAGATTCTCGTGGTGATGTGTTGGAATGGGAGATTCTCATGGTGATGTGTTGGAATGGGAGATTCTCATGGTGATGTGTTGGAATGGGAGATTCTCATGGTGATGTGTTGGAACGGGAGGTTCTCATGGTGATGAGGTGGAACGGGAGATTCTCATGGTGATGAGGTGGAACGGGAGAATCTCATGGTGATGAGGTGGAACGGGAGATTCTCATGGTGATGAGGTGGAACGGGAGATTCTCATGGTGATGTGGTGGAACGGGAGGTTCTCATGGTGATGAGGTGGAACGGGAGGTTCTCATGGTGATGAGGTGGAACGGGAGATTCTCATGGTGATGAGGTGGAACGGGAGGTTCTCATGGTGATGTGGTGGAACGGGAGGTTCTCATGGTGATGTGTTGGAACGGGAGATTCTCATCATGATCTGGTGGAACGGGAGGTTCTCATGGTGATGTGGTGGAACGGGAGATTCTCATGGTGATGTGGTGGAACGGGAGGTTCTCATGGTGATGTGTTGGAACGGGAGATTCTCATCATGATCTAGTGGAACGGGAGGTTCTCATGGTGATGTGGTGGAACGGGAGGTTCTCATGGTGATGTGGTGGAAAGGGAGATTCTCATGGTGATGTGTTGGAACGGGAGGTTCTCATGGTGATGTGGTGGAACGGGAGGTTCTCATGGTGATGTGTTGGAACGGGAGATTCTCATGGTGATGTGTTGGAACGGGAGGTTCTCATGGTGATGTGGTGGAACGGGAGATTCTCATGGTGATGTGGTGGAACGGGAGATTCTCATGGTGATGAGGTGGAACGGGAGATTCTCATCATGATCTGGTGGAACGGGAGGTTCTCATGGTGATGTGGTGGAACGGGAGATTCTCGTGGTGATGTGGTGGAACGGGAGATTCTCATGGTGATGAGGTGGAACGGGAAGTTCTCATGGTGATGTGTTGGAACGGGAGGTTCTCATGGTGATGAGGTGGAACGGGAGATTCTCGTGGTGATGTGTTGGAACGGGAGATTCTCATGGTGATGAGGTGGAACGGGAGATTCTCATGGTGATGAGGTGGAACGGGAGGTTCTCATGGTGATGAGGTGGAACGGGAGATTCTCGTGGTGATGTGGTGGAACGGGAGATTCTCGTGGTGATGTGGTGGAATGGGAGGTTCTCATGGTGATGTGGTGGAACGGGAGGTTCTCATGGTGATGTGTTGGAACGGGAGATTCTCATCATGATCTGGTGGAACGGGAGGTTCTCATGGTGATGTGGTGGAACGGGAGATTCTCATGGTGATGTGTTGGAACGGGAGGTTCTCATGGTGATGTGTTGGAACGGGAGATTCTCATCATGATCTGGTGGAACGGGAGGTTCTCATGGTGATGTGGTGGAACGCGAGGTTCTCATGGTGATGTGGTGGAACGGGAGGTTCTCATGGTGATGTGTTGGAACGGGAGATTCTCATGGTGATGTGTTGGAACGGGAGGTTCTCATGGTGATGTGGTGGAACGGGAGATTCTCATGGTGATGTGTTGGAACGGGAGGTTCTCATGGTGATGAGGTGGAACGGGAGATTCTCATGGTGATGTGTTGGAACGGGAGATTCTCATCATGATCTGGTGGAACGGGAGGTTCTCATGGTGATGTGGTGGAACGGGAGATTCTCATGGTGATGAGGTGGAACGGGAAGTTCTCATGGTGATGTGGTGGAACGGGAGATTCTCGTGGTGATGAGGTGGAACGGGAGATTCTCATGGTGATGAGGTGGAACGGCAAGTTCTCATGGTGATGAGGTGGAACGGGAGATTCTTATGGTGATGAGGTGGAACGGGAGATTCTCATGGTGATGAGGTGGAACGGCAAGTTCTCATGGTGATGAGGTGGAACGGGAGATTCTCATGGTGATGAGGTGGAACGGCAAGTTCTCATGGTGATGAGGTGGAACGGGAGATTCTTATGGTGATGTGGTGGAACGGGAGGTTCTCATGGTGATGTGGTGGAACGGGAGGTTCTCATGGTGATGAGGTGGAACGGGAGGTTCCCATGGTGATGTGGTGGAACGGGAGGTTCTCATGGTGATGTGGTGGAACGGGAGATTCTCGTGGTGATGAGGTGGAACGGGAGATTCTCATGGTGATGTGGTGGAACGGGAGATTCTCATGGTGATGAGGTGGAACGGCAAGTTCTCATGGTGATGAGGTGGAACGGGAGATTCTTATGGTGATGTGGTGGAACGGGAGGTTCTCATGGTGATGTGGTGGAACGGGAGGTTCTCATGGTGATGAGGTGGAACGGGAGGTTCTCATGGTGATGTGGTGGAACGGGAGGTTCTCATGGTGATGTGGTGGAACGGGAGGTTCTCATGGTGATGTGGTGGAACGGGAGGTTCTCATGGTGATGTGGTGGAACGGGAGATTCTCATCATGATCTGGTGGAACGGGAGGTTCTCATGGTGATGTGGTGGAACGGGAGGTTCTCATGGTGATGTGGTGGAACGGGAGGTTCTCATGGTGATGTGGTGGAACGGGAGGTTCTCATCATGATCTGGTGGAACGGGAGGTTCTCATGGTGATGTGGTGGAACGGGAGGTTCTCATGGTGATGAGGTGGAACGGGAGGTTCTCATGGTGATGAGGTGGAACGGGAGGTTCTCATGGTGATGTGGTGGAACGGGAGGTTCTCATGTGATGTGGTGGAACGGGAGATTCTCTTCATGATGAGGTGGAACGGGAGGTTCTCATGGTGATGTGGTGGAACGGGAGGTTTTCATGGTGATGAGGTGGAACGGGAGGTTCTCATCCTGATCTGGTGGAACGGGAGGTTCTCATGGTGATGTGTTGGAACGGGAGGTTCTCATGGTGATGTGGTGGAACGGGAGATTCTCGTGGTGATGTGGTGGAACGGGAGATTCTCATGGTGATGTGTTGGAATGGGAGATTCTCATGGTGATGTGTTGGAATGGGAGATTCTCATGGTGATGTGTTGGAATGGGAGATTCTCATCATGATCTGGTGGAACGGGAGGTTCTCATGGTGATGTGTTGGAACGGGAGGTTCTCATGGTGATGTGGTGGAACGGGGGGTTCTCATGGTGATGTGGTGGAACGGGAGGTTCTCATGGTGATGTGGTGGAACGGGAGGTTCTCATGGTGATGTGGTGGAACGGGAGGTTCTCATGGTGATGTGGTGGAACGGGAGGTTCTCATGGTGATGAGGTGGAACGGGAGATTCTCGTGGTGATGTGGTGGAACGGGAGATTCTCATCATGATCTGGTGGAACGGGAGGTTCTCATGGTGATGTGTTGGAACGGGAGGTTCTCATGGTGATGTGGTGGAACGGGAGATTCTCGTGGTGATGTGTTGGAATGGGAGATTCTCATGGTGATGTGTTGGAATGGGAGATTCTCATCATGATCTGGTGGAACGGGAGGTTCTCATGGTGATGTGTTGGAACGGGAGGTTCTCATGGTGATGAGGTGGAACGGGAGATTCTCATGGTGATGAGGTGGAACGGGAGAATCTCATGGTGATGAGGTGGAACGGGAGATTCTCATGGTGATGAGGTGGAACGGGAGATTCTCATGGTGATGTGGTGGAACGGGAGGTTCTCATGGTGATGAGGTGGAACGGGAGGTTCTCATGGTGATGAGGTGGAACGGGAGATTCTCATGGTGATGAGGTGGAACGGGAGGTTCTCATGGTGATGTGGTGGAACGGGAGGTTCTCATGGTGATGTGTTGGAACGGGAGATTCTCATCATGATCTGGTGGAACGGGAGGTTCTCATGGTGATGTGGTGGAACGGGAGATTCTCATGGTGATGTGGTGGAACGGGAGGTTCTCATGGTGATGTTTTGGAACGGGAGATTCTCATCATGATCTGGTGGAACGGGAGGTTCTCATGGTGATGTGTTGGAACGGGAGATTCTCATCATGATCTGGTGGAACGGGAGGTTCTCATGGTGATGTGTTGGAACGGGAGATTCTCATCGTGATCTGGTGGAACGGGAGATTCTCATGGTGATGTGTTGGAACGGGAGGTTCTCATGGTGATGTGGTGGAACGGGAGGTTCTCATGGTGATGTGGTGGAACGGGAGGTTCTCATGGTGATGAGGTGGAACGGGAGATTCTCATGGTGATGTGGTGGAACGGGAGGTTCTCATGGTGATGTGGTGGAACGGGAGGTTCTCATGGTGATGTGGTGGAACGGGAGGTTCTCATGGTGATGAGGTGGAACGGGAGATTCTCGTGGTGATGTGGTGGAACGGGAGATTCTCATCATGATCTGGTGGAACGGGAGGTTCTCATGGTGATGTGTTGGAACGGGAGGTTCTCATGGTGATGTGGTGGAATGGGAGATTCTCATGGTGATGTGTTGGAATGGGAGATTCTCATGGTGATGTGTTGGAATGGGAGATTCTCATGGTGATGTGTTGGAATGGGAGATTCTCATGGTGATGTTTTGGAATGGGAGATTCTCATGGTGATGTGTTGGAATGGGAGATTCTCATCATGATCTGGTGGAACGGGAGGTTCTCATGGTGATGTGTTGGAACGGGAGGTTCTCATGGTGATGAGGTGGAACGGGAGATTCTCATGGTGATGAGGTGGAACGGGAGATTCTCATGGTGATGAGGTGGAACGGGAGATTCTCATGGTGATGTGGTGGAACGGGAGGTTCTCATGGTGATGAGGTGGAACGGGAGGTTCTCATGGTGATGAGGTGGAACGGGAGATTCTCATGGTGATGAGGTGGAACGGGAGGTTCTCATGGTGATGTGGTGGAACGGGAGGTTCTCATGGTGATGTGTTGGAACGGGAGATTCTCATCATGATCTGGTGGAACGGGAGGTTCTCATGGTGATGTGGTGGAACGGGAGATTCTCATGGTGATGTGGTGGAACGGGAGGTTCTCATGGTGATGTGTTGGAACGGGAGATTCTCATCATGATCTGGTGGAACGGGAGGTTCTCATGGTGATGTGTTGGAACGGGAGATTCTCGTGGTGATGTGGTGGAACGGGAGGTTCTCATGGTGATGTGGTGGAACGGGAGGTTCTCATGGTGATGAGGTGGAACGGGAGATTCTCATGGTGATGTGTTGGAACGGGAGGTTCTCATGGTGATGTGGTGGAACGGGAGGTTCTCATGGTGATGTGGTGGAACGGGAGGTTCTCATGGTGATGAGGTGGAACGGGAGATTCTCATGGTGATGTGGTGGAACGGGAGGTTCTCATGGTGATGTGGTGGAACGGGAGGTTCTCATGGTGATGTGGTGGAACGGGAGGTTCTCATGGTGATGAGGTGGAACGGGAGATTCTCGTGGTGATGTGGTGGAACGGGAGATTCTCATCATGATCTGGTGGAACGGGAGGTTCTCATGGTGATGTGTTGGAACGGGAGGTTCTCATGGTGATGTGGTGGAACGGGAGATTCTCGTGGTGATGTGTTGGAATGGGAGATTCTCATGGTGATGTGTTGGAATGGGAGATTCTCATGGTGATGTGTTGGAATGGGAGATTCTCATGGTGATGTGTTGGAATGGGAGATTCTCATCATGATCTGGTGGAACGGGAGGTTCTCATGGTGATGTGTTGGAACGGGAGGTTCTCATGGTGATGAGGTGGAACGGGAGATTCTCATGGTGATGAGGTGGAACGGGAGAATCTCATGGTGATGAGGTGGAACGGGAGATTCTCATGGTGATGAGGTGGAACGGGAGATTCTCATGGTGATGTGGTGGAACGGGAGGTTCTCATGGTGATGAGGTGGAACGGGAGGTTCTCATGGTGATGAGGTGGAACGGGATATTCTCATGGTGATGAGGTGGAACGGGAGGTTCTCATGGTGATGTGGTGGAACGGGAGGTTCTCATGGTGATGTGTTGGAACGGGAGATTCTCATCATGATCTGGTGGAACGGGAGGTTCTCATGGTGATGTGGTGGAACGGGAGATTCTCATGGTGATGTGGTGGAACGGGAGGTTCTCATGGTGATGTGTTGGAACGGGAGATTCTCATCATGATCTAGTGGAACAGGAGGTTCTCATGGTGATGTGTTGGAACGGGAGATTCTCGTGGTGATGTGGTGGAAAGGGAGATTCTCATGGTGATGTGTTGGAACGGGAGGTTCTCATGGTGATGTGGTGGAACGGGAGGTTCTCATGGTGATGTGGTGGAAAGGGAGATTCTCATGGTGATGTGTTGGAACGGGAGGTTCTCATGGTGATGTGGTGGAACGGGAGGTTCTCATGGTGATGTGTTGGAACAGGAGATTCTCATGGTGATGTGTTGGAACGGGAGGTTCTCATGGTGATGTGGTGGAACGGGAGATTCTCATGGTGATGTGGTGGAACGGGAGATTCTCATGGTGATGAGGTGGAACGGGAGATTCTCATCATGATCTGGTGGAACGGGAGGTTCTCATGGTGATGTGGTGGAACGGGAGGTTCTCATGGTGATGAGGTGGAACGGGAGATTCTCGTGGTGATGTGGTGGAACGGGAGATTCTCATGGTGATGAGGTGGAACGGGAAGTTCTCATGGTGATGTGTTGGAACGGGAGGTTCTCATGGTGATGAGGTGGAACGGGAGATTCTCGTGGTGATGTGTTGGAACGGGAGATTCTCATGGTGATGAGGTGGAACGGGAGATTCTCATGGTGATGAGGTGGAACGGGAGGTTCTCATGGTGATGAGGTGGAACGGGAGATTCTCGTGGTGATGTGGTGGAACGGGAGATTCTCGTGGTGATGTGGTGGAACGGGAGGTTCTCATGGTGATGTGGTGGAACGGGAGATTCTCATGGTGATGTGGTGGAACAGGAGGTTCTCATGGTGATGTGTTGGAACGGGAGATTCTCATCATGATCTGGTGGAACGGGAGGTTCTCATGGTGATGTGGTGGAACGGGAGATTCTCATGGTGATGTGTTGGAACGGGAGGTTCTCATGGTGATGTGTTGGAACGGGAGATTCTCATCATGATCTGGTGGAACGGGAGGTTCTCATGGTGATGTGGTGGAACGGGAGGTTCTCATGGTGATGTGGTGGAACGGGAGGTTCTCATGGTGATGTGTTGGAACGGGAGATTCTCATGGTGATGTGTTGGAACGGGAGGTTCTCATGGTGATGTGGTGGAACGGGAGATTCTCATGGTGATGTGTTGGAACAGGAGGTTCTCATGGTGATGAGGTGGAACGGGAGATTCTCATGGTGATGTGTTGGAACGGGAGATTCTCATCATGATCTGGTGGAACGGGAGGTTCTCATGGTGATGTGGTGGAACGGGAGATTCTCATGGTGATGAGGTGGAACGGGAAGTTCTCATGGTGATGTGGTGGAACGGGAGATTCTCGTGGTGATGAGGTGGAACGGGAGATTCTCATGGTGATGAGGTGGAACGGGAAGTTCTCATGGTGATGTGGTGGAACGGCAAGTTCTCATGGTGATGAGGTGGAACGGGAGATTCTTATGGTGATGAGGTGGAACGGGAGATTCTCATGGTGATGAGGTGGAACGGCAAGTTCTCATGGTGATGAGGTGGAACGGGAGATTCTCATGGTGATGAGGTGGAACGGCAAGTTCTCATGGTGATGAGGTGGAACGGGAGATTCTTATGGTGATGTGGTGGAACGGGAGGTTCTCATGGTGATGTGGTGGAACGGGAGGTTCTCATGGTGATGAGGTGGAACGGGAGGTTCCCATGGTGATGTGGTGGAACGGGAGGTTCTCATGGTGATGTGGTGGAACGGGAGATTCTCGTGGTGATGAGGTGGAACGGGAGATTCTCATGGTGATGTGGTGGAACGGGAGATTCTCATGGTGATGAGGTGGAACGGCAAGTTCTCATGGTGATGAGGTGGAACGGGAGATTCTTATGGTGATGTGGTGGAACGGGAGGTTCTCATGGTGATGTGGTGGAACGGGAGGTTCTCATGGTGATGAGGTGGAACGGGAGGTTCTCATGGTGATGTGGTGGAACGGGAGGTTCTCATGGTGATGTGGTGGAACGGGAGGTTCTCATGGTGATGTGGTGGAACGGGAGGTTCTCATGGTGATGTGGTGGAACGGGAGATTCTCATCATGATCTGGTGGAACGGGAGGTTCTCATGGTGATGTGGTGGAACGGGAGGTTCTCATGGTGATGTGGTGGAACGGGAGGTTCTCATGGTGATGTGGTGGAACGGGAGGTTCTCATCATGATCTGGTGGAACGGGAGGTTCTCATGGTGATGTGGTGGAACGGGAGGTTCTCATGGTGATGAGGTGGAACGGGAGGTTCTCATGGTGATGAGGTGGAACGGGAGGTTCTCATGGTGATGTGGTGGAACGGGAGGTTCTCATGTGATGTGGTGGAACGGGAGATTCTCTTCATGATGAGGTGGAACGGGAGGTTCTCATGGTGATGTGGTGGAACGGGAGGTTTTCATGGTGATGAGGTGGAACGGGAGGTTCTCATGGTGATGTGGTGGAACGGGAGGTTCTCATGGTGATGTGGTGGAACGGGAGGTTCTCATGGTGATGTGGTGGAACGGGAGATTCTCATGGTGATGTGGTGGAACGGGAGATTCTCATGGTGATGAGGTGGAACGGGAGGTTCTCATGGTGATGAGGTGGAACGGGAGGTTCTCGTGGTGATGTGGTGGAACGGGAGGTTCTCATGGTGATGTGTTGGAACAGGAGATTCTCGTGGTGATGAGGTGGAACGGGAGGTTCTCATGGTGATGTGTTGGAACGGGAGATTCTCATCATGATCTGGTGGAACGGGAGGTTCTCATGGTGATGTGGTGGAACGGGAGATTCTCATGGTGATGTGGTGGAACGGGAGGTTCTCATGGTGATGTGTTGGAACGGGAGATTCTCGTGGTGATGTGGTGGAACGGGAGATTCTCATCATGATCTGGTGGAACGGGAGGTTCTCATGGTGATGTGTTGGAACGGGAGGTTCTCATGGTGATGTGGTGGAATGGGAGATTCTCATGGTGATGTGTTGGAATGGGAGATTCTCATGGTGATGTGTTGGAATGGGAGATTCTCATGGTGATGTGTTGGAATGGGAGATTCTCATGGTGATGTTTTGGAATGGGAGATTCTCATGGTGATGTGTTGGAATGGGAGATTCTCATCATGATCTGGTGGAACGGGAGGTTCTCATGGTGATGTGTTGGAACGGGAGGTTCTCATGGTGATGAGGTGGAACGGGAGATTCTCATGGTGATGAGGTGGAACGGGAGATTCTCATGGTGATGAGGTGGAACGGGAGATTCTCATGGTGATGTGGTGGAACGGGAGGTTCTCATGGTGATGAGGTGGAACGGGAGGTTCTCATGGTGATGAGGTGGAACGGGAGATTCTCATGGTGATGAGGTGGAACGGGAGGTTCTCATGGTGATGTGGTGGAACGGGAGGTTCTCATGGTGATGTGTTGGAACGGGAGATTCTCATCATGATCTGGTGGAACGGGAGGTTCTCATGGTGATGTGGTGGAACGGGAGATTCTCATGGTGATGTGGTGGAACGGGAGGTTCTCATGGTGATGTGTTGGAACGGGAGATTCTCATCATGATCTGGTGGAACGGGAGGTTCTCATGGTGATGTGTTGGAACGGGAGATTCTCGTGGTGATGTGGTGGAACGGGAGGTTCTCATGGTGATGTTTTGGAACGGGAGATTCTCATCATGATCTGGTGGAACGCGAGATTCTCATGGTGATGTGTTGGAACGGGAGGTTCTCAAGGTGATGTGGTGGAACGGGAGGTTCTCATGGTGATGTGGTGGAACGGGAGGTTCTCATGGTGATGAGGTGGAACGGGAGATTCTCATGGTGATGTGGTGGAACGGGAGGTTCTCATGGTGATGTGGTGGAACGGGAGGTTCTCATGGTGATGTGGTGGAACGGGAGGTTCTCATGGTGATGAGGTGGAACGGGAGATTCTCGTGGTGATGTGTTGGAATGGGAGATTCTCATGGTGATGTGTTGGAATGGGAGATTCTCATGGTGATGTGTTGGAATGGGAGATTCTCATGGTGATGTGTTGGAACGGGAGATTCTCATCATGATCTGGTGGAACGGGAGGTTCTCATGGTGATGTGTTGGAACGGGAGGTTCTCATGGTGATGTGGTGGAACGGGAGATTCTCATCATGATCTAGTGGAACGGGAGGTTCTCATGGTGATGTGTTGGAACGGGAGATTCTCGTGGTGATGTGGTGGAAAGGGAGATTCTCATGGTGATGTGTTGGAACGGGAGGTTCTCATGGTGATGTGGTGGAACGGGAGGTTCTCATGGTGATGTGGTGGAAAGGGAGATTCTCATGGTGATGTGTTGGAACGGGAGGTTCTCATGGTGATGTGGTGGAACGGGAGGTTCTCATGGTGATGTGTTGGAACAGGAGATTCTCATGGTGATGTGTTGGAACGGGAGGTTCTCATGGTGATGTGGTGGAACGGGAGATTCTCATGGTGATGTGGTGGAACGGGAGATTCTCATGGTGATGAGGTGGAACGGGAGATTCTCATCATGATCTGGTGGAACGGGAGGTTCTCATGGTGATGTGGTGGAACGGGAGGTTCTCATGGTGATGAGGTGGAACGGGAGATTCTCGTGGTGATGTGGTGGAACGGGAGATTCTCATGGTGATGAGGTGGAACGGGAAGTTCTCATGGTGATGTGTTGGAACGGGAGGTTCTCATGGTGATGAGGTGGAACGGGAGATTCTCGTGGTGATGTGTTGGAACGGGAGATTCTCATGGTGATGAGGTGGAACGGGAGATTCTCATGGTGATGAGGTGGAACGGGAGGTTCTCATGGTGATGAGGTGGAACGGGAGATTCTCGTGGTGATGTGGTGGAACGGGAGATTCTCGTGGTGATGTGGTGGAACGGGAGGTTCTCATGGTGATGTGGTGGAACGGGAGATTCTCATGGTGATGTGGTGGAACAGGAGGTTCTCATGGTGATGTGTTGGAACGGGAGATTCTCATCATGATCTGGTGGAACGGGAGGTTCTCATGGTGATGTGGTGGAACGGGAGATTCTCATGGTGATGTGTTGGAACGGGAGGTTCTCATGGTGATGTGTTGGAACGGGAGATTCTCATCATGATCTGGTGGAACGGGAGGTTCTCATGGTGATGTGGTGGAACGGGAGGTTCTCATGGTGATGTGTTGGAACGGGAGATTCTCATGGTGATGTGTTGGAATGGGAGGTTCTCATGGTGATGTGGTGGAACGGGAGATTCTCATGGTGATGTGTTGGAACAGGAGGTTCTCATGGTGATGAGGTGGAACGGGAGATTCTCATGGTGATGTGTTGGAACGGGAGATTCTCATCATGATCTGGTGGAACGGGAGGTTCTCATGGTGATGTGGTGGAACGGGAGATTCTCATGGTGATGAGGTGGAACGGGAAGTTCTCATGGTGATGTGGTGGAACGGGAGATTCTCGTGGTGATGAGGTGGAACGGGAGATTCTCATGGTGATGAGGTGGAACGGGAAGTTCTCATGGTGATGTGGTGGAACGGCAAGTTCTCATGGTGATGAGGTGGAACGGGAGATTCTTATGGTGATGAGGTGGAACGGGAGATTCTCATGGTGATGAGGTGGAACGGCAAGTTCTCATGGTGATGAGGTGGAACGGGAGATTCTCATGGTGATGAGGTGGAACGGCAAGTTCTCATGGTGATGAGGTGGAACGGGAGATTCTTATGGTGATGTGGTGGAACGGGAGGTTCTCATGGTGATGTGGTGGAACGGGAGGTTCTCATGGTGATGAGGTGGAACGGGAGGTTCCCATGGTGATGTGGTGGAACGGGAGGTTCTCATGGTGATGTGGTGGAACGGGAGATTCTCGTGGTGATGAGGTGGAACGGGAGATTCTCATGGTGATGTGGTGGAACGGGAGATTCTCATGGTGATGAGGTGGAACGGCAAGTTCTCATGGTGATGAGGTGGAACGGGAGATTCTTATGGTGATGTGGTGGAACGGGAGGTTCTCATGGTGATGTGGTGGAACGGGAGGTTCTCATGGTGATGAGGTGGAACGGGAGGTTCTCATGGTGATGTGGTGGAACGGGAGGTTCTCATGGTGATGTGGTGGAACGGGAGGTTCTCATGGTGATGTGGTGGAACGGGAGGTTCTCATGGTGATGTGGTGGAACGGGAGATTCTCATCATGATCTGGTGGAACGGGAGGTTCTCATGGTGATGTGGTGGAACGGGAGGTTCTCATGGTGATGTGGTGGAACGGGAGGTTCTCATGGTGATGTGGTGGAACGGGAGGTTCTCATCATGATCTGGTGGAACGGGAGGTTCTCATGGTGATGTGGTGGAACGGGAGGTTCTCATGGTGATGAGGTGGAACGGGAGGTTCTCATGGTGATGAGGTGGAACGGGAGGTTCTCATGGTGATGTGGTGGAACGGGAGGTTCTCATGTGATGTGGTGGAACGGGAGATTCTCTTCATGATGAGGTGGAACGGGAGGTTCTCATGGTGATGTGGTGGAACGGGAGGTTTTCATGGTGATGAGGTGGAACGGGAGGTTCTCATGGTGATGTGGTGGAACGGGAGGTTCTCATGGTGATGTGGTGGAACGGGAGGTTCTCATGGTGATGTGGTGGAACGGGAGATTCTCATGGTGATGTGGTGGAACGGGAGATTCTCATGGTGATGAGGTGGAACGGGAGGTTCTCATGGTGATGAGGTGGAACGGGAGGTTCTCGTGGTGATGTGGTGGAACGGGAGGTTCTCATGGTGATGTGTTGGAACAGGAGATTCTCATGGTGATGAGGTGGAACGGGAGGTTCTCATGGTGATGTGTTGGAACGGGAGATTCTCATCATGATCTGGTGGAACGGGAGGTTCTCATGGTGATGTGGTGGAACGGGAGATTCTCATGGTGATGTGGTGGAACGGGAGGTTCTCATGGTGATGTGTTGGAACGGGAGATTCTCATCATGATCTGGTGGAACGGGAGGTTCTCATGGTGATGTGGTGGAACGGGAGATTCTCATGGTGATGTGGTGGAACGGGAGATTCTCATGGTGATGTGTTGGAACGGGAGGTTCTCATGGTGATGTGTTGGAACGGGAGATTCTCATCATGATCTGGTGGAACGGGAGGTTCTCATGGTGATGTGGTGGAACGGGAGGTTCTCATGGTGATGTGTTGGAACGGGAGATCCTCATCATGATCTGGTGGAACGGGAGATTCTCATCATGATCTGGTGGAACGGGAGATTCTCATGGTGATGTGGTGGAACGGGAGATTCTCATGGTGATGTGTTGGAACGGGAGATTCTCATCATGATCTGGTGGAACGGGAGGTTCTCATGGTGATGTGGTGGAACGGGAGGTTCTCATGGTGATGTGGTGGAACGGGAGATTCTCATGGTGATGTGGTGGAACGGGAGATTCTCATGGTGATGTGTTGGAACGGGAGGTTGTCATGGTGATGTGTTGGAATGGGAGATTCTCATCATGATCTGGTGGAACGGGAGATTCTCGTGGTGATGTGGTGGAACGGGAGATTCTCATGGTGATGTGTTGGAACGGGAGGTTCTCATGGTGATGTGGTGGAACGGGAGGTTCTCATGTGATGTGTTGGAACGGGAGGTTCTCATGGTGATGTGGTGGAACGGGAGATTCTCATCATGATCTGGTGGAACGGGAGGTTCTCATGGTGATGTGGTGGAACGGGAGGTTCTCATGGTGATGAGGTGGAACGGGAGGTTCTCATGGTGATGAGGTGGAACGGGAGGTTCTCATGGTGATGTGGTGGAACGGGAGGTTATCATGGTGATGTGGTGGAACGGGAGATTCTCATCATGATCTGGTGGAACGGGAGATTCTCATGGTGATGTGTTGGAACGGGAGGTTCTCATGGTGATGTGGTGGAACGGGAGGTTCTCATGGTGATGTGGTGGAACGGGAGGTTCTCATGGTGATGAGGTGGAACGGGAGATTCTCATGGTGATGTGGTGGAACGGGAGGTTCTCATGGTGATGTGGTGGAACGGGAGGTTCTCATGGTGATGTGGTGGAACGGGAGGTTCTCATGGTGATGAGGTGGAACGGGAGATTCTCGTGGTGATGTGGTGGAACGGGAGATTCTCCTCATGATCTGGTGGAACGGGAGGTTCTCATGGTGATGTGTTGGAACGGGAGGTTCTCATGGTGATGTGGTGGAACGGGAGATTCTCGTGGTGATGTGTTGGAATGGGAGATTCTCATGGTGATGTGTTGGAATGGGAGATTCTCATGGTGATGTGTTGGAATCGGAGATTCTCATGGTGATGTGTTGGAATGGGAGATTCTCATCATGATCTGGTGGAACGGGAAGTTCTCATGGTGATGTGTTGGAACGGGAGGTTCTCATGGTGATGAGGTGGAACGGGAGATTCTCATGGTGATGAGGTGGAACGGGAGATTCTCATGGTGATGAGGTGGAACGGGAGATTCTCATGGTGATGTGGTGGAACGGGAGGTTCTCATGGTGATGAGGTGGAACGGGAGGTTCTCATGGTGATGAGGTGGAACCTGGAGATTCTCGTGGTGATGAGGTGGAACGGGAGGTTCTCATGGTGATGTGGTGGAACGGGAGGTTCTCATGGTGATGTGTTGGAATGGGAGATTCTCATCATGATCTGGTGGAACGGGAGGTTCTCATGGTGATGTGGTGGAACGGGAGATTCTCATGGTGATGTGGTGGAACGGGAGGTTCTCATGGTGATGTGTTGGAACGGGAGATTCTCATCATGATCTGGTGGAACGGGAGGTTCTCATGGTGATGTGGTGGAAAGGGAGATTCTCATGGTGATGTGTTGGAACAGGAGGTTCTCATGGTGATGTGGTGGAACGGGAGGTTCTCATGGTGATGTGGTGGAAAGGGAGATTCTCATGGTGATGTGTTGGAACGGGAGGTTCTCATGGTGATGTGGTGGAACGGGAGGTTCTCATGGTGATGTGTTGGAACGGGAGATTCTCATGGTGATGTGTTGGAACGGGAGGTTCTCATGGTGATGTGGTGGAACGGGAGATTCTCATGGTGATGTGGTGGAACGGGAGATTCTCATGGTGATGAGGTGGAACGGGAGATTCTCATCATGATCTGGTGGAACGGGAGGTTCTCATGGTGATGTGGTGGAACGGGAGGTTCTCATGGTGATGAGGTGGAACGGGAGATTCTCGTGGTGATGTGGTGGAACGGGAGATTCTCATGGTGATGAGGTGGAACGGGAAGTTCTCATGGTGATGTGTTGGAACGGGAGGTTCTCATGGTGATGAGGTGGAACGGGAGATTCTCGTGGTGATGTGTTGGAACGGGAGATTCTCATGGTGATGAGGTGGAACGGGAGATTCTCATGGTGATGAGGTGGAACGGGAGGTTCTCATGGTGATGAGGTCGAACGGGAGATTCTCGTGGTGATGTGGTGGAACGGGAGATTCTCGTGGTGATGTGGTGGAATGGGAGGTTCTCATGGTGATGTGTTGGAACGGGAGATTCTCATGGTGATGAGGTGGAACGGGAGGTTCTCATGGTGATGTGTTGGAACGGGAGATTCTCATCATGATCTGGTGGAACGGGAGGTTCTCATGGTGATGTGGTGGAACGGGAGATTCTCATCATGATCTGGTGGAACGGGAGGTTCTCATGGTGATGTGGTGGAACGGGAGATTCTCATGGTGATGTGTTGGAACGGGAGGTTCTCATGGTGATGTGGTGGAACGGGAGGTTCTCATGGTGATGTGGTGGAACGGGAGGTTCTCATGGTGATGTGTTGGAACGGGAGATTCTCATGGTGATGTGTTGGAACGGGAGGTTCTCATGGTGATGTGGTGGAACGGGAGATTCTCATGGTGATGTGTTGGAACAGGAGGTTCTCATGGTGATGAGGTGGAACGGGAGATTCTCATGGTGATGTGTTGGAACGGGAGGTTCTCATGGTGATGTGGTGGAACGGGAGATTCTCGTGGTGATGAGGTGGAACGGGAGATTCTCATGGTGATGAGGTGGAACGGGAGATTCTTATGGTGATGAGGTGGAACGGGAGATTCTCATGGTGATGAGGTGGAACGGCAAGTTCTCATGGTGATGAGGTGGAACGGGAGATTCTCATGGTGATGAGGTGGAACGGCAAGTTCTCATGGTGATGAGGTGGAACGGGAGATTCTTATGGTGATGTGGTGGAACGGGAGGTTCTCATGGTGATGTGGTGGAACGGGAGGTTCTCATGGTGATGAGGTGGAACGGGAGGTTCTCATGGTGATGTGGTGGAACGGGAGGTTCTCATGGTGATGTGGTGGAACGGGAGATTCTCGTGGTGATGAGGTGGAACGGGAGATTCTCATGGTGATGTGGTGGAACGGGAGATTCTCATGGTGATGAGGTGGAACGGCAAGTTCTCATGGTGATGAGGTGGAACGGGAGATTCTTATGGTGATGTGGTGGAACGGGAGGTTCTCATGGTGATGTGGTGGAACGGGAGGTTCTCATGGTGATGAGGTGGAACGGGAGGTTCTCATGGTGATGTGGTGGAACGGGAGGTTCTCATGGTGATGTGGTGGAACGGGAGGTTCTCATGGTGATGTGGTGGAACGGGAGGTTCTCATGGTGATGTGGTGGAACGGGAGATTCTCATCATGATCTGGTGGAACGGGAGGTTCTCATGGTAATGTGGTGGAACGGGAGGTTCTCATGGTGATGTGGTGGAACGGGAGGTTCTCATGGTGATGTGGTGGAACGGGAGATTCTCATGGTGATGTGTTGGAACAGGAGGTTCTCATGGTGATGAGGTGGAACGGGAGATTCTCATGGTGATGTGTTGGAACGGGAGGTTCTCATGGTGATGTGGTGGAACGGGAGATTCTCGTGGTGATGAGGTGGAACGGGAGATTCTCATGGTGATGAGGTGGAAGGGCAAGTTCTCATGGTGATGAGGTGGAACGGGAGATTCTTATGGTGATGAGGTGGAACGGGAGATTCTCATGGTGATGAGGTGGAACGGCAAGTTCTCATGGTGATGAGGTGGAACGGGAGATTCTTATGGTGATGTGGTGGAACGGGAGGTTCTCATGGTGATGTGGTGGAACGGGAGGTTCTCATGGTGATGAGGTGGAACGGGAGGTTCTCATGGTGATGTGGTGGAACGGGAGGTTCTCATGGTGATGTGGTGGAACGGGAGGTTCTCATGGTGATGTGGTGGAACGGCAAGTTCTCATGGTGATGAGGTGGAACGGGAGGTTCTCATGGTGATGTGGTGGAACGGGAGATTCTCATCATGATCTGGTGGAACGGGAGGTTCTCATGGTGATGTGGTGGAACGGGAGGTTCTCATGGTGATGTGGTGGAACGGGAGGTTCTCATGGTGATGTGGTGGAACGGGAGGTTCTCATCATGATCTGGTGGAACGGGAGGTTCTCATGGTGATGTGGTGGAACGGGAGGTTCTCATGGTGATGAGGTGGAACGGGAGGTTCTCATGGTGATGAGGTGGAACGGGAGGTTCTCATGGTGATGTGGTGGAACGGGAGGTTCTCATGTGATGTGGTGGAACGGGAGATTCTCATCATGATGAGGTGGAACGGGAGGTTCTCATGGTGATGTGGTGGAACGGGAGGTTTTCATGGTGATGAGGTGGAACGGGAGGTTCTCATGGTGATGTGGTGGAACGGGAGGTTCTCATGGTGATGTGGTGGAACGGGAGGTTCTCATGGTGATGTGGTGGAACGGGAGATTCTCATGGTGATGTGTTGGAATGGGAGATTCTCATGGTGATGTGTTGGAATGGGAGATTCTCATCATGATCTGGTGGAACGGGAAGTTCTCATGGTGATGTGTTGGAACGGGAGGTTCTCATGGTGATGAGGTGGAACGGGAGATTCTCATGGTGATGAGGTGGAACGGGAGAATCTCATGGTGATGAGGTGGAACGGGAGATTCTCATGGTGATGAGGTGGAACGGGAGATTCTCATGGTGATGTGGTGGAACGGGAGGTTCTCATGGTGATGAGGTGGAACGGGAGGTTCTCATGGTGATGAGGTGGAACGGGAGGTTCTCATGGTGATGAGGTGGAACGGGAGGTTCTCATGGTGATGTGGTGGAACGGGAGGTTCTCATGGTGATGTGTTGGAACGGGAGATTCTCATCATGATCTGGTGGAACGGGAGGTTCTCATGGTGATGTGGTGGAACGGGAGATTCTCATGGTGATGTGGTGGAACGGGAGGTTCTCATGGTGATGTGTTGGAACGGGAGATTCTCATCATGATCTGGTGGAACGGGAGGTTCTCATGGTGATGTGTTGGAACGGGAGATTCTCGTGGTGATGTGGTGGAAAGGGAGATTCTCATGGTGATGTGTTGGAACGGGAGGTTCTCATGGTGATGTGGTGGAACGGGAGGTTCTCATGGTGATGTGTTGGAACGGGAGGTTCTCATGGTGATGTGGTGGAACGGGAGGTTGTCATGGTGATGTGTTGGAACGGGAGATTCTCATGGTGATGTGTTGGAACGGGAGGTTCTCATGGTGATGTGGTGGAACGGGAGATTCTCATGGTGATGTGGTGGAACGGGAGATTCTCATGGTGATGAGGTGGAACGGGAGATTCTCATCATGATCTGGTGGAACGGGAGGTTCTCATGGTGATGTGGTGGAACGGGAGGTTCTCATGGTGATGAGGTGGAACGGGAGATTCTCGTGGTGATGTGGTGGAACGGGAGATTCTCATGGTGATGAGGTGGAACGGGAAGTTCTCATGGTGATGTGTTGGAACGGGAGGTTCTCATGGTGATGAGGTGGAACGGGAGATTCTCGTGGTGATGTGTTGGAACGGGAGATTCTCATGGTGATGAGGTGGAACGGGAGATTCTCATGGTGATGAGGTGGAACGGGAGGTTCTCATGGTGATGAGGTGGAACGTGAGATTCTCGTGGTGATGTGGTGGAACGGGAGATTCTCGTGGTGATGTGGTGGAATGGGAGGTTCTCATGGTGATGTGTTGGAACGGGAGATTCTCATGGTGATGAGGTGGAACGGGAGGTTCTCATGGTGATGTGTTGGAACGGGAGATTCTCATCATGATCTGGTGGAACGGGAGGTTCTCATGGTGATGTGGTGGAACGGGAGATTCTCATGGTGATGTGGTGGAACGGGAGGTTCTCATGGTGATGTGTTGGAACGGGAGATTCTCATCATGATCTGGTGGAACGGGAGGTTCTCATGGTGATGTGGTGGAACGGGAGATTCTCATGGTTATGTGTTGGAACGGGAGGTTCTCATGGTGATGTGTTGGAACGGGAGATTCTCATCATGATCTGGGTGAACGGGAGGTTCTCATGGTGATGTGGTGGAACGGGAGGTTCTCATGGTGATGTGGTGGAACGGGAGGTTCTCATGGTGATGTGTTGGAACGGGAGATTCTCATGGTGATGTGTTGGAACGGGAGGTTCTCATGGTGATGTGGTGGAACGGGAGATTCTCATGGTGATGTGTTGGAACAGGAGGTTCTCATGGTGATGAGGTGGAACGGGAGATTCTCATGGTGATGTGTTGGAACGGGAGATTCTCATCATGATCTGGTGGAACGGGAGGTTCTCATGGTGATGTGGTGGAACGGGAGATTCTCATGGTGATGAGGTGGAACGGGAAGTTCTCATGGTGATGTGGTGGAACGGGAGATTCTCGTGGTGATGAGGTGGAACGGGAGATTCTCATGGTGATGAGGTGGAAGGGCAAGTTCTCATGGTGATGAGGTGGAACGGGAGATTCTCATCATGATCTGGTGGAACGGGAGGTTCTCATGGTGATGTGTTGGAACGGGAGGTTCTCATGGTGATGTGGTGGAACGGGGGGTTCTCATGGTGATGTGGTGGAACGGGAGGTTCTCATGGTGATGTGGTGGAACGGGAGGTTCTCATGGTGATGTGGTGGAACGGGAGGTTCTCATGGTGATGTGGTGGAACGGGAGGTTCTCATGGTGATGAGGTGGAACGGGAGATTCTCGTGGTGATGTGGTGGAACGGGAGATTCTCATCATGATCTGGTGGAACGGGAGGTTCTCATGGTGATGTGTTGGAACGGGAGGTTCTCATGGTGATGTGGTGGAACGGGAGATTCTCGTGGTGATGTGTTGGAATGGGAGATTCTCATGGTGATGTGTTGGAATGGGAGATTCTCATGGTGATGTGTTGGAATGGGAGATTCTCATGGTGATGTGTTGGAATGGGAGATTCTCATCATGATCTGGTGGAACGGGAGGTTCTCATGGTGATGTGTTGGAACGGGAGGTTCTCATGGTGATGAGGTGGAACGGGAGATTCTCATGGTGATGAGGTGGAACGGGAGATTCTCATGGTGATGTGGTGGAACGGGAGGTTCTCATGGTGATGAGGTGGAACGGGAGGTTCTCATGGTGATGAGGTGGAACGGGAGATTTTCATGGTGATGAGGTGGAACGGGAGGTTCTCATGGTGATGTGGTGGAACGGGAGGTTCTCATGGTGATGTGTTGGAACGGGAGATTCTCATCATGATCTGGTGGAACGGGAGGTTCTCATGGTGATGTGGTGGAACGGGAGATTCTCATGGTGATGTGGTGGAACGGGAGATTCTCATCATGATCTGGTGGAACGGGAGGTTCTCATGGTGATGTGTTGGAACGGGAGGTTCTCATGGTGATGTGGTGGAACGGGGGGTTCTCATGGTGATGTGGTGGAACGGGAGGTTCTCATGGTGATGAGGTGGAACGGGAGGTTCTCATGGTGATGTGGTGGAACGGGAGGTTCTCATGGTGATGTGTTGGAACGGGAGATTCTCATCATGATCTGGTGGAACGGGAGGTTCTCATGGTGATGTGTTGGAACGGGAGGTTCTCATGGTGATGTGGTGGAACGGGGGGTTCTCATGGTGATGTGGTGGAACGGGAGGTTCTCATGGTGATGTGGTGGAACGGGAGGTTCTCATGGTGATGTGGTGGAACGGGAGGTTCTCATGGTGATGTGGTGGAACGGGAGGTTCTCATGGTGATGAGGTGGAACGGGAGATTCTCGTGGTGATGTGGTGGAACGGGAGATTCTCATCATGATCTGGTGGAACGGGAGGTTCTCATGGTGATGTGTTGGAACGGGAGGTTCTCATGGTGATGTGGTGGAACGGGAGATTCTCGTGGTGATGTGTTGGAATGGGAGATTCTCATGGTGATGTGTTGGAATGGGAGATTCTCGTGGTGATGTGTTGGAATGGGAGATTCTCATGGTGATGTGTTGGAATGGGAGATTCTCATCATGATCTGGTGGAACGGGAGGTTCTCATGGTGATGTGTTGGAACGGGAGGTTCTCATGGTGATGAGGTGGAACGGGAGATTCTCATGGTGATGAGGTGGAACGGGAGATTCTCATGGTGATGTGGTGGAACGGGAGGTTCTCATGGTGATGAGGTGGAACGGGAGGTTCTCATGGTGATGAGGTGGAACGGGAGATTCTCATGGTGATGAGGTGGAACGGGAGGTTCTCATGGTGATGTGGTGGAACGGGAGGTTCTCATGGTGATGTGTTGGAACGGGAGATTCTCATCATGATCTGGTGGAACGGGAGGTTCTCATGGTGATGTGGTGGAACGGGAGATTCTCATGGTGATGTGGTGGAACGGGAGGTTCTCATGGTGATGTGTTGGAACGGGAGATTCTCATCATGATCTGGTGGAACGGGAGATTCTCATGGTGATGTGGTGGAACGGGGGGTTCTCATGGTGATATGGTGGAACGGGAGATTCTCGTGGTGATGTGTTGGAACGGGAGGTTCTCATGGTGATGTGGTGGAACGGGAGGTTCTCGTGGTGATGTGTTGGAACGGGAGGTTCTCATGGTGATGTGGTGGAACGGGAGGTTCTCATGGTGATGTGTTGGAACGGGAGATTCTCATGGTGATGTGTTGGAACGGGAGGTTCTCATGGTGATGTGGTGGAACGGGAGATTCTCATGGTGATGTGTTGGAACGGGAGATTCTCATGGTGATGAGGTGGAACGGGAGGTTCTCATGGTGATGTGTTGGAACAGGAGATTCTCATGGTGATGAGGTGGAACGGGAGGTTCTCATGGTGATGTGTTGGAACGGGAGATTCTCATGGTGATGAGGTGGAACGGGAGATTTTCATGGTGATGAGGTGGAACGGGAGGTTCTCATGGTGATGTGTTGGAACGGGAGATTCTCATGGAGATGAGATGGAATGGGAGATTCTCATGGTGATGTGGTGGAATGGGAGGTTCTCATGGTGATGTGTTGGAACGGGAGATTCTCATGGTGATGAGGTGGAACGGGAGGTTCTCATGGTGATGTGTTGGAACGGGAGATTCTCATCATGATCTGGTGGAACGGGAGGTTCTCATGGTGATGTGGTGGAACGGGAGATTCTCATGGTGATGTGGTGGAACGGGAGGTTCTCATGGTGATGTGTTGGAACGGGAGATTCTCATCATGATCTGGTGGAACGGGATGTTCTCATGGTGATGTGGTGGAACGGGAGATTCTCATGGTGATGTGTTGGAACGGGAGGTTCTCATGGTGATGTGGTGGAACGGGAGGTTCTCATGGTGATGTGTTGGAACGGGAGATTCTCATGGTGATGAGGTGGAACGGGAGGTTCTCATGGTGATGTGTTGGAACGGGAGATTCTCATGGTGATGAGGTGGAACGGGAGATTTTCATGGTGATGAGGTGGAACAGGAGGTTCTCATGGTGATGTGTTGGAACGGGAGATTCTCATGGAGATGAGATGGAATGGGAGATTCTCATGGTGATGAGGTGGAACTGGAGATTCTCATGGTGATGAGGTGGAATGGGAGATTCTCATGGTGATGAGGTGAAACGGGAGGTTCTCATGGTGATGAGGTGAAGCGGGAGATTCTCGTGGTGATGAGGTGGAACGGGAGATTCTCACCATGATCTGGTGGAACGGGAGGTTCTCATGGTGATGTGGTGGAACGGGAGATTCTCATGGTTATGTGTTGGAACGGGAGGTTCTCATGGTGATGTGTTGGAACGGGAGATTCTCATCATGATCTGGTGGAACGGGAGGTTCTCATGGTGATGTGGTGGAACGGGAGGTTCTCATGGTGATGTGGTGGAACGGGAGGTTCTCATGGTGATGTGTTGGAACGGGAGATTCTCATGGTGATGTGTTGGAACGGGAGGTTCTCATGGTGATGTGGTGGAACGGGAGATTCTCATGGTGATGTGTTGGAACAGGAGGTTCTCATGGTGATGAGGTGGAACGGGAGATTCTCATGGTGATGTGTTGGAACGGGAGATTCTCATCATGATCTGGTGGAACGGGAGGTTCTCATGGTGATGTGGTGGAACGGGAGATTCTCATGGTGATGAGGTGGAACGGGAAGTTCTCATGGTGATGTGGTGGAACGGGAGATTCTCGTGGTGATGAGGTGGAACGGGAGATTCTCATGGTGATGAGGTGGAAGGGCAAGTTCTCATGGTGATGAGGTGGAACGGGAGATTCTTATGGTGATGAGGTGGAACGGGAGATTCTCATGGTGATGAGGTGGAACGGCAAGTTCTCATGGTGATGAGGTGGAACGGGAGGTTCTCATGGTGATGAGGTGGAACGGCAAGTTCTCATGGTGATGAGGTGGAACGGGAGATTCTTATGGTGATGTGGTGGAACGGGAGGTTCTCATGGTGATGTGGTGGAACGGGAGGTTCTCATGGTGATGAGGTGGAACGGGAGGTTCTCATGGTGATGTGGTGGAACGGGAGGTTCTCATGGTGATGTGGTGGAACGGGAGATTCTCGTGGTGATGAGGTGGAACGGGAGATTCTCATGGTGATGTGGTGGAACGGGAGATTCTCATGGTGATGAGGTGGAACGGCAAGTTCTCATGGTGATGAGGTGGAACGGGAGATTCTTATGGTGATGTGGTGGAACGGGAGGTTCTCATGGTGATGTGGTGGAACGGGAGGTTCTCATGGTGATGAGGTGGAACGGGAGGTTCTCATGGTGATGTGGTGGAACGGGAGGTTCTCATGGTGATGTGGTGGAACGGGAGGTTCTCATGGTGATGTGGTGGAACGGGAGGTTCTCATGGTGATGTGGTGGAACGGGAGATTCTCATCATGATCTGGTGGAACGGGAGGTTCTCATGGTGATGTGGTGGAACGGGAGGTTCTCATGGTGATGTGGTGGAACGGGAGGTTCTCATGGTGATGTGGTGGAACGGGAGGTTCTCATCATGATCTGGTGGAACGGGAGGTTCTCATGGTGATGTGGTGGAACGGGAGGTTCTCATGGTGATGAGGTGGAACGGGAGGTTCTCATGGTGATGAGGTGGAACGGGAGGTTCTCATGGTGATGTGGTGGAACGGGAGGTTCTCATGTGATGTGGTGGAACGGGAGATTCTCATCATGATGAGGTGGAACGGGAGGTTCTCATGGTGATGTGGTGGAACGGGAGGTTTTCATGGTGATGAGGTGGAACGGGAGGTTCTCATGGTGATGTGGTGGAACGGGAGGTTCTCATGGTGATGTGGTGGAACGGGAGGTTCTCATGGTGATGTGGTGGAACGGGAGATTCTCATGGTGATGTGGTGGAACGGGAGATTCTCATGGTGATGTGGTGGAACGGGAGGTTCTCATGGTGATGAGGTGGAACGGGAGGTTCTCGTGGTGATGTGGTGGAACGGGAGGTTCTCATGGTGATGTGTTGGAACGGGAGATTCTCATGGTGATGAGGTGGAACGGGAGGTTCTCATGGTGATGTGTTGGAACGGGAGATTCTCATCATGATCTGGTGGAACGGGAGGTTCTCATGGTGATGTGGTGGAACGGGAGATTCTCATGGTGATGTGGTGGAACGGGAGGTTCTCATGGTGATGTGTTGGAACGGGAGATTCTCATCATGATCTGGTGGAACGGGAGGTTCTCATGGTGATGTGGTGGAACGGGAGATTCTCATGGTGATGTGGTGGAATGGGAGGTTCTCATGGTGATGTGTTGGAACGGGAGGTTCTCATGGTGATGTGGTGGAACGGGAGATTCTCATGGTGATGTGTTGGAACAGAAGGTTCTCATGGTGATGAGGTGGAACGGGAGATTCTCATGGTGATGTGTTGGAACGGGAGATTCTCATCATGATCTGGTGGAACGGGAGGTTCTCATGGTGATGTGGTGGAACGGGAGATTCTCGTGGTGATGAGGTGGAACGGGAGATTCTCATGGTGATGAGGTGGAAGGGCAAGTTCTCATGGTGATGAGGTGGAACGGGAGATTCTTATGGTGATGAGGTGGAACGGGAGATTCTCATGGTGATGAGGTGGAACGGCAAGTTCTCATGGTGATGAGGTGGAACGGGAGGTTCTCATGGTGATGAGGTGGAACGGCAAGTTCTCATGGTGATGAGGTGGAACGGGAGATTCTTATGGTGATGTGGTGGAACGGGAGGTTCTCATGGTGATGTGGTGGAACGGGAGGTTCTCATGGTGATGAGGTGGAACGGGAGGTTCTCATGGTGATGTGGTGGAACGGGAGGTTCTCATGGTGATGTGGTGGAACGGGAGATTCTCGTGGTGATGAGGTGGAACGGGAGATTCTCATGGTGATGTGGTGGAACGGGAGATTCTCATGGTGATGAGGTGGAACGGCAAGTTCTCATGGTGATGAGGTGGAACGGGAGATTCTTATGGTGATGTGGTGGAACGGGAGGTTCTCATGGTGATGTGGTGGAACGGGAGGTTCTCATGGTGATGAGGTGGAACGGGAGGTTCTCATGGTGATGTGGTGGAACGGGAGGTTCTCATGGTGATGTGGTGGAACGGGAGGTTCTCATGGTGATGTGGTGGAACGGGAGGTTCTCATGGTGATGTGGTGGAACGGGAGATTCTCATCATGATCTGGTGGAACGGGAGGTTCTCATGGTGATGTGGTGGAACGGGAGGTTCTCATGGTGATGTGGTGGAACGGGAGGTTCTCATGGTGATGTGGTGGAACGGGAGGTTCTCATCATGATCTGGTGGAACGGGAGGTTCTCATGGTGATGTGGTGGAACGGGAGGTTCTCATGGTGATGAGGTGGAACGGGAGGTTCTCATGGTGATGAGGTGGAACGGGAGGTTCTCATGGTGATCTGGTGGAACGGGAGGTTCTCATGTGATGTGGTGGAACGGGAGATTCTCATCATGATGAGGTGGAACGGGAGGTTCTCATGGTGATGTGGTGGAACGGGAGGTTTTCATGGTGATGAGGTGGAACGGGAGGTTCTCATGGTGATGTGGTGGAACGGGAGGTTCTCATGGTGATGTGGTGGAACGGGAGGTTCTCATGGTGATGTGGTGGAACGGGAGATTCTCATGGTGATGTGGTGGAACGGGAGATTCTCATGGTGATGTGGTGGAACGGGAGGTTCTCATGGTGATGAGGTGGAACGGGAGGTTCTCGTGGTGATGTGGTGGAACGGGAGGTTCTCATGGTGATGTGTTGGAACGGGAGATTCTCATGGTGATGAGGTGGAACGGGAGGTTCTCATGGTGATGTGTTGGAACGGGAGATTCTCATCATGATCTGGTGGAACGGGAGGTTCTCATGGTGATGTGGTGGAACGGGAGATTCTCATGGTGATGTGGTGGAACGGGAGGTTCTCATGGTGATGTGTTGGAACGGGAGATTCTCATCATGATCTGGTGGAACGGGAGGTTCTCATGGTGATGTGGTGGAACGGGAGATTCTCATGGTGATGTGGTGGAACGGGAGATTCTCATGGTGATGTGTTGGAACGGGAGGTTCTCATGGTGATGTGTTGGAACGGGAGATTCTCATCATGATCTGGTGGAACGGGAGGTTCTCATGGTGATGTGGTGGAACGGGAGGTTCTCATGGTGATGTGTTGGAACGGGAGATTCTCATCATGATCTGGTGGAACGGGAGGTTCTCATGGTGATGTGTTGGAACGGGAGGTTCTCATGGTGATGTGGTGGAACGGGGGGTTCTCATGGTGATGTGGTGGAACGGGAGGTTCTCATGGTGATGTGTTGGAACGGGAGATTCTCATCATGATCTGGTGGAACGGGAGGTTCTCATGGTGATGTGGTGGAACGGGAGATTCTCATGGTGATGTGTTGGAACGGGAGGTTCTCATGGTGATGTGTTGGAACGGGAGATTCTCATAATGATCTGGTGGAACGGGAGGTTCTCATGGTGATGTGGTGGAACGGGAGGTTCTCATGGTGATGTGTTGGAACGGGAGATTCTCATCATGATCTGGTGGAACGGGAGGTTCTCATGGTGATGTGTTGGAACGGGAGGTTCTCATGGTGATGTGGTGGAACGGGGGGTTCTCATGGTGATGTGGTGGAACGGGAGGTTCTCATGCTGATGAGGTGGAACGGGAGGTTCTCATGGTGATGTGGTGGAACGGGAGGTTCTCATGTGATGTGGTGGAACGGGAGATTCTCATCATGATGAGGTGGAACGGGAGGTTCTCATGGTGATGTGGTGGAACGGGAGGTTTTCATGGTGATGAGGTGGAACGGGAGGTTCTCATGGTGATGTGGTGGAACGGGAGGTTCTCATGGTGATGTGGTGGAACGGGAGATTCTCATGGTGATGTGGTGGAACGGGAGATTCTCATGGTGATGAGGTGGAACGGGAGGTTCTCATGGTGATGAGGTGGAACGGGAGGTTCTCGTGGTGATGTGGTGGAACGGGAGGTTCTCATGGTGATGTGTTGGAACGGGAGATTCTCATGGTGATGAGGTGGAACGGGAGGTTCTCATGGTGATGTGTTGGAACGGGAGATTCTCATCATGATCTGGTGGAACGGGAGGTTCTCATGGTGATGTGGTGGAACGGGAGATTCTCATGGTGATGTGGTGGAACGGGAGGTTCTCATGGTGATGTGTTGGAACGGGAGATTCTCATCATGATCTGGTGGAACGGGAGGTTCTCATGGTGATGTGGTGGAACGGGAGATTCTCATGGTGATGTGGTGGAACGGGAGATTCTCATGGTGATGTGTTGGAACGGGAGGTTCTCATGGTGATGTGTTGGAACGGGAGATTCTCATCATGATCTGGTGGAACGGGAGGTTCTCATGGTGATGTGGTTGAACGGGAGGTTCTCATGGTGATGTGTTGGAACGGGAGGTTCTCATGGTGATGTGGTGGAACGGGAGGTTCTCATGGTGATGTGTTGGAACGGGAGATTCTCATGGTGATGAGGTGGAACGGGAGGTTCTCATGGTGATGTGTTGGAACGGGAGATTCTCATGGTGATGAGGTGGAACGGGAGATTTTCATGGTGATGAGGTGGAACGGGAGGTTCTCATGGTGATGTGTTGGAACGGGAGATTCTCATGGAGATGAGATGGAATGGGAGATTCTCATGGTGATGAGGTGGAACTGGAGATTCTCATGGTGATGAGGTGGAATGGGAGATTCTCATGGTGATGAGGTGAAACGGGAGGTTCTCATGGTGATGAGGTGAAGCGGGAGATTCTCGTGGTGATGAGGTGGAACGGGAGATTCTCATCATGATCTGGTGGAACGGGAGGTTCTCATGGTGATGTGGTGGAACGGGAGATTCTCATGGTTATGTGTTGGAAGGGGAGGTTCTCATGGTGATGTGTTGGAACGGGAGATTCTCATCATGATCTGGTGGAACGGGAGGTTCTCATGGTGATGTGGTGGAACGGGAGGTTCTCATGGTGATGTGGTGGAACGGGAGGTTCTCATGGTGATGTGTTGGAACGGGAGATTCTCATGGTGATGTGTTGGGACGGGAGGTTCTCATGGTGATGTGGTGGAACGGGAGATTCTCATGGTGATGTGTTGGAACAGGAGGTTCTCATGGTGATGAGGTGGAACGGGAGATTCTCATGGTGATGTGTTGGAACGGGAGATTCTCATCATGATCTGGTGGAACGGGAGGTTCTCATGGTGATGTGGTGGAACGGGAGATTCTCATGGTGATGAGGTGGAACGGGAAGTTCTCATGGTGATGTGGTGGAACGGGAGATTCTCGTGGTGATGTGGTGGAACGGGAGATTCTCATGGTGATGAGGTGGAACGGGAGGTTCTCATGGTGATGAGGTGGAACGGGAGGTTCTCGTGGTGATGTGGTGGAACGGGAGGTTCTCATGGTGATGTGTTGGAACGGGAGATTCTCATGGTGATGAGGTGGAACGGGAGGTTCTCATGGTGATGTGTTGGAACGGGAGATTCTCATCATGATCTGGTGGAACGGGAGGTTCTCATGGTGATGTGGTGGAACGGGAGATTCTCATGGTGATGTGGTGGAACGGGAGGTTCTCATGGTGATGTGTTGGAACGGGAGATTCTCATCATGATCTGGTGGAACGGGAGGTTCTCATGGTGATGTGGTGGAATGGGAGATTCTCATGGTGATGTGGATGAACGGGAGATTCTCATGGTGATGTGTTGGAACGGGAGGTTCTCATGGTGATGTGTTGGAACGGGAGATTCTCATCATGATCTGGTGGAACGGGAGGTTCTCATGGTGATGTGGTTGAACGGGAGGTTCTCATGGTGATGTGTTGGAACGGGAGGTTCTCATGGTGATGTGGTGGAACGGGAGGTTCTCATGGTGATGTGTTGGAACGGGAGATTCTCATGGTGATGAGGTGGAACGGGAGGTTCTCATGGTGATGTGTTGGAACGGGAGGTTCTCATGGTGATGAGGTGAAGCGGGAGATTCTCGTGGTGATGAGGTGGAACGGGAGATTCTCATCATGATCTGGTGGAACGGGAGGTTCTCATGGTGATGTGGTGGAACGGGAGATTCTCATGGTTATGTGTTGGAACGGGAGGTTCTCATGGTGATGTGTTGGAACGGGAGATTCTCATCATGATCTGGTGGAACGGGAGGTTCTCATGGTGATGTGGTGGAACGGGAGGTTCTCATGGTGATGTGGTGGAACGGGAGGTTCTCATGGTGATGTGGTGGAACGGGAGATTCTCATCATGATGAGGTGGAACGGGAGGTTCTCATGGTGATGTGGTGGAACGGGAGGTTTTCATGGTGATGAGGTGGAACGGGAGGTTCTCATGGTGATGTGGTGGAACGGGAGGTTCTCATGGTGATGTGGTGGAACGGGAGATTCTCATGGTGATGTGGTGGAACGGGAGATTCTCATGGTGATGAGGTGGAACGGGAGGTTCTCATGGTGATGAGGTGGAACGGGAGGTTCTCGTGGTGATGTGGTGGAACGGGAGGTTCTCATGGTGATGTGTTGGAACGGGAGATTCTCATGGTGATGAGGTGGAACGGGAGGTTCTCATGGTGATGTGTTGGAACGGGAGATTCTCATCATGATCTGGTGGAACGGGAGGTTCTCATGGTGATGTGGTGGAACGGGAGATTCTCATGGTGATGTGGTGGAACGGGAGGTTCTCATGGTGATGTGTTGGAACGGGAGATTCTCATCATGATCTGGTGGAACGGGAGGTTCTCATGGTGATGTGGTGGAACGGGAGATTCTCATGGTGATGTGGTGGAACGGGAGATTCTCATGGTGATGTGTTGGAACGGGAGGTTCTCATGGTGATGTGTTGGAACGGGAGATTCTCATCATGATCTGGTGGAACGGGAGGTTCTCATGGTGATGTGGTTGAACGGGAGGTTCTCATGGTGATGTGTTGGAACGGGAGGTTCTCATGGTGATGTGGTGGAACGGGAGGTTCTCATGGTGATGTGTTGGAACGGGAGATTCTCATGGTGATGAGGTGGAACGGGAGGTTCTCATGGTGATGTGTTGGAACGGGAGATTCTCATGGTGATGAGGTGGAACGGGAGATTTTCATGGTGATGAGGTGGAACGGGAGGTTCTCATGGTGATGTGTTGGAACGGGAGATTCTCATGGAGATGAGATGGAATGGGAGATTCTCATGGTGATGAGGTGGAACTGGAGATTCTCATGGTGATGAGGTGGAATGGGAGATTCTCATGGTGATGAGGTGAAACGGGAGGTTCTCATGGTGATGAGGTGAAGCGGGAGATTCTCGTGGTGATGAGGTGGAACGGGAGATTCTCATCATGATCTGGTGGAACGGGAGGTTCTCATGGTGATGTGGTGGAACGGGAGATTCTCATGGTTATGTGTTGGAACGGGAGGTTCTCATGGTGATGTGTTGGAACGGGAGATTCTCATCATGATCTGGTGGAACGGGAGGTTCTCATGGTGATGTGGTGGAACGGGAGGTTCTCATGGTGATGTGGTGGAACGGGAGGTTCTCATGGTGATGTGTTGGAACGGGAGATTCTCATGGTGATGTGTTGGGACGGGAGGTTCTCATGGTGATGTGGTGGAACGGGAGATTCTCATGGTGATGTGTTGGAACAGGAGGTTCTCATGGTGATGAGGTGGAACGGGAGATTCTCATGGTGATGTGTTGGAACGGGAGATTCTCATCATGATCTGGTGGAACGGGAGGTTCTCATGGTGATGTGGTGGAACGGGAGATTCTCATGGTGATGAGGTGGAACGGGAAGTTCTCATGGTGATGTGGTGGAACGGGAGATTCTCGTGGTGATGTGGTGGAACGGGAGATTCTCATGGTGATGAGGTGGAACGGGAGGTTCTCATGGTGATGAGGTGGAACGGGAGGTTCTCGTGGTGATGTGGTGGAACGGGAGGTTCTCATGGTGATGTGTTGGAACGGGAGATTCTCATGGTGATGAGGTGGAACGGGAGGTTCTCATGGTGATGTGTTGGAACGGGAGATTCTCATCATGATCTGGTGGAACGGGAGGTTCTCATGGTGATGTGGTGGAACGGGAGATTCTCATGGTGATGTGGTGGAACGGGAGGTTCTCATGGTGATGTGTTGGAACGGGAGATTCTCATCATGATCTGGTGGAACGGGAGGTTCTCATGGTGATGTGGTGGAATGGGAGATTCTCATGGTGATGTGGATGAACGGGAGATTCTCATGGTGATGTGTTGGAACGGGAGGTTCTCATGGTGATGTGTTGGAACGGGAGATTCTCATCATGATCTGGTGGAACGGGAGGTTCTCATGGTGATGTGGTTGAACGGGAGGTTCTCATGGTGATGTGTTGGAACGGGAGGTTCTCATGGTGATGTGGTGGAACGGGAGGTTCTCATGGTGATGTGTTGGAACGGGAGATTCTCATGGTGATGAGGTGGAACGGGAGGTTCTCATGGTGATGTGTTGGAACGGGAGGTTCTCATGGTGATGAGGTGAAGCGGGAGATTCTCGTGGTGATGAGGTGGAACGGGAGATTCTCATCATGATCTGGTGGAACGGGAGGTTCTCATGGTGATGTGGTGGAACGGGAGATTCTCATGGTTATGTGTTGGAACGGGAGGTTCTCATGGTGATGTGTTGGAACGGGAGATTCTCATCATGATCTGGTGGAACGGGAGGTTCTCATGGTGATGTGGTGGAACGGGAGGTTCTCATGGTGATGTGGTGGAACGGGAGGTTCTCATGGTGATGTGTTGGAACGGGAGATTCTCATGGTGATGTGTTGGGACGGGAGGTTCTCATGGTGATGTGGTGGAACGGGAGATTCTCATGGTGATGTGTTGGAACAGGAGGTTCTCATGGTGATGAGGTGGAACGGGAGATTCTCATGGTGATGTGTTGGAACGGGAGATTCTCATCATGATCTGGTGGAACGGGAGGTTCTCATGGTGATGTGGTGGAACGGGAGATTCTCATGGTGATGAGGTGGAACGGGAAGTTCTCATGGTGATGTGGTGGAACGGGAGATTCTCGTGGTGATGAGGTGGAACGGGAGATTCTCATGGTGATGAGGTGGAAGGGCAAGTTCTCATGGTGATGAGGTGGAACGGGAGATTCTTATGGTGATGAGGTGGAACGGGAGATTCTCATGGTGATGAGGTGGAACGGCAAGTTCTCATGGTGATGAGGTGGAACGGGAGATTCTCATGGTGATGAGGTGGAACGGCAAGTTCTCATGGTGATGAGGTGGAACGGGAGATTCTTATGGTGATGTGGTGGAACGGGAGGTTCTCATGGTGATGTGGTGGAACGGGAGGTTCTCATGGTGATGAGGTGGAACGGGAGGTTCTCATGGTGATGTGGTGGAACGGGAGGTTCTCATGGTGATGTGGTGGAACGGGAGATTCTCGTGGTGATGAGGTGGAACGGGAGATTCTCATGGTGATGTGGTGGAACGGGAGATTCTCGTGGTGATGAGGTGGAACGGCAAGTTCTCATGGTGATGAGGTGGAACGGGAGATTCTTATGGTGATGTGGTGGAACGGGAGGTTCTCATGGTGATGTGGTGGAACGGGAGGTTCTCATGGTGATGAGGTGGAACGGGAGGTTCTCATGGTGATGTGGTGGAACGGGAGGTTCTCATGGTGATGTGGTGGAACGGGAGGTTCTCATGGTGATGTGGTGGAACGGGAGATTCTCATCATGATCTGGTGGAACGGGAGGTTCTCATGGTGATGTGGTGGAACGGGAGGTTCTCATGGTGATGTGGTGGAACGGGAGGTTCTCATGGTGATGTGGTGGAACGGGAGGTTCTCATCATGATCTGGTGGAACGGGAGGTTCTCATGGTGATGTGGTGGAACGGGAGGTTCTCATGGTGATGAGGTGGAACGGGAGGTTCTCATGGTGATGAGGTGGAACGGGAGGTTCTCATGGTGATGTGGTGGAACGGGAGGTTCTCATGTGATGTGGTGGAACGGGAGATTCTCATCATGATGAGGTGGAACGGGAGGTTCTCATGGTGATGTGGTGGAACGGGAGGTTTTCATGGTGATGAGGTGGAACGGGAGGTTCTCATGGTGATGTGGTGGAACGGGAGGTTCTCATGGTGATGTGGTGGAACGGGAGGTTCTCATGGTGATGTGGTGGAACGGGAGATTCTCATGGTGATGTGGTGGAACGGGAGATTCTCATGGTGATGTGGTGGAACGGGAGGTTCTCATGGTGATGAGGTGGAACGGGAGGTTCTCGTGGTGATGTGGTGGAACGGGAGGTTCTCATGGTGATGTGTTGGAACGGGAGATTCTCATGGTGATGAGGTGGAACGGGAGGTTCTCATGGTGATGTGTTGGAACGGGAGATTCTCATCATGATCTGGTGGAACGGGAGGTTCTCATGGTGATGTGGTGGAACGGGAGATTCTCATGGTGATGTGGTGGAACGGGAGGTTCTCATGGTGATGTGGTGGAACGGGAGATTCTCATGGTGATGATGTGGAACGGGAGATTCTCATGGTGATGAGGTGGAACGGGAGGTTCTCATGGTGATGTGGTGGAACGGGAGGTTCTCATGGTGATTAGGTGGAACGGGAGATTCTAATGGTGATGAGGTGGAACGGCAAGTTCTCATGGTGATGAGGTGGAACGGGAGATTCTCATGGTGATGAGGTGGAACGGGAGATTCTCATGGTGATGAGGTGGAACGGGAGATTCTTATGGTGATATGGTGGAACGGGAGGTTCTCATGGTGATGTGGTGGAACGGGAGGTTCTCATGGTGATGAGGTGGAACGGGAGGTTCTCATGGTGATGTGGTGGAACGGGAGGTTCTCATGGTGATGTGGTGGACCGGGAGGTTCTCATGGTGATGTGGTGGAACGGGAGATTCTCATGGTGATGTGGTGGAACGGGAGGTTCTCATGGTGATGTGGTGGAACGGGAGGTTCTCATGGTGATGTGGTGGAACGGGAGATTCTCATGGTGATGTGTTGGAACGGGAGGTTCTCATGGTGATGTGGTGGAACGGGAGATTCTCATGGTGATGAGGTGGAACGGGAGGTTCTCATGGTGATGTGGTGGAAATGGAGATTCTCATCATGATCTGGTGGAACGGGAGGTTCTCATGGTGATGTGGTGGAACGGGAGGTTCTCATGGTGATGTGGTGGAACGGGAGATTCTCATGGTGATGTGTTGGAATGGGAGGTTCTCATGGTGATGTGGTGGAACGGGAGATTCTCATGGTGATGAGGTGGAACGGGAGGTTCTCATGGTGATGTGGTGGAACGGGAGGTTCTCATGGTGATGTGGTGGAACGGGAGGTTCTCATGGTGATGAGGTGGAACGGGAGATTCTCATGGTGATGAGGTGGAACGGCAAGTTCTCATGGTGATGAGGTGGAACGGGAGATTGTCATGGTGATGAGGTGGAACGGGAGATTCTCATGGTGATGAGGTGGAACGGGAGATTCTCATGGTGATGAGGTGGAACGGGAGATTCTTATGGTGATATGGTGGAACGGGAGGTTCTCATGGTGATGTGGTGGAACGGGAGGTTCTCATGGTGATGAGGTGGAACGGGAGATTCTCATGGTGATGAGGTGGAACGGGAGATTCTTATGGTGATATGGTGGAACGGGAGGTTCTCATGGTGATGTGGTGGAACGGGAGGTTCTCATGGTGATGTGGTGGAACGGGAGGTTCTCATGGTGATGTGGTGCAACGGGAGGTTCTCATGGTGATGTGGTGGAACGGGAGATTCTCATGGTGATGTGGTGGAACGGGAGATTCTCATGGTGATGTGGTGGAACGGGAGGTTCTCATGGTGATGAGGTGGAACGGGAGATTCTCATGGTGATGAGGTGGAACGGGAGGTTCTCATGGTGATGAGGTGGAACGGGAGGTTCTCATGGTGATGTGGTGGAACGGGAGGTTCTCATGGTGATGAGGTGGAACGGGAGATTCTCATGGTGATGAGGTGGAACGGCAAGTTCTCATGGTGATGAGGTGGAACGGGAGATTCTCATGGTGATGAGGTGGAACGACAGATTCTCATGGTGATGAGGTGGAACGGGAGATTCTTATGGTGATATGGTGGAACGGGAGGTTCTCATGGTGATGTGGTGGAACGGGAGGTTCTCATGGTGATGAGGTGGAACGGGAGGTTCTCATCGTGATGTGGTGGAACGGGAGGTTCTCATGGTGATGTGGTGGAACGGGAGGTTCTCATGGTGATGTGGTGGAACGGGAGATTCTCATGGTGATGTGGTGGAACGGGAGGTTCTCATGGTGATGTGGTGGAACGGGAGGTTCTCATGGTGATGTGGTGGAACGGGAGATTCTCATGGTGATGTGGTGGAACGGGAGGTTCTCATGGTGATGTGGTGGAACGGGAGGTTCTCATGGTGATGTGGTGGAACGGGAGATTCTCATCATGATCTGGTGGAACGGGAGGTTCTCATGGTGATGTGGTGGAACGGGAGGTTCTCATGGTGATGTGGTGGAACGGGAGGTTCTCATGGTGATGTGGTGGAACGGGAGGTTCTCATGGTGATGTGGTGGAACGGGGGGTTCTCATGGTGATGTGGTGGAACGGGAGGTTCTCATGGTGATGTGTTGGAACGGGAGGTTCTCATGGTGATGTGGTGGAACGGGAGGTTCTCATGGTGATGAGGTGGAACGGGAGATTCTCGTGGTGATGTGTTGGAACGGGAGGTTCTCATGGTGATGTGGTGGAACGGGAGATTCTCATGGTGATGTGGTGGAACGGGAGATTCTCATCATGATCTGGTGGAACGGGAGGTTCTCATGGTGATGTGGTGGAACGGGAGATTCTCATGGTGATGTGTTGGAACGGGAGGTTCTCATGGTAATGTGGTGGAACGGGAGGGTCTCATGGTGATGTGGTGGAACGGGAGGTTCTCATGGTGATGTGGTGGAACGGGAGATTCTCATGGTGATGTGGTGGAACGGGAGATTCTCGTGGTGATGTGTTGGAACGGGAGGTTCTCATGGTGATGTGGTGGAACGGGAGGTTCTCATGGTGATGTGTTGGAACGGGAGATTCTCATCATGTTCTGTTGGAACGGGAGGTTCTCATGGTGATGTGGTGGAACGGGAGATTCTCATGGTGATGTGTTGGAACGGGAGTTTCTCATGGTGATGTGGTGGAACGGGAGATTCTCACGGTGATGAGGTGGAACGGGAGATTTTCATGGTGATGTGGTGGAACGGGAGGTTCTCATGGTGATGTGGTGGAACGGGAGGTTCTCATGGTGATGTGTTGGAACGGGAGATTCTCATGGTGATGTGTTGGAACGGGAGATTCTCATCATGATCTGGTGGAACGGGAGGTTCTCATGGTGATGTGTTGGAACGGGAGGTTCTCATGGTGATGTGGTGGAACGGGGGGTTCTCATGGTGATGTGGTGGAACGGGAGGTTCTCATGCTGATGAGGTGGAACGGGAGGTTCTCATGGTGATGTGGTGGAACGGGAGGTTCTCATGTGATGTGGTGGAACGGGAGATTCTCATCATGATGAGGTGGAACGGGAGGTTCTCATGGTGATGTGGTGGAACGGGAGGTTTTCATGGTGATGAGGTGGAACGGGAGGTTCTCATGGTGATGTGGTGGAACGGGAGGTTCTCATGGTGATGTGGTGGAACGGGAGATTCTCATGGTGATGTGGTGGAACGGGAGATTCTCATGGTGATGAGGTGGAACGGGAGGTTCTCATGGTGATGAGGTGGAACGGGAGGTTCTCGTGGTGATGTGGTGGAACGGGAGGTTCTCATGGTGATGTGTTGGAACGGGAGATTCTCATGGTGATGAGGTGGAACGGGAGGTTCTCATGGTGATGTGTTGGAACGGGAGATTCTCATCATGATCTGGTGGAACGGGAGGTTCTCATGGTGATGTGGTGGAACGGGAGATTCTCATGGTGATGTGGTGGAACGGGAGGTTCTCATGGTGATGTGTTGGAACGGGAGATTCTCATCATGATCTGGTGGAACGGGAGGTTCTCATGGTGATGTGGTGGAACGGGAGATTCTCATGGTGATGTGGTGGAACGGGAGATTCTCATGGTGATGTGTTGGAACGGGAGGTTCTCATGGTGATGTGTTGGAACGGGAGATTCTCATCATGATCTGGTGGAACGGGAGGTTCTCATGGTGATGTGGTTGAACGGGAGGTTCTCATGGTGATGTGTTGGAACGGGAGGTTCTCATGGTGATGTGGTGGAACGGGAGGTTCTCATGGTGATGTGTTGGAACGGGAGATTCTCATGGTGATGAGGTGGAACGGGAGGTTCTCATGGTGATGTGTTGGAACGGGAGATTCTCATGGTGATGAGGTGGAACGGGAGATTTTCATGGTGATGAGGTGGAACGGGAGGTTCTCATGGTGATGTGTTGGAACGGGAGATTCTCATGGAGATGAGATGGAATGGGAGATTCTCATGGTGATGAGGTGGAACGGGAGATTCTCATGGTGATGAGGTGGAATGGGAGATTCTCATGGTGATGAGGTGAAACGGGAGGTTCTCATGGTGATGAGGTGAAGCGGGAGATTCTCGTGGTGATGAGGTGGAACGGGAGATTCTCATCATGATCTGGTGGAACGGGAGGTTCTCATGGTGATGTGGTGGAACGGGAGATTCTCATGGTTATGTGTTGGAACGGGAGGTTCTCATGGTGATGTGTTGGAACGGGAGATTCTCATCATGATCTGGTGGAACGGGAGGTTCTCATGGTGATGTGGTGGAACGGGAGGTTCTCATGGTGATGTGGTGGAACGGGAGGTTCTCATGGTGATGTGTTGGAACGGGAGATTCTCATGGTGATGTGTTGGGACGGGAGGTTCTCATGGTGATGTGGTGGAACGGGAGATTCTCATGGTGATGTGTTGGAACAGGAGGTTCTCATGGTGATGAGGTGGAACGGGAGATTCTCATGGTGATGTGTTGGAACGGGAGATTCTCATCATGATCTGGTGGAACGGGAGGTTCTCATGGTGATGTGGTGGAACGGGAGATTCTCATGGTGATGAGGTGGAACGGGAAGTTCTCATGGTGATGTGGTGGAACGGGAGATTCTCGTGGTGATGTGGTGGAACGGGAGATTCTCATGGTGATGAGGTGGAACGGGAGGTTCTCATGGTGATGAGGTGGAACGGGAGGTTCTCGTGGTGATGTGGTGGAACGGGAGGTTCTCATGGTGATGTGTTGGAACGGGAGATTCTCATGGTGATGAGGTGGAACGGGAGGTTCTCATGGTGATGTGTTGGAACGGGAGATTCTCATCATGATCTGGTGGAACGGGAGGTTCTCATGGTGATGTGGTGGAACGGGAGATTCTCATGGTGATGTGGTGGAACGGGAGGTTCTCATGGTGATGTGTTGGAACGGGAGATTCTCATCATGATCTGGTGGAACGGGAGGTTCTCATGGTGATGTGGTGGAATGGGAGATTCTCATGGTGATGTGGATGAACGGGAGATTCTCATGGTGATGTGTTGGAACGGGAGGTTCTCATGGTGATGTGTTGGAACGGGAGATTCTCATCATGATCTGGTGGAACGGGAGGTTCTCATGGTGATGTGGTTGAACGGGAGGTTCTCATGGTGATGTGTTGGAACGGGAGGTTCTCATGGTGATGTGGTGGAACGGGAGGTTCTCATGGTGATGTGTTGGAACGGGAGATTCTCATGGTGATGAGGTGGAACGGGAGGTTCTCATGGTGATGTGTTGGAACGGGAGGTT
Source organism: Telmatherina bonti (assembly GCF_933228915.1). NCBI lineage: Eukaryota > Metazoa > Chordata > Actinopteri > Atheriniformes > Telmatherinidae > Telmatherina > Telmatherina bonti. Next base: position 44,861,095 of record NC_136620.1, read on the forward strand.
CTCATGGTGATGAGGTGAAGCGGGAGATTCTCGTGGTGATGAGGTGGAACGGGAGATTCTCATCATGATCTGGTGGAACGGGAGGTTCTCATGGTGATGTGGTGGAACGGGAGATTCTCATGGTTATGTGTTGGAACGGGAGGTTCTCATGGTGATGTGTTGGAACGGGAGATTCTCATCATGATCTGGTGGAACGGGAGGTTCTCATGGTGATGTGGTGGAACGGGAGGTTCTCATGGTGATGTGGTGGAACGGGAGGTTCTCATGGTGATGTGGTGGAACGGGAGATTCTCATCATGATGAGGTGGAACGGGAGGTTCTCATGGTGATGTGGTGGAACGGGAGGTTTTCATGGTGATGAGGTGGAACGGGAGGTTCTCATGGTGATGTGGTGGAACGGGAGGTTCTCATGGTGATGTGGTGGAACGGGAGATTCTCATGGTGATGTGGTGGAACGGGAGATTCTCATGGTGATGAGGTGGAACGGGAGGTTCTCATGGTGATGAGGTGGAACGGGAGGTTCTCGTGGTGATGTGGTGGAACGGGAGGTTCTCATGGTGATGTGTTGGAACGGGAGATTCTCATGGTGATGAGGTGGAACGGGAGGTTCTCATGGTGATGTGTTGGAACGGGAGATTCTCATCATGATCTGGTGGAACGGGAGGTTCTCATGGTGATGTGGTGGAACGGGAGATTCTCATGGTGATGTGGTGGAACGGGAGGTTCTCATGGTGATGTGTTGGAACGGGAGATTCTCATCATGATCTGGTGGAACGGGAGGTTCTCATGGTGATGTGGTGGAACGGGAGATTCTCATGGTGATGTGGTGGAACGGGAGATTCTCATGGTGATGTGTTGGAACGGGAGGTTCTCATGGTGATGTGTTGGAACGGGAGATTCTCATCATGATCTGGTGGAACGGGAGGTTCTCATGGTGATGTGGTTGAACGGGAGGTTCTCATGGTGATGTGTTGGAACGGGAGGTTCTCATGGTGATGTGGTGGAACGGGAGGTTCTCATGGTGATGTGTTGGAACGGGAGATTCTCATGGTGATGAGGTGGAACGGGAGGTTCTCATGGTGATGTGTTGGAACGGGAGATTCTCATGGTGATGAGGTGGAACGGGAGATTTTCATGGTGATGAGGTGGAACGGGAGGTTCTCATGGTGATGTGTTGGAACGGGAGATTCTCATGGAGATGAGATGGAATGGGAGATTCTCATGGTGATGAGGTGGAACTGGAGATTCTCATGGTGATGAGGTGGAATGGGAGATTCTCATGGTGATGAGGTGAAACGGGAGGTTCTCATGGTGATGAGGTGAAGCGGGAGATTCTCGTGGTGATGAGGTGGAACGGGAGATTCTCATCATGATCTGGTGGAACGGGAGATTCTCATGGTTATGTGTTGGAACGGGAGGTTCTCATGGTGATGTGTTGGAACGGGAGATTCTCATCATGATCTGGTGGAACGGGAGGTTCTCATGGTGATGTGGTGGAACGGGAGGTTCTCATGGTGATGTGGTGGAACGGGAGGTTCTCATGGTGATGTGTTGGAACGGGAGATTCTCATGGTGATGTGTTGGGACGGGAGGTTCTCATGGTGATGTGGTGGAACGGGAGATTCTCATGGTGATGTGTTGGAACAGGAGGTTCTCATGGTGATGAGGTGGAACGGGAGATTCTCATGGTGATGTGTTGGAACGGGAGATTCTCATCATGATCTGGTGGAACGGGAGGTTCTCATGGTGATGTGGTGGAACGGGAGATTCTCATGGTGATGAGGTGGAACGGGAAGTTCTCATGGTGATGTGGTGGAACGGGAGATTCTCGTGGTGATGTGGTGGAACGGGAGATTCTCATGGTGATGAGGTGGAACGGGAGGTTCTCATGGTGATGAGGTGGAACGGGAGGTTCTCGTGGTGATGTGGTGGAACGGGAGGTTCTCATGGTGATGTGTTGGAACGGGAGATTCTCATGGTGATGAGGTGGAACGGGAGGTTCTCATGGTGATGTGTTGGAACGGGAGATTCTCATCATGATCTGGTGGAACGGGAGGTTCTCATGGTGATGTGGTGGAACGGGAGATTCTCATGGTGATGTGGTGGAACGGGAGGTTCTCATGGTGATGTGTTGGAACGGGAGATTCTCATCATGATCTGGTGGAACGGGAGGTTCTCATGGTGATGTGGTGGAATGGGAGATTCTCATGGTGATGTGGATGAACGGGAGATTCTCATGGTGATGTGTTGGAACGGGAGGTTCTCATGGTGATGTGTTGGAACGGGAGATTCTCATCATGATCTGGTGGAACGGGAGGTTCTCATGGTGATGTGGTTGAACGGGAGGTTCTCATGGTGATGTGTTGGAACGGGAGGTTCTCATGGTGATGTGGTGGAACGGGAGGTTCTCATGGTGATGTGTTGGAACGGGAGATTCTCATGGTGATGAGGTGGAACGGGAGGTTCTCATGGTGATGTGTTGGAACGGGAGGTTCTCATGGTGATGAGGTGAAGCGGGAGATTCTCGTGGTGATGAGGTGGAACGGGAGATTCTCATCATGATCTGGTGGAACGGGAGGTTCTCATGGTGATGTGGTGGAACGGGAGATTCTCATGGTTATGTGTTGGAACGGGAGGTTCTCATGGTGATGTGTTGGAACGGGAGATTCTCATCATGATCTGGTGGAACGGGAGGTTCTCATGGTGATGTGGTGGAACGGGAGGTTCTCATGGTGATGTGGTGGAACGGGAGGTTCTCATGGTGATGTGTTGGAACGGGAGATTCTCATGGTGATGTGTTGGGACGGGAGGTTCTCATGGTGATGTGGTGGAACGGGAGATTCTCATGGTGATGTGTTGGAACAGGAGGTTCTCATGGTGATGAGGTGGAACGGGAGATTCTCATGGTGATGTGTTGGAACGGGAGATTCTCATCATGATCTGGTGGAACGGGAGGTTCTCATGGTGATGTGGTGGAACGGGAGATTCTCATGGTGATGAGGTGGAACGGGAAGTTCTCATGGTGATGTGGTGGAACGGGAGATTCTCGTGGTGATGAGGTGGAACGGGAGATTCTCATGGTGATGAGGTGGAAGGGCAAGTTCTCATGGTGATGAGGTGGAACGGGAGATTCTTATGGTGATGAGGTGGAACGGGAGATTCTCATGGTGATGAGGTGGAACGGCAAGTTCTCATGGTGATGAGGTGGAACGGGAGATTCTCATGGTGATGAGGTGGAACGGGAAGTTCTCATGGTGATGTGGTGGAACGGGAGATTCTCGTGGTGATGTGGTGGAACGGGAGATTCTCATGGTGATGAGGTGGAACGGGAGGTTCTCATGGTGATGAGGTGGAACGGGAGGTTCTCGTGGTGATGTGGTGGAACGGGAGGTTCTCATGGTGATGTGTTGGAACGGGAGATTCTCATGGTGATGAGGTGGAACGGGAGGTTCTCATGGTGATGTGTTGGAACGGGAGATTCTCATCATGATCTGGTGGAACGGGAGGTTCGCATGGTGATGTGGTGGAACGGGAGATTCTCATGGTGATGTGGTGGAACGGGAGGTTCTCATGGTGATGTGTTGGAACGGGAGATTCTCATCATGATCTGGTGGAACGGGAGGTTCTCATGGTGATGTGGTGGAATGGGAGATTCTCATGGTGATGTGGATGAACGGGAGATTCTCATGGTGATGTGTTGGAACGGGAGGTTCTCATGGTGATGTGTTGGAACGGGAGATTCTCATCATGATCTGGTGGAACGGGAGGTTCTCATGGTGATGTGGTTGAACGGGAGGTTCTCATGGTGATGTGTTGGAACGGGAGGTTCTCATGGTGATGTGGTGGAACGGGAGGTTCTCATGGTGATGTGTTGGAACGGGAGATTCTCATGGTGATGAGGTGGAACGGGAGGTTCTCATGGTGATGTGTTGGAACGGGAGGTTCTCATGGTGATGAGGTGAAGCGGGAGATTCTCGTGGTGATGAGGTGGAACGGGAGATTCTCATCATGATCTGGTGGAACGGGAGGTTCTCATGGTGATGTGGTGGAACGGGAGATTCTCATGGTTATGTGTTGGAACGGGAGGTTCTCATGGTGATGTGTTGGAACGGGAGATTCTCATCATGATCTGGTGGAACGGGAGGTTCTCATGGTGATGTGGTGGAACGGGAGGTTCTCATGGTGATGTGGTGGAACGGGAGGTTCTCATGGTGATGTGTTGGAACGGGAGATTCTCATGGTGATGTGTTGGGACGGGAGGTTCTCATGGTGATGTGGTGGAACGGGAGATTCTCATGGTGATGTGTTGGAACAGGAGGTTCTCATGGTGATGAGGTGGAACGGGAGATTCTCATGGTGATGTGTTGGAACGGGAGATTCTCATCATGATCTGGTGGAACGGGAGGTTCTCATGGTGATGTGGTGGAACGGGAGATTCTCATGGTGATGAGGTGGAACGGGAAGTTCTCATGGTGATGTGGTGGAACGGGAGATTCTCGTGGTGATGAGGTGGAACGGGAGATTCTCATGGTGATGAGGTGGAAGGGCAAGTTCTCATGGTGATGAGGTGGAACGGGAGATTCTTATGGTGATGAGGTGGAACGGGAGATTCTCATGGTGATGAGGTGGAACGGCAAGTTCTCATGGTGATGAGGTGGAACGGGAGATTCTCATGGTGATGAGGTGGAACGGCAAGTTCTCATGGTGATGAGGTGGAACGGGAGATTCTTATGGTGATGTGGTGGAACGGGAGGTTCTCATGGTGATGTGGTGGAACGGGAGGTTCTCATGGTGATGAGGTGGAACGGGAGGTTCTCATGGTGATGTGGTGGAACGGGAGGTTCTCATGGTGATGTGGTGGAACGGGAGATTCTCGTGGTGATGAGGTGGAACGGGAGATTCTCATGGTGATGTGGTGGAACGGGAGATTCTCGTGGTGATGAGGTGGAACGGCAAGTTCTCATGGTGATGAGGTGGAACGGGAGATTCTTATGGTGATGTGGTGGAATGGGAGGTTCTCATGGTGATGTGGTGGAACGGGAGGTTCTCATGGTGATGAGGTGGAACGGGAGGTTCTCATGGTGATGTGGTGGAACGGGAGGTTCTCATGGTGATGTGGTGGAACGGGAGGTTCTCATGGTGATGTGGTGGAACGGGAGATTCTCATCATGATCTGGTGGAACGGGAGGTTCTCATGGTGATGTGGTGGAACGGGAGGTTCTCATGGTGATGTGGTGGAACGGGAGGTTCTCATGGTGATGTGGTGGAACGGGAGGTTCTCATCATGATCTGGTGGAACGGGAGGTTCTCATGGTGATGTGGTGGAACGGGAGGTTCTCATGGTGATGAGGTGGAACGGGAGGTTCTCATGGTGATGAGGTGGAACGGGAGGTTCTCATGGTGATGTGGTGGAACGGGAGGTTCTCATGTGATGTGGTGGAACGGGAGATTCTCATCATGATGAGGTGGAACGGGAGGTTCTCATGGTGATGTGGTGGAACGGGAGGTTTTCATGGTGATGAGGTGGAACGGGAGGTTCTCATGGTGATGTGGTGGAACAGGAGGTTCTCATGGTGATGTGGTGGAACGGGGGGTTCTCATGGTGATGTGGTGGAACGGGAGATTCTCATGGTGATGTGGTGGAACGGGAGATTCTCATGGTGATGTGGTGGAACGGGAGGTTCTCATGGTGATGAGGTGGAACGGGAGGTTCTCGTGGTGATGTGGTGGAACGGGAGGTTCTCATGGTGATGTGTTGGAACGGGAGATTCTCATGGTGATGAGGTGGAACGGGAGGTTCTCATGGTGATGTGTTGGAACGGGAGATTCTCATCATGATCTGGTGGAACGGGAGGTTCTCATGGTGATGTGGTGGAACGGGAGATTCTCATGGTGATGTGGTGGAACGGGAGGTTCTCATGGTGATGTGGTGGAACGGGAGATTCTCATGGTGATGATGTGGAACGGGAGATTCTCATGGTGATGAGGTGGAACGGGAGGTTCTCATGGTGATGTGGTGGAACGGGAGGTTCTCATGGTGATTAGGTGGAACGGGAGATTCTAATGGTGATGAGGTGGAACGGCAAGTTCTCATGGTGATGAGGTGGAACGGGAGATTCTCATGGTGATGAGGTGGAACGGGAGATTCTCATGGTGATGAGGTGGAACGGGAGATTCTTATGGTGATATGGTGGAACGGGAGGTTCTCATGGTGATGTGGTGGAACGGGAGGTTCTCATGGTGATGAGGTGGAACGGGAGGTTCTCATGGTGATGTGGTGGAACGGGAGGTTCTCATGGTGATGTGGTGGACCGGGAGGTTCTCATGGTGATGTGGTGGAACGGGAGATTCTCATGGTGATGTGGTGGAACGGGAGGTTCTCATGGTGATGTGGTGGAACGGGAGGTTCTCATGGTGATGTGGTGGAACGGGAGATTCTCATGGTGATGTGTTGGAACGGGAGGTTCTCATGGTGATGTGGTGGAACGGGAGATTCTCATGGTGATGAGGTGGAACGGGAGGTTCTCATGGTGATGTGGTGGAAATGGAGATTCTCATCATGATCTGGTGGAACGGGAGGTTCTCATGGTGATGTGGTGGAACGGGAGGTTCTCATGGTGATGTGGTGGAACGGGAGATTCTCATGGTGATGTGTTGGAATGGGAGGTTCTCATGGTGATGTGGTGGAACGGGAGATTCTCATGGTGATGAGGTGGAACGGGAGGTTCTCATGGTGATGTGGTGGAACGGGAGGTTCTCATGGTGATGTGGTGGAACGGGAGGTTCTCATGGTGATGAGGTGGAACGGGAGATTCTCATGGTGATGAGGTGGAACGGCAAGTTCTCATGGTGATGAGGTGGAACGGGAGATTGTCATGGTGATGAGGTGGAACGGGAGATTCTCATGGTGATGAGGTGGAACGGGAGATTCTCATGGTGATGAGGTGGAACGGGAGATTCTTATGGTGATATGGTGGAACGGGAGGTTCTCATGGTGATGTGGTGGAACGGGAGGTTCTCATGGTGATGAGGTGGAACGGGAGATTCTCATGGTGATGAGGTGGAACGGGAGATTCTTATGGTGATATGGTGGAACGGGAGGTTCTCATGGTGATGTGGTGGAACGGGAGGTTCTCATGGTGATGTGGTGGAACGGGAGGTTCTCATGGTGATGTGGTGCAACGGGAGGTTCTCATGGTGATGTGGTGGAACGGGAGATTCTCATGGTGATGTGGTGGAACGGGAGATTCTCATGGTGATGTGGTGGAACGGGAGGTTCTCATGGTGATGAGGTGGAACGGGAGATTCTCATGGTGATGAGGTGGAACGGGAGGTTCTCATGGTGATGAGGTGGAACGGGAGGTTCTCATGGTGATGTGGTGGAACGGGAGGTTCTCATGGTGATGAGGTGGAACGGGAGATTCTCATGGTGATGAGGTGGAACGGCAAGTTCTCATGGTGATGAGGTGGAACGGGAGATTCTCATGGTGATGAGGTGGAACGACAGATTCTCATGGTGATGAGGTGGAACGGGAGATTCTTATGGTGATATGGTGGAACGGGAGGTTCTCATGGTGATGTGGTGGAACGGGAGGTTCTCATGGTGATGAGGTGGAACGGGAGGTTCTCATCGTGATGTGGTGGAACGGGAGGTTCTCATGGTGATGTGGTGGAACGGGAGGTTCTCATGGTGATGTGGTGGAATGGGACATTCTCATGGTGATGTGGTGGAACGGGAGGTTCTCATGGTGATGTGGTGGAACGGGAGGTTCTCATGGTGATGTGGTGGAACGGGAGATTCTCATGGTGATGTGGTGGAACGGGAGGTTCTCATGGTGATGTGGTGGAACGGGAGGTTCTCATGGTGATGTGGTGGAACGGGAGATTCTCATCATGATCTGGTGGAACGGGAGGTTCTCATGGTGATGTGGTGGAACGGGAGGTTCTCATGGTGATGTGGTGGAACGGGAGGTTCTCATGGTGATGTGGTGGAACGGGAGGTTCTCATGGTGATGTGGTGGAACGGGGGGTTCTCATGGTGATGTGGTGGAACGGGAGGTTCTCATGGTGATGTGTTGGAACGGGAGGTTCTCATGGTGATGTGGTGGAACGGGAGGTTCTCATGGTGATGAGGTGGAACGGGAGATTCTCGTGGTGATGTGTTGGAACGGGAGGTTCTCATGGTGATGTGGTGGAACGGGAGATTCTCATGGTGATGTGGTGGAACGGGAGATTCTCATCATGATCTGGTGGAACGGGAGGTTCTCATGGTGATGTGGTGGAACGGGAGATTCTCATGGTGATGTGTTGGAACGGGAGGTTCTCATGGTGATGTGGTGGAACGGGAGGGTCTCATGGTGATGTGGTGGAACGGGAGGTTCTCATGGTGATGTGGTGGAACGGGAGATTCTCATGGTGATGTGGTGGAACGGGAGATTCTCGTGGTGATGTGTTGGAACGGGAGGTTCTCATGGTGATGTGGTGGAACGGGAGGTTCTCATGGTGATGTGTTGGAACGGGAGATTCTCATCATGTTCTGTTGGAACGGGAGGTTCTCATGGTGATGTGGTGGAACGGGAGATTCTCATGGTGATGTGTTGGAACGGGAGTTTCTCATGGTGATGTGGTGGAACGGGAGATTCTCACGGTGATGAGGTGGAACGGGAGATTTTCATGGTGATGTGGTGGAACGGGAGGTTCTCATGGTGATGTGGTGGAACGGGAGGTTCTCATGGTGATGTGTTGGAACGGGAGATTCTCATGGTGATGTGTTGGAACGGGAGGTTCTCATGGTGATGTGGTGGAACGGGAGGTTCTCATGGTGATGTGTTGGAACGGGAGATTCTCATGGTGATGTGTTGGAACGGGAGGTTCTCATGGTGATGTGGTGGAACGGGAGATTCTCATGGTGATGTGTTGGAACGGGAGGTTCTCATGGTGATGTGGTGGAACGGGAGGTTCTCATGGTGATGTGTTGGAACGGGAGGTTCTCATGGTGATGTGGTGGAACGGGAGATTCTCATGGTGATGTGTTGGAACGGAAGGTTCTCATGGTGATGTGGTGGAACGGGAGGTTCTCATGGTGATGTGGTGGAACGGGAGGTTCTCATGGTGATGTGGTGGAACGGGAGGTTCTCATGGTGATGTGTTGGAACGGGAGATTCTCATGGTGATGTGTTGGAACGGGAGGTTCTCATGGTGATGAGGTGGAACGGGAGGTTCTCATGGTGATGTGTTGGAACGGGAGATTCTCATGGTGATGTGTTGGAACGGGAGGTTCTCATGGTGATGTGGTGGAACGGGAGATTCTCATGGTGATGAGGTGGAACGGCAAGTTCTCATGGTGATGAGGTGGAAAAGGAGATTCTCATGGTGATGTGGTGGAACGGGAGATTCTCATGGTGATGTGTTGGAACGGGAGGTTCTCATGGTGATGTGGTGGAACGGGAGGTTCTCATGGTGATGTGTTGGAACGGGAGATTCTCATGGTGATGAGGTGGAACGGGAGGTTCTCATGGTGATGTGTTGGAACGGGAGATTCTCATGGTGATGAGATGGAACGGGAGATTTTCATGGTGATGAGGTGGAACGGGAGGTTCTCATGGTGATGTGTTGGAACGGGAGATTCTCATGGAGATGAGATGGAATGGGAGATTCTCATGGTGATGAGGTGGAACTGGAGATTCTCATGGTGATGAGGTGGAATGGGAGATTCTCATGGTGATGAGGTGAAACGGGAGGTTCTCATGGTGATGAGGTGAAGCGGGAGATTCTCGTGGTGATGAGGTGGAACGGGAGATTATAGTGGTGATGAGGTGGAATGAAAGATTCTCGTGGTGATGAGGTGGAATGGGAGATTCTCATGATGAAGAGGTGAAACGGGAGATTGTCATGGTGATGAGGTGGAATGGGAGATTATAGTGGCGATGACGTGGAATGAAAGATTCTCGTGGTGATGAGGTGGAATGGGAGATTCTCATGGTGATGAGGTGGAACGGAAGATTCTCATGGTGATGAGGTGGAACGGAAGATTCTCATGGTGATGAGGTGGAATGGGAGATTCTCATGGTGATGAGGTGGAACGGGAGATTCTCATGGTGATGTGGTGGAACGGGAGATTCTCATGGTGATGAGGTGGAATGGCAAGTTCTCATGGTGATGAGGTGGAAAAGGAGATTCTCATGGTGATGTGTTGGAACGGGAGGTTCTGATGGTGATGTGGTGGAACGGGAGATTCTCATGGTGATGTGTTGGAACGGGAGATTCTCATGGTGATGTGGTGGAACGGGAGATTCTCATGGTGATGTGGTGGAACGGGAGGTTCTCATGGTGATTAGGTGAAACGGGAGATTCTCATGGTGATGTGGTGGAACGGGAGATTCTCATGGTGATGATGTGGAACGGCAAGTTCTCATGGTGATGAGGTGGAAAAGGAGATTCTCATGGTGATGTGTTGGAACGGGAGATTCTCATGGTGATGTGTTGGAACGGGAGGTTCTCATGGTGATGTGGTGGAACGGGAGATTCTCATGGTGATGATGTGGAACGGGAGATTCTCATGGTGATGAGGTGGAACGGGAGGTTCTCATGGTGATGAGGTGGAACGGGAGGTTCTCATGGTGATGAGGTGGAACGGGAGATTCTCATGGTGATGAGGTGGAACGGCAAGTTGTCATGGTGATGAGGTGGAACGGGAGATTCTCATGGTGATGAGGTGGAACGGGAGATTCTCATGGTGATGAGGTGGAACGGGAGATTCTTATGGTGATATGGTGGAACGGGAGGTTCTCATGGTGATGAGGTGGAACGGGAGGTTCTCATGGTGATGTGGTGGAACGGGAGGTTCTCATGGTGATGTGGTGGAACGGGAGGTTCTCATGGTGATGTGGTGGAACGGGAGATTCTCATGGTGATGTGGTGGAACGGGAGGTTCTCATGGTGATGTGGTGGAAATGGAGATTCTCATCATGATATGGTGGAACGGGAGGTTCTCATGGTGATGTGGTGGAACGGGAGGTTCTCATGGTGATGTGGTGGAACGGGAGGTTCTCATGGTGATGTGGTGGAACGGGAGATTCTCATGGTGATGTGTTGGAACGGGAGGTTCTCATGGTGATGTGGTGGAACGGGAGATTCTCATGGTGATGAGGTGGAACGGGAGGTTCTCATGGTGATGTGGTGGAACGGGAGGTTCTCATGGTGATGAGGTGGAACGGGAGGTTCTCATGGTGATGTGGTGGAACGGGAGGTTCTCATGGTGATGTGGTGGAACGGGAGATTCTCATGGTGATGTGTTGGAATGGGAGGTTCTCATGGTGATGTGGTGGAACGGGAGATTCTCATGGTGATGAGGTGGAACGGGAGGTTCTCATGGTGATGTGGTGGAACGGGAGGTTCTCATGGTGATGTGGTGGAACGGGAGGTTCTCATGGTGATGAGGTGGAACGGCAAGTTCTCATGGTGATGAGGTGGAACTGGAGATTGTCATGGTGATGAGGTGGAACGGCAGATTCTCATGGTGATGAGGTGGAACGGGAGATTCTTATGGTGATATGGTGGAACGGGAGGTTCTCATGGTGATGTGGTGGAACGGGAGGTTCTCATGGTGATGAGGTGGAACGGGAGGTTCTCATGGTGATGAGGTGGAACGGGAGATTCTCATGGTGATGAGGTGGAACGGGAGGTTCTCATGGTGATGACGTGGAACGGGAGGTTCTCATGGTGATGTGGTGGAACGGGAGGTTCTCATGGTGATGAGGTGGAACGGGAGATTCTCATGGTGATGAGGTGGAACGGCAAGTTCTCATGGTGATGAGGTGGAACGGGAGATTCTCATGGTGATGAGGTGGAACGGCAGATTCTCATGGTGATGAGGTGGAACGGGAGATTCTTATGGTGATATGGTGGAACGGGAGGTTCTCATGGTGATGTGGTGGAACGGGAGGTTCTCATGGTGATGAGGTGGAACGGGAGGTTCTCATCGTGATGTGGTGGAACGGGAGGTTCTCATGGTGATGTGGTGGAACGGGAGGTTCTCATGGTGATGTGGTGGAACGGGAGATTCTCATGGTGATGTGGTGGAACGGGAGGTTCTCATGGTGATGTGGTGGAAATGGAGATTCTCATCATGATCTGGTGGAACGGGAGGTTCTCATGGTGATGTGGTGGAACGGGAGGTTCTCATGGTGATGTGGTGGAACGGGAGGTTCTCATTGTGATGTGGTGGAACGGGAGATTCTCATGGTGATGAGGTGGAACGGGAGATTTTCATGGTGATGTGGTGGAACGGGAGGTTCTCATGGTGATGTGGTGGAACGGGAGGTTCTCATGGTGATGTGTTGGAACGGGAGATTCTCATGGTGATGTGTTGGAACGGGAGGTTCTCATGGTGATGTGGTGGAACGGGAGGTTCTCATGGTGATGTGTTGGAACGGGAGATTCTCATGGTGATGTGTTGGAACGGGAGGTTCTCATGGTGATGTGGTGGAACGGGAGATTCTCATGGTGATGTGTTGGAACGGGAGGTTCTCATGGTGATGTGGTGGAACGGGAGGTTCTCATGGTGATGAGGTGGAACGGGAGGTTCTCATGGTGATGTGGTGGAACGGGAGATTCTCATGGTGATGTGTTGGAACGGGAGGTTCTCATGGTGATGTGGTGGAACGGGAGGTTCTCATGGTGATGTGTTGGAACGGGAGATTCTCATCATGATCTGTTGGAACGGGAGGTTCTCATGGTGATGTGGTGGAACGGGAGATTCTCATGGTGATGAGGTGGAACGGCAAGTTCTCATGGTGATGAGGTGGAAAAGGAGATTCTCATGGTGATGTGTTGGAACGGGAGGTTCTCATGGTGATGTGGTGGAACGGGAGATTCTCATGGTGATGAGGTGGAACGGCAAGTTCTCATGGTGATGAGGTGGAAAAGGAGATTCTCATGGTGATGTGTTGGAACGGGAGGTTCTCATGGTGATGTGGTGGAACGGGAGATTCTCATGGTGATGTGTTGGAACGGGAGGTTCTCATGGTGATGTGGTGGAAAGGGAGATTTTCATGGTGATGTGGTGGAACGGGAGGTTCTCATGGTGATGTGGTGGAACGGGAGGTTCTCATGGTGATGTGGTGGAACGGGAGATTTTCATGGTGATGTGGTGGAACGGGAGGTTCTCATGGTGATGTGTTGGAACGGGAGATTCTCATGGTGATGAGGTGGAACGGGAGATTTTCATGGTGATGTGGTGGAACGGGAGGTTCTCATGGTGATGTGGTGGAACGGGAGGTTCTCATGGTGATGTGGTGGAACGGGAGGTTCTCATGGTGATGTGGTGGAACGGGAGGTTCTCATGGTGATGTGTTGGTACGGGAGATTCTCATCATGATCTTGTGGAACGGGAGGTTCTCATGGTGATGTGGTGGAACGGGAGGTTCTCATGGTGATGTGGTGGAACGGGAGATTCTCATGGTGATGTGGTGGAACGGGAGATTCTCATGGTGATGTGGTGGAACGGGAGGTTCTCATGGTGATGAGGTGGAACAGGAGATTCTCATGGTGATGAGGTGGAACGGGAGGTTCTCATGGTGATGAGGTGGAACGGGAGGTTCTCATGGTGATGTGGTGGAACTGGAGGTTCTCATGGTGATGAGGTGGAACGGGAGATTCTCATGGTGATGAGGTGGAACGGCAAGTTCTCATGGTGATGAGGTGGAACGGGAGATTCTCATGGTGATGAGGTGGAACGGCAGATTCTCATGGTGATGAGGTGGAACGGGAGATTCTTATGGTGATATGGTGGAACGGGAGGTTCTCATGGTGATGTGGTGGAACGGGAGGTTCTCATGGTGATGAGGTGGAACGGGAAGTTCTCATCGTGATGTGGTGGAACGGGAGGTTCTCATGGTGATGTGGTGGAACGGGAGGTTCTCATGGTGATGTGGTGGAACGGGAGATTCTCATGGTGATGTGGTGGAACGGGAGGTTCTCATGGTGATGTGGTGGAAATGGAGATTCTCATCATGATCTGGTGGAACGGGAGGTTCTCATGGTGATGTGGTGGAACGGGAGGTTCTCATGGTGATGTGGTGGAACGGGAGGTTCTCATTGTGATGTGGTGGAACGGGAGGTTCTCATGGTGATGTGGTGGAACGGGGGGTTCTCATGGTGATGTGGTGGAACGGGAGGTTCTCATGGTGATGTGTTGGAACGGGAGGTTCTCATGGTGATGTGGTGGAACGGGAGGTTCTCATGGTGATGAGGTGGAACGGGAGATTCTCGTGGTGATGTGTTGGAACGGGAGGTTCTCATGGTGATGTGGTGGAACGGGAGATTCTCATGGTGATGTGGTGGAACGGGAGATTCTCATCATGATCTGGTGGAACGGGAGGTTCTCATGGTGATGTGGTGGAACGGGAGATTCTCATGGTGATGTGTTGGAACAGGAGGTTCTCATGGTGATGTGGTGGAACGGGAGGGTCTCATGGTGATGTGGTGGAACGGGAGGTTCTCATGGTGATGTGGTGGAACGGGAGATTCTCATGGTGATGTGGTGGAACGGGAGATTCTCGTGGTGATGTGTTGGAACGGGAGGTTCTCATGGTGATGTGGTGGAACGGGAGGTTCTCATGGTGATGTGTTGGAACGGGAGATTCTCATCATGTTCTGGTGGAACGGGAGGTTCTCATGGTGATGTGGTGGAACGGGAGATTCTCATGGTGATGTGTTGGAACGGGAGTTTCTCATGGTGATGTGGTGGAACGGGAGATTCTCATGGTGATGAGGTGGAACGGGAGATTTTCATGGTGATGTGGTGGAACGGGAGATTCTCATGGTGATGAGGTGGAACGGGAGATTTTCATGGTGATGTGGTGGAACGGGAGGTTCTCATGGTGATGTGGTGGAACGGGAGGTTCTCATGGTGATGTGTTGGAACGGGAGATTCTCGTGGTGATGTGTTGGAACGGGAGGTTCTCATGGTGATGTGGTGGAACGGGAGGTTCTCATGGTGATGTGTTGGAACGGGAGATTCTCATGGTGATGTGTTGGAACGGGAGGTTCTCATGGTGATGTGGTGGAACGGGAGATTCTCATGGTGATGTGTTGGAACGGGAGGTTCTCATGGTGATGTGGCGGAACGGGAGGTTCTCATGGTGATGTGTTGGAACGGGAGGTTCTCATGGTGATGTGGTGGAACGGGAGATTCTCATGGTGATGTGTTGGAACGGGAGGTTCTCATGGTGATGTGGTGGAACGGGAGGTTCTCATGGTGATGTGTTGGAACGGGAGATTCTCATCATGATCTGTTGGAACGGGAGGTTCTCATGGTGATGTGGTGGAACGGGAGATTCTCATGGTGATGAGGTGGAACGGCAAGTTCTCATGGTGATGAGGTGGAAAAGGAGATTCTCATGGTGATGTGTTGGAACGGGAGGTTCTCATGGTGATGTGGTGGAACGGGAGATTCTCATGGTGATGAGGTGGAACGGCAAGTTCTCATGGTGATGAGGTGGAAAAGGAGATTCTCATGGTGATGTGTTGGAACGGGAGGTTCTCATGGTGATGTGGTGGAACGGGAGATTCTCATGGTGATGTGTTGGAACGGGAGGTTCTCATGGTGATGTGGTGGAACGGGAGATTTTCATGGTGATGTGGTGGAACGGGAGGTTCTCATGGTGATGTGGTGGAACGGGAGGTTCTCATGGTGATGTGGTGGAACGGGAGATTTTCATGGTGATGTGGTGGAACGGGAGGTTCTCATGGTGATGTGTTGGAACGGGAGATTCTCATGGTGATGATGTGGAACGGGAGATTTTCATGGTGATGTGGTGGAACGGGAGGTTCTCATGGTGATGTGGTGGAACGGGAGGTTCTCATGGTGATGTGGTGGAACGGGAGGTTCTCATGGTGATGTGGTGGAACGGGAGGTTCTCATGGTGATGTGTTGGAACGGGAGATTCTCATCATGATCTTGTGGAACGGGAGGTTCTCATGGTGATGTGGTGGAACGGGAGATTCTCATGGTGATGTGTTGGAACGGGAGGTTCTCATGGTGATGTGGTGGAACGGGAGGTTCTCATGGTGATGTGTTGGAACGGGAGGTTCTCATGGTGATGTGGTGGAACGGGAGATTCTCATGGTGATGTGTTGGAACGGGAGGTTCTCATGGTGATGTGGTGGAACGGGAGGTTCTCATGGTGATGTGTTGGAACGGGAGATTCTCATCATGATCTGTTGGAACGGGAGGTTCTCATGGTGATGTGGTGGAACGGGAGATTCTCATGGTGATGAGGTGGAACGGCAAGTTCTCATGGTGATGAGGTGGAAAAGGAGATTCTCATGGTGATGTGTTGGAACGGGAGGTTCTCATGGTGATGTGGTGGAACGGGAGATTCTCATGGTGATGAGGTGGAACGGCAAGTTCTCATGGTGATGAGGTGGAAAAGGAGATTCTCATGGTGATGTGTTGGAACGGGAGGTTCTCATGGTGATGTGGTGGAACGGGAGATTCTCATGGCGATGAGGTGGAACGGCAAGTTCTCATGGTGATGAGGTGGAAAAGGAGATTCTCATGGTGATGTGTTGGAACGGGAGGTTCTCATGGTGATATGGTGGAACGGGAGATTCTCATGGTGATGAGGTGGAACGGCAAGTTCTCATGGTGATGAGGTGGAAAAGGAGATTCTCATGGTGATGTGTTGGAACGGGAGGTTCTCATGGTGATGTGGTGGAACGGGAGATTCTCATGGTGATGTGTTGGAACGGGAGGTTCTCATGGTGATGTGGTGGAACGGGAGATTTTCATGGTGATGTGGTGGAACGGGAGGTTCTCATGGTGATGTGGTGGAACGGGAGGTTCTCATGGTGATGTGGTGGAACGGGAGATTTTCATGGTGATGTGGTGGAACGGGAGGTTCTCATGGTGATGTGTTGGAACGGGAGATTCTCATGGTGATGAGGTGGAACGGGAGATTTTCATGGTGATGTGGTGGAACGGGAGGTTCTCATGGTGATGTGGTGGAACGGGAGGTTCTCATGGTGATGTGGTGGAACGGGAGGTTCTCATGGTGATGTGGTGGAACGGGAGGTTCTCATGGTGATGTGTTGGAACGGGAGATTCTCATCATGATCTTGTGGAACGGGAGGTTCTCATGGTGATGTGGTGGAACGGGAGGTTCTCATGGTGATGTGGTGGAACGGGAGATTCTCATGGTGATGTGTTGGAACGGGAGGTTCTCATGGTGATGTGGTGGAACGGGAGGTTCTCATGGTGATGTGTTGGAACGGGAGGTTCTCATGGTGATGTGGTGGAACGGGAGATTCTCATGGTGATGTGTTGGAACGGGAGGTTCTCATGGTGATGTGGTGGAACGGGAGGTTCTCATGGTGATGTGTTGGAACGGGAGATTCTCATCATGATCTGTTGGAACGGGAGGTTCTCATGGTGATGTGGTGGAACGGGAGATTCTCATGGTGATGAGGTGGAACGGCAAGTTCTCATGGTGATGAGGTGGAAAAGGAGATTCTCATGGTGATGTGTTGGAACGGGAGGTTCTCATGGTGATGTGGTGGAACGGGAGATTCTCATGGTGATGAGGTGGAACGGCAAGTTCTCATGGTGATGAGGTGGAAAAGGAGATTCTCATGGTGATGTGTTGGAACGGGAGGTTCTCATGGTGATGTGGTGGAACGGGAGATTCTCATGGTGATGTGTTGGAACGGGAGGTTCTCATGGTGATGTGGTGGAACGGGAGATTTTCATGGTGATGTGGTGGAACGGGAGGTTCTCATGGTGATGTGGTGGAACGGGAGGTTCTCATGGTGATGTGGTGGAACGGGAGATTTTCATGGTGATGTGGTGGAACGGGAGGTTCTCATGGTGATGTGGTGGAACGGGAGATTCTCATGGTGATGTGTTGGAACGGGAGGTTCTCATGGTGATGTGGTGGAACGGGAGGTTCTCATGGTGATGTGTTGGAACGGGAGGTTCTCATGGTGATGTGGTGGAACGGGAGATTCTCATGGTGATGTGTTGGAACGGGAGGTTCTCATGGTGATGTGGTGGAACGGGAGGTTCTCATGGTGATGTGTTGGAACGGGAGATTCTCATCATGATCTGTTGGAACGGGAGGTTCTCATGGTGATGTGGTGGAACGGGAGATTCTCATGGTGATGAGGTGGAACGGCAAGTTCTCATGGTGATGAGGTGGAAAAGGAGATTCTCATGGTGATGTGTTGGAACGGGAGGTTCTCATGGTGATGTGGTGGAACGGGAGATTCTCATGGTGATGAGGTGGAACGGCAAGTTCTCATGGTGATGAGGTGGAAAAGGAGATTCTCATGGTGATGTGTTGGAACGGGAGGTTCTCATGGTGATGTGGTGGAACGGGAGATTCTCATGGTGATGTGTTGGAACGGGAGGTTCTCATGGTGATGTGGTGGAACGGGAGATTTTCATGGTGATGTGGTGGAACGGGAGGTTCTCATGGTGATGTGGTGGAACGGGAGGTTCTCATGGTGATGTGGTGGAACGGGAGATTTTCATGGTGATGTGGTGGAACGGGAGGTTCTCATGGTGATGTGTTGGAACGGGAGATTCTCATGGTGATGAGGTGGAACGGGAGATTTTCATGGTGATGTGGTGGAACGGGAGGTTCTCATGGTGATGTGGTGGAACGGGAGGTTCTCATGGTGATGTGGTGGAACGGGAGGTTCTCATGGTGATGTGGTGGAACGGGAGGTTCTCATGGTGATGTGTTGGAACGGGAGATTCTCATCATGATCTTGTGGAACGGGAGGTTCTCATGGTGATGTGGTGGAACGGGAGATTCTCATGGTGATGTGGTGGAACGGGAGGTTCTCATGGTGATGTGTTGGAATGGGAGATTCTCATCATGATCTGGTGGAACGGGAGGTTCTCATGGTGATGTGGTGGAACGGGAGATTCTCATGGTGATGTGGTGGAACGGGAGGTTCTCATGGTGATGTGTTGGAATGGGAGATTCTCATCATGATCTGGTGGAACGGGAGGTTCTCATGGTGATGTGGTGGAACGGGAGATTCTCATGGTGATGAGGTGGAACGGCAAGTTCTCATGGTGATGAGGTGGAAAAGGAGATTCTCATGGTGATGTGTTGGAACGGGAGGTTCTCATGGTGATGTGGTGGAACGGGAGATTCTCATGGTGATGTGGTGGAACAGGAGGTTCTCATGGTGATGTGGTGGAAAAGGAGATTCTCATCATGATCTGGTGGAACCGGAGGTTCTCATGGTGATGAGGTGGAAAAGGAGATTCTCATCATGATCTGGTGGAACCGGAGGTTCTCATGGTGATGAGGTGGAACGGGATATTCTCATGGTGATGTGGTGGAACGGGAGATTCTCATGGTGATGTGGTGGAACAGGAGGTTCTCATGGTGATGTGGTGGAAAAGGAGATTCTCATCATGATCTGGTGGAACCGGAGGTTCTCATGGTGATGAGGTGGAACGGGATATTCTCGTGGTGATGTGGTGGAACGGGAGATTCTCGTGGTGATGTGGTGGAACGGGAGATTCTCATGGAAATGAGGTGGAACGGGAGATTCTCATGGTGATGAGGTGGAACGGGAGATTCTCATGGTGATGTGTTGGAACGGGAGGTTCTCATGGTGATGTGGTGGAACGGGAGGTTCTCATGGTGATGTGTTGGAACGGGAGATTCTCATGGTGATGAGGTGGAACGGGAGATTCTCATGGTGATGTGTTGGAACGGGAGGTTCTCATGGTGATGTGGTGGAACGGGAGGTTCTCGTGGTGATGTGTTGGAATGGGAGATTCTCATGGAGATGAGGTGGAACGGGAGGTTCTCATGGTGATGTGTTGGAACGGGAGATTCTCATGGTGATGAGGTGGAACTGGAGATTCTCAGGTGATGTGGTGGAACGGGAGCTTCTCATGGTGATGAGGTGAAACGGGAGGTTCTCGTGGTGATGAGGTGGAACGGATTCTCATCATGATGTGGTGAAATGGGAGATTCTCATGTGATGAGGTGGAACGGGAGATTCTCATGGTGATGAGGTGGAATGAAAGATTCTCGTGGTGATGAGGTGGAATGGGAGATTATAGTGGCGATGACGTGGAATGAAAGATTCTCGTGGTGATGAGGTGGAATGGGAGGTTCTCATGGTGATGTGGTGGAACGGGAGGTTCTCATGGTGATGTGGTGGAACGGGAGGTTCTCATGGTGATGTGGTGGAACGGGAGATTCTCATGGTGATGTGGTGGAACGGGAGGTTCTCATGGTGATGTGGTGGAAATGGAGATTCTCATCATGATATGGTGGAACGGGAGGTTCTCATGGTGATGTGGTGGAACGGGAGGTTCTCATGGTGATGTGGTGGAACGGGAGATTCTCATGGTGATGTGTTGAAACGGGAGGTTCTCATGGTGATGTGGTGGAACGGGAGATTCTCATGGTGATGAGGTGGAACGGGAGGTTCTCATGGTGATGTGGTGGAAATGGAGATTCTCATCATGATCTGGTGGAACGGGAGGTTCTCATGGTGATGTGGTGGAACGGGAGGTTCTCATGGTGATGTGGTGGAACGGGAGATTCTCATGGTGATGTGTTGGAATGGGAGGTTCTCATGGTGATGTGGTGGAACGGGAGATTCTCATGGTGATGAGGTGGAACGGGAGGTTGTCATGGTGATGTGGTGGAACGGGAGGTTCTCATGGTGATGTGGTGGAACGGGAGGTTCTCATGGTGATGTGGTGGAACGGGAGGTTCTCATGGTGATGTGTTGGAACGGGAGATTCTCATCATGATCTTGTGGAACGGGAGGTTCTCATGGTGATGTGGTGGAACGGGAGATTCTCATGGTGATGTGGTGGAACGGGAGGTTCTCATGGTGATGTGTTGGAATGGGAGATTCTCATCATGATCTGGTGGAACGGGAGGTTCTCATGGTGATGTGGTGGAACGGGAGACTCTCATGGTGATGTGGTGGAACGGGAGGTTCTCATGGTGATGTGTTGGAATGGGAGATTCTCATCATGATCTGGTGGAACGGGAGGTTCTCATGGTGATGTGGTGGAACGGGAGATTCTCATGGTGATGAGGTGGAACGGCAAGTTCTCATGGTGATGAGGTGGAAAAGGAGATTCTCATGGTGATGTGTTGGAACGGGAGGTTCTCATGGTGATGTGGTGGAACGGGAGATTCTCATGGTGATGTGGTGGAACAGGAGGTTCTCATGGTGATGTGGTGGAAAAGGAGATTCTCATCATGATCTGGTGGAACCGGAGGTTCTCATGGTGATGAGGTGGAAAAGGAGATTCTCATCATGATCTGGTGGAACCGGAGGTTCTCATGGTGATGTGGTGGAAAAGGAGATTCTCATCATGATCTGGTGGAACCGGAGGTTCTCATGGTGATGAGGTGGAACGGGAGATTCTCGTGGTGATGAGGTGGAACGGGAGATTCTCATGGTGATGTGGTGGAACGGGAGATTCTCATGGTGATGTGGTGGAACAGGAGGTTCTCATGGTGATGTGGTGGAAAAGGAGATTCTCATCATGATCTGGTGGAACCGGAGGTTCTCATGGTGATGAGGTGGAACGGGATATTCTCGTGGTGATGTGGTGGAACGGGAGATTCTCGTGGTGATGTGGTGGAACGGGAGATTCTCATGGTGATGAGGTGGAACGGGAGATTCTCATGTTGATGAGGTGGAACGGGAGATTCTCATGGTGATGTGTTGGAACGGGAGGTTCTCATGGTGATGTGGTGGAACGGGAGGTTCTCATGGTGATGTGTTGGAACGGGAGATTCTCATGGTGATGAGGTGGAACGGGAGATTCTCATGGTGATGTGGTGGAACGGGAGGTTCTCGTGGTGATGTGTTGGAATGGGAGATTCTCATGGAGACGAGGTGGAACGGGAGGTTCTCATGGTGATGTGTTGGAACGGGAGATTCTCATGGTGATGAGGTGGAACTGGAGATTCTCAGGTGATGTGGTGGAACGGGAGCTTCTCATGGTGATGAGGTGAAACGGGAGGTTCTCGTGGTGATGAGGTGGAACGGATTCTCATCATGATGTGGTGAAATGGGAGATTCTCATGTGATGAGGTGGAACGGGAGATTCTCATGGTGATGAGGTGGAATGAAAGATTCTCGTGGTGATGAGGTGGAATGGGAGATTATAGTGGCGATGACGTGGAATGAAAGATTCTCGTGGTGATGAGGTGGAATGGGAGATTCTCATGGTGATGAGGTGGAACGGAAGATTCTCATGGTGATGAGGTGGAACGGAAGATTCTCATGGTGATGAGGTGGAATGGGAGATTCTCATGGTGATGTGGTGGAACGGGAGATTCTCATGGTGATGAGGTGGAATGGCAAGTTCTCATGGTGATGAGGTGGAAAAGGAGATTCTCATGGTGATGTGTTGGAACGGGAGGTTCTCATGGTGATGTGGTGGAACGGGAGATTCTCATGGTGATGTGTTGGAACGGGAGATTCTCATGGTGATGTGGTGGAACGGGAGATTCTCATGGTGATGTGGTGGAACGGGAGGTTCTCATGGTGATGTGGTGGAACGGGAGGTTCTCATGGTGATGCGTTGGAATGGGAGATTCTCATGGTGATGAGGTGGAACGGGAGATTTTCATGGTGATGAGGTGGAACGGGAGGTTCTCATGGTGATGAGGTGAAACGGGAGATTCTCATGGTGATGAGGTGGAATGAAAGATTCTCGTGGTGATGAGGTGGAATGGGAGATTCTCATGGTGATGAGGTGGAACGGAAGATTCTCATGGTGATGAGGTGGAACGGAAGATTCTCATGGTGATGAGGTGGAATGGGAGATTCTCATGGTGATGTGGTGGAACGGGAGATTCTCATGGTGATGAGGTGGAATGGCAAGTTCTCATGGTGATGAGGTGGAAAAGGAGATTCTCATGGTGATGTGTTGGAACGGGAGGTTCTCATGGTGATGTGGTGGAACGGGAGATTCTCATGGTGATGTGTTGGAACGGGAGATTCTCATGGTGATGTGGTGGAACGGGAGATTCTCATGGTGATGTGGTGGAACGGGAGGTTCTCATGGTGATGTGGTGGAACGGGAGGTTCTCATGGTGATGCGTTGGAACGGGAGATTCTCATGGTGATGAGGTGGAACGGGAGATTTTCATGGTGATGAGGTGGAACGGGAGGTTCTCATGGTGATGAGGTGAAACGGGAGATTCTCGTGGTGATGAGGTGGAACGGAAGATTCTCATGGTGATGAGGTGGAACGGAAGATTCTCATGGTGATGTGGTGGAACGGGAGATTCTCATGGTGATGAGGTGGAACGGGAGATTCTCATGTTGATGAGGTGGAACGGGAGATTCTCATGGTGATGTGTTGGAACGGGAGGTTCTCATGGTGATGTGGTGGAACGGGAGGTTCTCATGGTGATGTGTTGGAACGGGAGATTCTCATGGTGATGAGGTGGAACGGGAGATTCTCATGGTGATGTGGTGGAACGGGAGGTTCTCGTGGTGATGTGTTGGAATGGGAGATTCTCATGGAGACGAGGTGGAACGGGAGGTTCTCATGGTGATGTGTTGGAACGGGAGATTCTCATGGTGATGAGGTGGAACTGGAGATTCTCAGGTGATGTGGTGGAACGGGAGCTTCTCATGGTGATGAGGTGAAACGGGAGGTTCTCGTGGTGATGAGGTGGAACGGATTCTCATCATGATGTGGTGAAATGGGAGATTCTCATGTGATGAGGTGGAACGGGAGATTCTCATGGTGATGAGGTGGAATGAAAGATTCTCGTGGTGATGAGGTGGAATGGGAGATTATAGTGGCGATGACGTGGAATGAAAGATTCTCGTGGTGATGAGGTGGAATGGGAGATTCTCATGGTGATGAGGTGGAACGGAAGATTCTCATGGTGATGAGGTGGAACGGAAGATTCTCATGGTGATGAGGTGGAATGGGAGATTCTCATGGTGATGTGGTGGAACGGGAGATTCTCATGGTGATGAGGTGGAATGGCAAGTTCTCATGGTGATGAGGTGGAAAAGGAGATTCTCATGGTGATGTGTTGGAACGGGAGGTTCTCATGGTGATGTGGTGGAACGGGAGATTCTCATGGTGATGTGTTGGAACGGGAGATTCTCATGGTGATGTGGTGGAACGGGAGATTCTCATGGTGATGTGGTGGAACGGGAGGTTCTCATGGTGATGTGGTGGAACGGGAGGTTCTCATGGTGATGCGTTGGAATGGGAGATTCTCATGGTGATGAGGTGGAACGGGAGATTTTCATGGTGATGAGGTGGAACGGGAGGTTCTCATGGTGATGAGGTGAAACGGGAGATTCTCATGGTGATGAGGTGGAATGAAAGATTCTCGTGGTGATGAGGTGGAATGGGAGATTCTCATGGTGATGAGGTGGAACGGAAGATTCTCATGGTGATGAGGTGGAACGGAAGATTCTCATGGTGATGAGGTGGAATGGGAGATTCTCATGGTGATGTGGTGGAACGGGAGATTCTCATGGTGATGAGGTGGAATGGCAAGTTCTCATGGTGATGAGGTGGAAAAGGAGATTCTCATGGTGATGTGTTGGAACGGGAGGTTCTCATGGTGATGTGGTGGAACGGGAGATTCTCATGGTGATGTGTTGGAACGGGAGATTCTCATGGTGATGTGGTGGAACGGGAGATTCTCATGGTGATGTGGTGGAACGGGAGGTTCTCATGGTGATGTGGTGGAACGGGAGGTTCTCATGGTGATGCGTTGGAACGGGAGATTCTCATGGTGATGAGGTGGAACGGGAGATTTTCATGGTGATGAGGTGGAACGGGAGGTTCTCATGGTGATGAGGTGAAACGGGAGATTCTCGTGGTGATGAGGTGGAACGGAAGATTCTCATGGTGATGAGGTGGAACGGAAGATTCTCATGGTGATGAGGTGGAACGGGAGATTCTCATGGTGATGTGGTGGAACGGGAGATTCTCATGGTGATGATGTGGAACGGCAAGTTCTCATGGTGATGAGGTGGAAAAGGAGATTCTCATGGTGATGTGTTGGAACGGGAGATTCTCATGGTGATGTGTTGGAACGGGAGATTCTCATGGTGATGTGGTGGAACGGGAGATTCTCATGGTGATGATGTGGAACGGGAGATTCTCATGGTGATGAGGTGGAACGGGAGGTTCTCATGGTGATGTGGTGGAACGGGAGGTTCTCGTGGTGATGAGGTGGAACGGGAGATTCTCATGGTGATGAGGTGGAACGGCAAGTTGTCATGGTGATGAGGTGGAACGGGAGATTCTCATGGTGATGAGGTGGAACGGGAGATTCTCATGGTGATGTGGTGGAACGGGAGATTCTTATGGTGATATGGTGGAACGGGAGGTTCTCATGGTGATGTGGTGGAACGGGAGGTTCTCATGGTGTTGAGGTGGAACGGGAGGTTCTCATGGTGATGTGGTGGAACGGGAGGTTCTCATGGTGATGTGGTGGAACGGGAGGTTCTCATGGTGATGTGGTGGAACGGGAGATTCTCCTGGTGATGTGGTGGAAATGGAGATTCTCATCATGATATGGTGGAACGGGAGGTTCTCATGGTGATGTGGTGGAACGGGAGGTTCTCATGGTGATGTGGTGGAAATGGAGATTCTCATCATGATATGGTGGAACGGGAGGTTCTCATGGTGATGTGGTGGAACGGGAGGTTCTCATGGTGATGTGGTGGAACGGGAGATTCTCATGGTGATGTGTTGAAACGGGAGGTTCTCATGGTGATGTGGTGGAACGGGAGATTCTCATGGTGATGAGGTGGAACGGGAAGTTCTCATGGTGATGTGGTGGAAATGGAGATTCTCATCATGATCTGGTGGAACGGGAGGTTCTCATGGTGATGTGGTGGAACGGGAGGTTCTCATGGTGATGTGGTGGAACGGGAGATTCTCATGGTGATGTGTTGGAATGGGAGGTTCTCATGGTGATGTGGTGGAACGGGAGATTCTCATGGTGATGAGGTGGAACGGGAGGTTCTCATGGTGATGTGGTGGAACGGCAAGTTCTCATGGTGATGAGGTGGAACGGGAGATTCTCATGGTGATGAGGTGGAACGGCAAGTTCTCATGGTGATGAGGTGGAACGGGAGATTGTCATGGTGATGAGGTGGAACGGGAGGTTCTCATGGTGATGAGGTGGAACGGGAGATTCTCATGGTGATGAGGTGGAACGGCAAGTTCTCATGGTGATGAGGTGGAACGGGAGATTGTCATGGTGATGAGGTGGAACGGGAGATTCTCATGGTGATGAGGTGGAACGGGAGATTCTCATGGTGATGAGGTGGAACGGGAGATTCTCATGGTGATGAGGTGGAACGGGAGATTCTCATGGTGATGTGTTGGAACGGGAGATTCTTATGGTGATATGGTGGAACGGGAGGTTCTCATGGTGATGTGGTGGAACGGGAGGTTCTCATGGTGATGAGGTGGAACGGGAGATTCTCATGGTGATGAGGTGGAACGGGAGATTCTTTTGGTGATATGGTGGAACGGTAGGTTCTCATGGTGATGTGGTGGAACGGGAGGTTCTCATGGTGATGTGGTGGAACGGGAGGTTCTAATGGTGATGTGGTGGAACGGGAGGTTCTCATGGTGATGTGGTGGAACGGGAGATTCTCATGGTGATGTGGTGGAACGGGAGATTCTCATGGTGATGTGGTGGAACGGGAGGTTCTCATGGTGATGAGGTGGAACGGGAGATTCTCATGGTGATGAGGTGGAACGGGAGGTTCTCATGGTGATGAGGTGGAACGGGAGGTTCTCATGGTGATGTGGTGGAACGGGAGGTTCTCATGGTGATGAGGTGGAACGGGAGATTCTCATGGTGATGAGGTGGAACGGCAAGTTCTCATGGTGATGAGGTGGAACGGGAGATTCTCATGGTGATGAGGTGGAACGACAGATTCTCATGGTGATGAGGTGGAACGGGAGATTCTTATGGTGATATGGTGGAACGGGAGGTTCTCATGGTGATGTGGTGGAACGGGAGGTTCTCATGGTGATGAGGTGGAACGGGAGGTTCTCATGGTGATGTGTTGGAACGGGAGGTTCTCATGGTGATGTGGTGGAACGGGAGGTTCTCATGGTGATGTGGTGGAACGGAAGATTCTCATGGTGATGAGGTGGAACGGGAGGTTCTCATGGTGATGTGGTGAAAATGGAGATTCTCATCATGATCTGGTGGAACGGGAGGTTCTCATGGTGATGTGGTGGAACGGGAGGTTCTCATGGTGATGTGGTGGAACGGGAGGTTCTCATGGTGATGTGGTGGAACGGGAGGTTCTCATGGTGATGTGGTGGAACGGGGGGTTCTCATGGTGATGTGGTGGAACGGGAGGTTCTCATGGTGATGTGTTGGAACGGGAGGTTCTCATGGTGATGTGGTGGAACGGGAGGTTCTCATGGTGATGAGGTGGAACGGGAGATTCTCGTGGTGATGTGTTGGAACGGGAGGTTCTCATGGTGATGTGGTGGAACGGGAGATTCTCATGGTGATGTGGTGGAACGGGAGATTCTCATCATGATCTGGTGGAACGGGAGGTTCTCATGGTGATGTGGTGGAACGGGAGATTCTCATGGTGATGTGTTGGAACGGGAGGTTCTCATGGTGATGTGGTGGAACGGGAGGGTCTCATGGTGATGTGGTGGAACGGGAGGTTCTCATGGTGATGTGGTGGAACGGGAGATTCTCATGGTGATGTGGTGGAACGGGAGATTCTCGTGGTGATGTGTTGGAACAGGAGGTTCTCATGGTGATGTGGTGGAACGGGAGGTTCTCATGGTGATGTGTTGGAACGGGAGATTCTCATCATGTTCTGGTGGAACGGGAGGTTCTCATGGTGATGTGGTGGAACGGGAGATTCTCATGGTGATGTGTTGGAACGGGAGTTTCTCATGGTGATGTGGTGGAACGGGAGATTCTCATGGTGATGAGGTGGAACGGGAGATTTTCATGGTGATGTGGTGGAACGGG
Source organism: Telmatherina bonti (assembly GCF_933228915.1). NCBI lineage: Eukaryota > Metazoa > Chordata > Actinopteri > Atheriniformes > Telmatherinidae > Telmatherina > Telmatherina bonti. Next base: position 44,889,117 of record NC_136620.1, read on the forward strand.
AGGTTCTCATGGTGATGTGGTGGAACGGGAGGTTCTCATGGTGATGTGTTGGAACGGGAGATTCTCATGGTGATGTGTTGGAACGGGAGGTTCTCATGGTGATGTGGTGGAACGGGAGGTTCTCATGGTGATGTGTTGGAACGGGAGATTCTCATGGTGATGTGTTGGAACGGGAGGTTCTCATGGTGATGTGGTGGAACGGGAGATTCTCATGGTGATGTGTTGGAACGGGAGGTTCTCATGGTGATGTGGTGGAACGGGAGGTTCTCATGGTGATGTGTTGGAACGGGAGGTTCTCATGGTGATGTGGTGGAACGGGAGATTCTCATGGTGATGTGTTGGAACGGGAGGTTCTCATGGTGATGTGGTGGAACGGGAGGTTCTCATGGTGATGTGTTGGAACGGGAGATTCTCATCATGATCTGTTGGAACGGGAGGTTCTCATGGTGATGTGGTGGAACGGGAGATTCTCATGGTGATGAGGTGGAACGGCAAGTTCTCATGGTGATGAGGTGGAAAAGGAGATTCTCATGGTGATGTGTTGGAACGGGAGGTTCTCATGGTGATGTGGTGGAACGGGAGATTCTCATGGTGATGAGGTGGAACGGCAAGTTCTCATGGTGATGAGGTGGAAAAGGAGATTCTCATGGTGATGTGTTGGAACGGGAGGTTCTCATGGTGATGTGGTGGAACGGGAGATTCTCATGGTGATGTGTTGGAACGGGAGGTTCTCATGGTGATGTGTTGGAACGGGAGATTCTTATGGTGATGAGGTGGAACGGGAGATTTTCATGGTGATGTGGTGGAACGGGAGGTTCTCATGGTGATGTGGTGGAACGGGAGGTTCTCATGGTGATGTGGTGGAACGGGAGGTTCTCATGGTGATGTGGTGGAACGGGAGGTTCTCATGGTGATGTGTTGGAACGGGAGATTCTCATCATGATCTTGTGGAACGGGAGGTTCTCATGGTGATGTGGTGGAACGGGAGATTCTCATGGTGATGTGGTGGAACGGGAGGTTCTCATGGTGATGTGTTGGAATGGGAGATTCTCATCATGATCTGGTGGAACGGGAGGTTCTCATGGTGATGTGGTGGAACGGGAGATTCTCATGGTGATGTGGTGGAACGGGAGGTTCTCATGGTGATGTGTTGGAATGGGAGATTCTCATCATGATCTGGTGGAACGGGAGGTTCTCATGGTGATGTGGTGGAACGGGAGATTCTCATGGTCATGAGGTGGAACGGCAAGTTCTCATGGTGATGAGGTGGAAAAGGAGATTCTCATGGTGATGTGTTGGAACGGGAGGTTCTCATGGTGATGTGGTGGAACGGGAGATTCTCATGGTGATGTGTTGGAACGGGAGGTTCTCATGGTGATGTGGTGGAACGGGAGATTCTCATGGTGATGAGGTGGAACGGGAGATTCTCATGGTGATGAGGTGGAACGGGAGGTTCTAATGGTGATGTGGTGGAACGGGAGGTTCTCATGGTGATGAGGTGGAACGGGAGATTCTCATGGTGATGAGGTGGAACGGCAAGTTCTCATGGTGATGAGGTGGAACGGGAGATTCTCATGGTGATTAGGTGGAACGGGAGATTCTCATGGTGATGAGGTGGAATGGGAGATTCTTATGGTGATATGGTGGAACGGGAGGTTCTCATGGTGATGTGGTGGAACGGGAGGTTCTCATGGTGATGTGGTGGAACGGGAGGTTCTCATGGTGATGTGGTGGAACGGGAGGTTCTCATGGTGATGTGGTGGAACGGGAGGTTCTCATGGTGATGTGGTGGAACGGGAGATTCTCATGGTGATGTGGTGGAACGGGAGGTTCTCATGGTGATGTGGTGGAACGGGAGGTTCTCATGGTGATGAGGTGGAACGGGAGGTTCTCATGGTGATGTGGTGGAACGGGGGGTTCTCATGGTGATGTGGTGGAACGGGAGGTTCTCATGGTGATGTGGTGGAACGGGAGGTTCTCATGGTGATGTGGTGGAACGGGAGGTTCTCATGGTGATGAGGTGGAACGGCAGATTCCCGTGGTGATGTGTTGGAACGGGAGGTTCTCATGGTGATGTGGTGGAACGGGAGGTTCTCATGGTGATGTGGTGGAACGGGAGATTCTCATGGTGATATGTTGGAACGGGAGGTTCTCATGGTGATGTGGTGGAACGGGAGGTTCTCATGGTGATGTGGTGGAACGGGAGATTTTCATGGTGATGTGGTGGAACGGGAGATTCTCGTGGTGATGTGTTGGAACGGGAGGTTCTCATGGTGATGTGGTGGAACGGGAGGTTCTCATGGTGATGTGTTGGAACGGGAGATTCTCATCATGATCTGGTGGAACGGGAGATTCTCATGGTGATGAGGTGGAACGGGAGATTTTCATGGTGATGTGGTGGAACGGGAGGTTCTCATGGTGATGTGGTGGAACGGGAGGTTCTCATGGTGATGTGGTGGAACGGGAGGTTCTCATGGTGATGTGGTGGAACGGGAGGTTCTCATGGTGATGTGTTGGAACGGGAGATTCTCATCATGATCTGGTGGAACGGGAGGTTCTCATGGTGATGTGGTGGAACGGGAGATTCTCATGGTGATGTGTTGGAACGGGAGGTTCTCATGGTGATGTGTTGGAACGGGAGATTCTCATGGTGATGTGTTGGAACGGGAGGTTCTCATGGTGATGTGGTGGAACGGGAGATTCTCATGGTGATGTGTTGGAACGGGAGGTTCTCATGGTGATGTGGTGGAACGGGAGGTTCTCATGGTGATGTGTTGGAACGGGAGGTTCTCATGGTGATGTGGTGGAACGGGAGATTCTCATGGTGATGTGTTGGAACGGGAGGTTCTCATGGTGATGTGGTGGAACGGGAGATTCTCATGGTGATGAGGTGGAACGGCAAGTTCTCATGGTGATGAGGTGGAAAAGGAGATTCTCATGGTGATGTGTTGGAACGGGAGGTTCTCATGGTGATGTGGTGGAACGGGAGATTCTCATGGTGATGTGTTGGAACGGGAGGTTCTCATGGTGATGTGGTGGAACGGGAGGTTCTCATGGTGATGTGGTGGAACGGGAGATTCTCATGGTGATGTGTTGGAACGGGAGGTTCTCATGGTGATGTGTTGGAACGGGAGGTTCTCATGGTGATGTGGTGGAACGGGAGATTCTCATGGTGATGTGTTGGAACGGGAGGTTCTCATGGTGATGTGGTGGAACGGGAGATTCTCATGGTGATGTGGTGGAACGGGAGGTTCTCATGGTGATGTGTTGGAACGGGAGGTTCTCATGGTGATGTGGTGGAACGGGAGATTCTCATGGTGATGTGTTGGAACGGGAGGTTCTCATGGTGATGTGGTGGAACGGGAGATTCTCATGGTGATGAGGTGGAACGGCAAGTTCTCATGGTGATGAGGTGGAAAAGGAGATTCTCATGGTGATGTGTTGGAACGGGAGGTTCTCATGGTGATGTGGTGGAACGGGAGATTCTCATGGTGATGTGTTGGAACGGGAGATTCTCATGGTGATGAGGTGGAACGGGAGGTTCTCATGGTGATGTGTTGGAACGGGAGGTTCTCATGGTGATGAGGTGGAACGGGAGGTTCTCATGGTGATGAGGGGGAACGGGAGATTCTCATGGTGATGTGGTGGAACGGGAGGTTCTCATGGTGATGTGTTGGAACGGGAGATTCTCATGGTGATGTGGTGGAATGGGAGATTTTCATGGTGATGAGGTGGAACGGGAGGTTCTCATGGTGATGTGGTGAAATGGGAGATTCTCATGTGATGAGGTGGAAGGGGAGATTCTCATGGTGATGAGGTGAAACGGGAGGTTCTCATGGTGATGAGGTGAAGCGGGAGATTCTCATGGTGATGAGGTGGAACGGGAGATTCTCGTGGTGATGTGTTGGAACGGGAGGTTCTCATGGTGATGTGGTGTAACGGGAGATACTCATGGTGATGTGGTGGAACGGGAGGTTCTCATGGTGATGTGTTGGAACGGGAGATTCTCATGGTGATGTGTTGGAACGGGAGGTTCTCATGGTGATGTGGTGGAACGGGAGATTCTCATGGTGATATGGTGGAACGGGAGATTCTCATGGTGATGAGGTGGAACGGGAGATTCTCGTGGTGATGAGGTGGAACGGGAGATTCTCATGGTGATGTGGTGGAACGGGAGATTCTCATGGTGATGTGGTGGAACAGGAGGTTCTCATGGTGATGTGGTGGAAAAGGAGATTCTCATCATGATCTGGTGGAACCGGAGGTTCTCATGGTGATGAGGTGGAAAAGGAGATTCTCATCATGATCTGGTGGAACCGGAGGTTCTCATGGTGATGTGGTGGAAAAGGAGATTCTCATCATGATCTGGTGGAACCGGAGGTTCTCATGGTGATGAGGTGGAACGGGAGATTCTCGTGGTGATGAGGTGGAACGGGAGATTCTCATGGTGATGTGGTGGAACGGGAGATTCTCATGGTGATGTGGTGGAACAGGAGGTTCTCATGGTGATGTGGTGGAAAAGGAGATTCTCATCATGATCTGGTGGAACCGGAGGTTCTCATGGTGATGAGGTGGAACGGGATATTCTCGTGGTGATGTGGTGGAACGGGAGATTCTCGTGGTGATGTGGTGGAACGGGAGATTCTCATGGTGATGAGGTGGAACGGGAGATTCTCATGGTGATGAGGTGGAACGGGAGATTCTCATGGTGATGTGTTGGAACGGGAGGTTCTCATGGTGATGTGGTGGAACGGGAGGTTCTCATGGTGATGTGTTGGAACGGGAGATTCTCATGGTGATGAGGTGGAACGGGAGATTCTCATGGTGATGTGTTGGAACGGGAGGTTCTCATGGTGATGTGGTGGAACGGGAGGTTCTCGTGGTGATGTGTTGGAATGGGAGATTCTCATGGAGATGAGGTGGAACGGGAGGTTCTCATGGTGATGTGTTGGAACGGGAGATTCTCATGGTGATGAGGTGGAACTGGAGATTCTCAGGTGATGTGGTGGAACGGGAGCTTCTCATGGTGATGAGGTGAAACGGGAGGTTCTCGTGGTGATGAGGTGGAACGGATTCTCATCATGATGTGGTGAAATGGGAGATTCTCATGTGATGAGGTGGAACGGGAGATTCTCATGGTGATGAGGTGGAATGAAAGATTCTCGTGGTGATGAGGTGGAATGGGAGATTCTCATGGTGATGAGGTGGAACGGAAGATTCTCATGGTGATGAGGTGGAACGGAAGATTTTCATGGTGATGAGGTGAAACAGGAGATTCTCATGGTGATGTGTTGGAACGGGAGATTCTCATGGTGATGAGGTGGAACTGGAGATTCTCAGGTGATGTGGTGGAACGGGAGATTCTCATGGTGATGAGGGAGAATGGGAGATTCTCATGGTGATGAGGTGAAACGGGAGATTCTCATGTGATGAGGTGGAACGGGAGATTTTCATGGTGATGAGGTGGAATGAAAGATTCTCGTGGTGATGAGGTGGAATGGGAGATTCTCATGGTGATGAGGTGGAACGGAAGATTCTCATGGTGATGAGGTGGAATGGGAGATTCTCATGGTGATGAAGTGGAACAGGAGATTCTCATGGTGATGAGGTGGAACGGGAGATTCTCATGGTGATGTGGTGGAATGGGAGATTCTCATGGTGATGAGGTGAAACGGGAGGTTCTCATGGTGATGAGGTGGAACGGGAGATTCTCATGGTGGTGAGGTGGAACGGGAGATTCTCATGGTGATGTGTTGGAACGGGAGGTTCTCATGGTGATGTGGTGGAACGGGAGGTTCTCATGGTGATGTGTTGGAACGGGAGATTCTCATGGTGATGAGGTGGAACGGGAGGTTCTCATGGTGATGTGGTGGAACGGGAGGTTCTCGTGGTGATGTGTTGGAATGGGAGATTCTCATGGAGATGAGGTGGAACGGGAGGTTCTCATGGTGATGTGTTGGAACGGGAGATTCTCATGGTGATGAGGTGGAACTGGAGATTCTCAGGTGATGTGGTGGAACGGGAGCTTCTCATGGTGATGAGGTGAAACGGGAGGTTCTCGTGGTGATGAGGTGGAACGGATTCTCATCATGATGTGGTGAAATGGGAGATTCTCATGTGATGAGGTGGAACGGGAGATTCTCATGGTGATGAGGTGGAATGAAAGATTCTCGTGGTGATGAGGTGGAATGGGAGATTCTCATGGTGATGAGGTGGAACAGAAGATTCTCATGGTGATGAGGTGGAACGGAAGATTTTCATGGTGATGAGGTGAAACAGGAGATTCTCATGGTGATGAAGTGGAACAGGAGATTCTCATGGTGATGAGGTGGAACGGGAGGTTCTCATGGTGATGTGTTGGAACGGGAGATTCTCATGGTGATGAGGTGGAACTGGAGATTCTCAGGTGATGTGGTGGAACGGGAGATTCTCATGGTGATGAGGTGAAACGGGAGATTCTCATGTGATGAGGTGGAACGGGAGATTTTCATGGTGATGAGGTGGAATGAAAGATTCTCGTGGTGATGAGGTGGAATGGGAGATTCTCATGGTGATGAGGTGGAACGGGAGATTCTCGTGGTGATGAGGTGGAATGGGAGATTCTCGTGGTGATGAGGTGGAATGGGAGATTCTCATGGTGATGAAGTGGAACTGGAGATTCTCATGGTGATGAGGTGGAACGGGAGATTCTCATGGTGATGTGGTGGAATGGGAGATTCTCATGGTGATGAGGTGAAACGGGAGGTTCTCATGGTGATGAGGTGAAGCGGGAGATTCTCGTGGTGATGAGGTGGAATGAAAGATTCTCGTGGTGAGAAGGTGGAATGGGAGATTCTCATGGTGATGAGGTGGAATGGGAGATTATAGTGGTGATGAGGTGGAATGGGAGATTCTCATGGTGATGAGGTGGAATGGGAGATTCTCATGGTGATGAGGTGGAACCGGAGATTCTCATGGTGATGAGGTGGAATGGGAGATTCTCATGGTGATGTGGTGGAACGGGAGATTCTCATGGTGATGTGGTGGAACAGGAGGTTCTCATGGTGATGTGGTGGAAAAGGAGATTCTCATCATGATCTGGTGGAACCGGAGGTTCTCATGGTGATGAGGTGGAACGGGATATTCTCGTGGTGATGTGGTGGAACGGGAGATTCTCGTGGTGATGTGGTGGAACGGGAGATTCTCATGGTGATGAGGTGGAACGGGAGATTCTCATGGTGATGAGGTGGAACGGGAGATTCTCATGGTGATGTGTTGGAACGGGAGGTTCTCATGGTGATGTGGTGGAACGGGAGGTTCTCATGGTGATGTGTTGGAACGGGAGATTCTCATGGTGATGAGGTGGAACGGGAGATTCTCATGGTGATGTGTTGGAACGGGAGGTTCTCATGGTGATGTGGTGGAACGGGAGGTTCTCGTGGTGATGTGTTGGAACGGGAGGTTCTCATGGAGATGAGGTGGAACGGGAGGTTCTCATGGTGATGTGTTGGAACGGGAGATTCTCATGGTGATGAGGTGGAACTGGAGATTCTCAGGTGATGTGGTGGAACGGGAGCTTCTCATGGTGATGAGGTGAAACGGGAGGTTCTCGTGGTGATGAGGTGGAACGGATTCTCATCATGATGTGGTGAAATGGGAGATTCTCATGTGATGAGGTGGAACGGGAGATTCTCATGGTGATGAGGTGGAATGAAAGATTCTCGTGGTGATGAGGTGGAATGGGAGATTCTCATGGTGATGAGGTGGAACGGAAGATTCTCATGGTGATGAGGTGGAACGGAAGATTTTCATGGTGATGAGGTGAAACAGGAGATTCTCATGGTGATGTGGTGGAACAGGAGGTTCTCATGGTGATGTGGTGGAAAAGGAGATTCTCATCATGATCTGGTGGAACCGGAGGTTCTCATGGTGATGAGGTGGAAAAGGAGATTCTCATCATGATCTGGTGGAACCGGAGGTTCTCATGGTGATGTGGTGGAAAAGGAGATTCTCATCATGATCTGGTGGAACCGGAGGTTCTCATGGTGATGAGGTGGAACGGGAGATTCTCGTGGTGATGAGGTGGAACGGGAGATTCTCATGGTGATGTGGTGGAAATTGAGATTCTAATCATGATCTGGTGGAACCGGAGGTTCTCATGGTGATGAGGTGGAACGGGATATTCTCGTGGTGATGTGGTGGAAAAGGAGATTCTCATCATGATCTGGTGGAACCGGAGGTTCTCATGGTGATGTGGTGGAACGGGAGATTCTCATGGTGATGTGGTGGAACAGGAGGTTCTCATGGTGATGTGGTGGAAATTGAGATTCTCATCATGATCTGGTGGAACCGGAGGTTCTCATGGTGATGAGGTGGAACGGGATATTCTCATGGTGATGAGGTGGAATGGGAGATTCTCATGGTGATGAGGTGGAACGGGAGATTCTCATGGTGATGTGTTGGAACGGGAGGTTCTCATGGTGATGTGGTGGAACGGGAGATTCTCATGGTGATGTGTTGGAACGGGAGATTCTCATGGTGATGAGGTGGAACGGGAGATTCTCATGGTGATGTGTTGGAACGGGAGGTTCTCATGGTGATGTGGTGGAACGGGAGGTTCTCGTGGTGATGTGTTGGAATGGGAGATTCTCATGGAGATGAGGTGGAACGGGAGGTTCTCATGGTGATGTGTTGGAACGGGAGCTTCTCATGGTGATGAGGTGAAACGGGAGGTTCTCGTGGTGATGAGGTGGAACGGATTCTCATCATGATGTGGTGAAATGGGAGATTCTCATGTGATGAGGTGGAACGGGAGATTCTCATGGTGATGAGGTGGAATGAAAGATTCTCGTGGTGATGAGGTGGAATGGGAGATTCTCATGGTGATGAGGTGGAACGGAAGATTCTCATGGTGATGAGGTGGAACGGAAGATTTTCATGGTGATGAGGTGAAACAGGAGATTCTCATGGTGATGTGTTGGAACGGGAGATTCTCATGGTGATGAGGTGGAACTGGAGATTCTCAGGTGATGTGGTGGAACGGGAGATTCTCATGGTGATGAGGGAGAATGGGAGATTCTCATGGTGATGAGGTGAAACGGGAGATTCTCATGTGATGAGGTGGAACGGGAGATTTTCATGGTGATGAGGTGGAATGAAAGATTCTCGTGGTGATGAGGTGGAATGGGAGATTCTCATGGTGATGAGGTGGAACGGAAGATTCTCATGGTGATGAGGTGGAATGGGAGATTCTCATGGTGATGAAGTGGAACAGGAGATTCTCATGGTGATGAGGTGGAACGGGAGATTCTCATGGTGATGTGGTGGAATGGGAGATTCTCATGGTGATGAGGTGAAACGGGAGGTTCTCATGGTGATGAGGTGGAACGGGAGATTCTCATGGTGATGAGGTGGAACGGGAGATTCTCATGGTGATGTGTTGGAACGGGAGGTTCTCATGGTGATGTGGTGGAACGGGAGGTTCTCATGGTGATGTGTTGGAACGGGAGATTCTCATGGTGATGAGGTGGAACGGGAGATTCTCATGGTGATGTGTTGGAACGGGAGGTTCTCATGGTGATGTGGTGGAACGGGAGGTTCTCGTGGTGACGTGTTGGAATGGGAGATTCTCATGGAGATGAGGTGGAACGGGAGGTTCTCATGGTGATGTGTTGGAACGGGAGATTCTCATGGTGATGAGGTGGAACTGGAGATTCTCAGGTGATGTGGTGGAACGGGAGCTTCTCATGGTGATGAGGTGGAACGGATTCTCATCATGATGTGGTGAAATGGGAGATTCTCATGTGATGAGGTGGAACGGGAGATTCTCATGGTGATGAGGTGGAATGAAAGATTCTCGTGGTGATGAGGTGGAATGGGAGATTCTCATGGTGATGAGGTGGAACAGAAGATTCTCATGGTGATGAGGTGGAACGGAAGATTTTCATGGTGATGAGGTGAAACAGGAGATTCTCATGGTGATGAAGTGGAACAGGAGATTCTCATGGTGATGAGGTGGAACGGGAGGTTCTCATGGTGATGTGTTGGAACGGGAGATTCTCATGGTGATGAGATGGAACTGGAGATTCTCAGGTGATGTGGTGGAACGGGAGATTCTCATGGTGATGAGGGAGAATGGGAGATTCTCATGGTGATGAGGTGAAACGGGAGATTCTCATGTGATGAGGTGGAACGGGAGATTTTCATGGTGATGAGGTGGAATGAAAGATTCTCGTGGTGATGAAGTGGAATGGGAGATTCTCATGGTGATGAGGTGGAACGGAAGATTCTCATGGTGATGAGGTGGAATGGGAGATTCTCATGGTGATGAAGTGGAACAGGAGATTCTCATGGTGATGAGGTGGAACGGGAGATTCTCATGGTGATGTGGTGGAATGGGAGATTCTCATGGTGATGAGGTGAAGCGGGAGATTCTCGTGGTGATGAGGTGGAATGAAAGATTCTCGTGGTGATGAGGTGGAATGGGAGATTCTCATGGTGATGAGGTGGAATGGGAGATTATAGTGGTGATGAGGTGGAATGAAAGATTCTCGTGGTGATGAGGTGGAATGGGAGATTCTCATGTTGATGAGGTGGAATGGGAGATTATAGTGGTGATGAGGTGGAATGAAAGATTCTCGTGGTGATGAGGTGGAATGGGAGATTCTCATGGTGATGAGGTGGAATGGGAGATTCTCATGGTGATGAGGTGGAACCGGAGATTCTCATGGTGATGAGGTGGAATGGGAGATTCTCCTGGTGATGAGGTGGAATGGGAGATTATAGTGGTGATGAGGTGGAATGAAAGATTCTCGTGGTGATGAGGTGGAACGGGAGATTCTCGTGGTGATGAGGTGGAACGGAAGACTCTCATGGTGATGAGGTGGAACGGAAGATTCTCATGGTGATGAGGTGGAACGGAAGATTCTCATGGTGATGAGGTGGAACGGAAGATTCTCATGGTGATGAGGTGGAACGGAAGATTCTCGTGTTTATGAGGTGGAACGGAAGATTCTCATGGTGATGAGGTGGAACGGGAGATTCTCGTGGTGATGAGGTGAAACGGGAGATTCTCATGGTGATGAGGTGGAACGGGAGATTCTCATGGTGATGAGGTGGAACGGAAGATTCTCATGGTGATGAGGTGGAACAGGAGATTCTCATGGTGATGAGGTGGAACGGGAGATTCTCATGGTGACGAGGTGGAAAGAGAGATTCTCATGGTGATGAGGTGAAAAAGGAGATTCTCATGGTGATGAGGTGGAACGGGAGATTCTCATGGTGATGAGGTGGAACGGGAGATTCTCATGGTGATGAGGTGGAACGGGAGATTCTCATGGTGATGAGGTGGAACGGGAGATTCTCATGGTGATGTGGTGGAATGGGAGATTCTCATGGTGATGAGGTGGAACGGGAGATTCTCATGGTGATGTGGTGGAATGGGAGATTCTCATGGTGATGAGGTGGAACGGGAGATTCTCATGGTGATGTGGTGGAATGGGAGATTCTCATGGTGATGAGGTGAAACGGGAGGTTCTCGTGGTGATGAGGTGGAACGGGAGATTATAGTGGTGATGAGGTGGAATGAAAGATTCTCGTGGTGATGAGGTGGAACGGGAGATTCTCATGGTGATGTGGTGGAACGGGAGATTCTCATGGTGATGAGGTGGAACGGGAGATTCTCATGGTGATGTGGTGGAATGGGAGATTCTCATGGTGATGAGGTGAAACGAGAGGTTCTCATGGTGATGAGGTGAAGCGGGAGATTCTCATGGTGATGAGGTGGAACGGGAGATTCTCGTGGTGATGAGGTGGAATGGGAGATTCTCATGGTGATGAGGTGGAACGGAAGATTCTCATGGTGATGAGGTGGAACGGAAGACTCTCATGGTGATGAGGTGGAACGGAAGATTCTCATGGTGATGAGGTGGAACGGGAGATTCTCGTGGTGATGAGGTGAAACGGGAGATTCTCATGGTGATGAGGTGGAACGGGAGATTCTCATGGTGATGAGGTGGAACGGAAGATTCTCATGGTGATGAGGTGGAACAGGAGATTCTCATGGTGATAAGGTGGAATGGGAGATTCTCATGGTGATGAGGTGAAACAGGAGATTCTCATGGTGATGTGGTGGAACAGGAGATTCTCATGGTGATGAGGTGGAACGGGAGATTCTCGTGGTGATGAGGTGGAACGGGAGATTCTCATGGTGATGAGGTGAAACAGGAGATTCTCATGGTGATGAGGTGGAACGGGAGATTCTCATGGTGATGAGGTGGAACGGGAGATTCTCATGGTGATGAGGTGGAACGGGAGATTCTCATGGTGATGAGGTGAAACGGGAGGTTCTCGTGGTGATGAGGTGGAAAGGGAGATTATAGTGGTGATGTGGTGGAATGGGAGATTCTCATGGTGATGAGGTGAAACGGGAGGTTCTCATGGTGATGAGGTGAAGCGGGAGATTCTCGTGGTGATGAGGTGGAACGGGAGATTATAGTGGTGATGAGGTGGAATGGGAGATTATAGTGGTGATGAGGTGGAATGAAAGATTCTCGTGGTGATGAGGTGGAACGGGAGATTCTCATGGTGATGTGGTGGAACGGGAGATTCTCATGGTGATGAGGTGGAACGGGAGATTCTCATGGTGATGAGGTGGAATGAAAGATTCTCGTGGTGATGAGGTGGAACGGGAGATTCTCATGGTGATGTGGTGGAACGGGAGATTCTCATGGTGATGAGGTGGAACGGGAGATTCTCATGGTGATGTGGTGGAATGGGAGATTCTCATGGTGATGAGGTGAAACGAGAGGTTCTCATGGTGATGAGGTGAAGCGGGAGATTCTCATGGTGATGAGGTGGAACGGGAGATTCTCGTGGTGATGAGGTGGAATGGGAGATTCTCATGGTGATGAGGTGGAACGGAAGATTCTCATGGTGATGAGGTGGAACGGAAGACTCTCATGGTGATGAGGTGGAACGGAAGATTCTCATGGTGATGAGGTGGAACGGGAGATTCTCGTGGTGATGAGGTGAAACGGGAGATTCTCATGGTGATGAGGTGGAACGGGAGATTCTCATGGTGATGAGGTGGAACAGGAGATTCTCATGGTGATAAGGTGGAATGGGAGATTCTCATGGTGATGAGGTGAAACAGGAGATTCTCATGGTGATGTGGTGGAACAGGAGATTCTCATGGTGATGAGGTGGAACGGGAGATTCTCGTGGTGATGAGGTGGAACGGGAGATTCTCATGGTGATGAGGTGAAACAGGAGATTCTCATGGTGATGAGGTGGAACGGGAGATTCTCATGGTGATGAGGTGGAACGGGAGATTCTCATGGTGATGAGGTGGAACGGGAGATTCTCATGGTGATGTATTGGAACGGGAGGTTCTCATGGTGATCTGGTGGAACGGGAGGTTCTCATGGTGATGTGTTGGAACGGGAGGTTCTCATGGTGATGTGGTGGAACGGGAGGTTCTCATGGTGATGTGTTGGAACGGGAGATTCTCGTGGTGATGAGGTGGAACGGGAGATTCTCATGGTGATGAGGTGGAACGGGAGATTCTCATGGTGATGTGTTGGAACGGGAGATTCTCATGGTGATGTGGTGGAACGGGAGATTCTCATGGTGATGTGGTGGAACGGGAGATTCTCATGGTGATGAGGTGGAACGGGAGATTCTCATGGTGATGAGGTGGAACGGGAGATTCTCATGGTGATGAGGTGGAACGGGAGAATCTCGTGGTGATGTGGTGGAACAGCAGATTCTCATCATGATCTGGTGGAACGGGAGATTCTCATGGTGATGTGGTGGAACGGGAGATTCGCATGGTGATGAGGTGGAACGGGAGATTCTCATGGTGATGAGGTGGAACGGGAGATTCTCATGGTGATGAGGTGGAATGGGAGAATCTCGTGGTGATGTGGTGGAACAGCAGATTCTCATCATGATCTGGTGGAACAGGAGATTCTCATGGTGATGAGGTGGAACGGGAGATTCTCATCATGATCTGGTGGAACAGGAGATTCTCATGGTGATGAGGTGGAACGGGAGATTCTCATGGTGATGAGGTGGAACGGGAGGTTCTCATGGTGATGAGGTGGAACGGGAGATTCTCATGGTGATGTGGTGGAACGGGAGATTCTCATCATGATCTGGTGGAACAGGAGATTCTCATGGTGATGAGGTGGAACGGGAGATTCTCATGGTGATGAGGTGGAACGGGAGGTTCTCATGGTGATGAGGTGGAACGGGAGATTCTCATGGTGATGTGTTGGAACGGGAGATTCTCATCATGATCTGGTGGAACGGGAGATTCTTATGGTGATGTGGTGGAACGGGAGGTTCTCATGGTGATGAGGTGGAACGGGAGATTCTCATGGTGATGAGGTGGAACGGGAGATTCTCATGGTGATGAGGTGGAACGGGAGATTCTCATGGTGATGAGGTGGAACGGGAGATTCTCATGGTGATGAGGTGGAACGGGAGATTCTCATGGTGATGAGGTGGAACGGGAGAATCTCGTGGTGATGTGGTGGAACAGCAGATTCTCATCATGATCTGGTGGAACGGGAGATTCTCATGGTGATGTGGTGGAACGGGAGATTCTCATCATGATCTGGTGGAACGGGAGATTCTCATGGTGATGAGGTGGAACGGGAGATTCTCATGGTGATGAGGTGGAACGGGAGGTTCTCATGGTGATGAGGTGGAACGGGAGATTCTCATGGTGATGTGTTGGAACGGGAGATTCTCATCATGATCTGGTGGAACGGGAGATTCTCATGGTGATGAGGTGGAACGGGAGATTCTCACGGTGATGTGTTGGAACGGGAGATTCTCATCATGATCTGGTGGAACAGGAGATTCTCATGGTGATGAGGTGGAACGGGAGATTCTCATGGTGATGAGGTGGAACGGGAGGTTCTCATGGTGATGAGGTGGAACGGGAGATTCTCATGGTGATGTGTTGGAACGGGAGATTCTCATCATGATCTGGTGGAACAGGAGATTCTCATGGTGATGAGGTGGAACGGGAGATTCTCATGGTGATGAGGTGGAACGGGAGGTTCTCATGGTGATGTGTTGGAACGGGAGGTTCTCATCATGATCTGGTGGAACGGGAGATTCTCATGGTGATGTGTTGGAACGGGAGGTTCTCATGGTGATGTGTTGGAACGGGAGGTTCTCATGGTGATGTGTTGGAACGGGAGATTCTCATCATGATCTGGTGGAACAGGAGATTCTCATGGTGATGAGGTGGAACGGGAGATTCTCATGGTGATGTGTTGGAACGGGAGATTCTCATCATGATCTGGTGGAACAGGAGATTCTCATGGTGATGAGGTGGAACGGGAGATTCTCATGGTGATGAGGTGGAACGGGAGGTTCTCATGGTGATGTGTTGGAACGGGAGGTTCTCATCATGATCTGGTGGAACGGGAGGTTCTCATGGTGATGTGTTGGAACGGGAGGTTCTCATGGTGATGTGTTGGAACGGGAGATTCTCATCATGATCTGGTGGAACGGGAGATTCTTATGGTGATGTGGTGGAACGGGAGGTTCTCATGGTGATGTGTTGGAATGGGAGATTTTCATGGTGATGAGGTGGAATGGGAGATTTTTATGGTGATGAGGTGGAACTGGAGATTCTCATGGTGATGTGGTGGAACGGGAGATTCTCATGGTGATGAGGTGGAACGGTAGATTCTCGTGGTGATGTGTTGGAATGGGAGATTTTCATGGTGATGAGGTGGAACGGGAGATTCTCATCATGATCTGGTGGAACGGGAGGTTCTCATGGTGATGTGGTGGAACGGGAGGTTCTCATGGTGATGTGTTGGAATGGGAGATTCTCATGGAGATGAGGTGGAACGGGAGGTTCTCATGGTGATGTGTTGGAATGGGAGATTTTCATGGTGATGAGGTGGAATGGGAGATTTTCATGGTGATGAGGTGGAACT
Organism: Telmatherina bonti; assembly: GCF_933228915.1. Classification (NCBI taxonomy): domain Eukaryota; kingdom Metazoa; phylum Chordata; class Actinopteri; order Atheriniformes; family Telmatherinidae; genus Telmatherina; species Telmatherina bonti. The sequence goes on from NC_136620.1 coordinate 44,905,061, forward strand.
GGAGATTCTCATGGTGATGTGGTGGAACGGGAGATTCTCATGGTGATGAGGTGGAACGGTAGATTCTCGTGGTGATGTGTTGGAACGGGAGGTTCTCATGGTGATGTGGTGTAACGGGAGATACTCATGGTGATGTGGTGGAACGGGAGGTTCTCATGGTGATGTGTTGGAAAGAGAGATTCTCATGGTGATGTGGTGGAACGGGAGATTCTCATGGTGATGTGGTGGAACGGGAGATTCTCATGGTGATGAGGTGGAACGGTAGATTCTCGTGGTGATGTGTTGGAACGGGAGGTTCTCATGGTGATGTGGTGGAACGGGAGATTCTCATGGTGATGTGGTGGAACGGGAGATTCTCATGGTGATGAGGTGGAACGGTAGATTCTCGTGGTGATGTGTTGGAACGGGAGGTTCTCATGGTGATGTGGTGTAACGGGAGATACTCATGGTGATGTGGTGGAACGGGAGGTTCTCATGGTGATGTGGTGGAACGGGAGATTCTCGTGGTGATGTGGTGGAACGGGAGATTCTCATGGTGATGTGGTGGAACAGGAGGTTCTCATGGTGATGTGCTGGAATGGGAGATTCTCATGGTGATGTGGTGGAACAGGAGGTTCTCATGGTGATGAGGTGGAACGGGAGATTCTCGTGGTGATGTGGTGGAACGGGAGATTCTCATGGTGATGAGGTGGAACGGGAGGTTCTCATGGTGATGTGGTGGAACGGGAGATTCTCATGGTGATGAGGTGGAACGGGAGGTTCTCATGGTGATGTGTTGGAACGGGAGGTTCTCATGGTGATGTGGTGGAACGGGAGATTCTCATGGTGATGTGTTGGAACGGGAGGTTCTCATGGTGATGTGGTGGAACGGGAGATTCTCATGGTGATGAGGTGGAATGGGAGATTCTCATGTTGATGTGGTGGAACGGGAGATTCTCATGGTGATGAGGTGAAACGGATTCTCATCATGATGTGGTGAAATGGGAGATTTTCATGGTGATGAGGTGGAATGAAAGATTCTCGTGGTCATGAGGTGGAATGGGAGATTCTCATGGAGATGAGGTGGAATGGAAGATTCTCATGGTGATGAGGTGGAACGGGAGATTTTCATGGTGATGAGGTGGAATGGGAGATTCTCATGGTGATGTGTTGGAACGGGAGATTCTCATGGTGATGAGGTGGAACGGGAGATTCTCATGGTGATGTGGTGGAACGGGAGATTCTCATGGTGATATGGTGGAACGGGAGATTCTCATGGTGATGTGTTGGAACGGGAGATTCTCATGGTGATGAGGTGGAACGGGAGATTCTCATGGTGATGAGGTGGAACGGGAGGTTCTCATGGTGATGTGTTGGAACGGGAGATTCTCATGGTGATGAGGTGGAACGGGAGATTCTCATGGTGATGAGGTGGAACGGGAGGTTCTCATGGTGATGTGGTGGAACGGGAGATTCTCATGGTGATATGGTGGAACGGGAGGTTCTCATGGTGATGTGGTGGAACTGGAGATTCTCATGGTGATGTGTTGGAACGGGAGGTTCTCATGGTGATGTGGTGGAACGGGAGGTTCTCATGGTGATGTGGTGGAACGGGTTATTCTCATGGTGTTGTGTTGGAACGGGAGGTTCTCATGGTGATGTGGTGGAACGGGAGGTTCTCATGGTGATGTGGTGGAACGGGAGGTTCTCATGGTGATGTGGTGGAACGGGAGGTTCTCATGCTGATGTGTTGGAACGGGAGGTTCTCATGGTGATGTGGTGGAACGGGAGATTCTCGTGGTGATGTGTTGGAACGGGAGGTTCTCATGGTGATGTGGTGGAACGGGAGATTCTCGTGGTGATGTGGTGGAACGGGAGATTCTCATGGTGATGTGGTGGAACAGGAGGTTCTCATGGTGATGTGCTGGAATGGGAGATTCTCATGGTGATGTGGTGGAACAGGAGGTTCTCATGGTGATGAGGTGGAACGGGAGATTCTCGTGGTGATGTGGTGGAACGGGAGATTCTCATGGTGATGAGGTGGAACGGGAGGTTCTCATGGTGATGTGGTGGAACGGGAGATTCTCATGGTGATGAGGTGGAACGGGAGGTTCTCATGGTGATGTGTTGGAACGGGAGGTTCTCATGGTGATGTGGTGGAACGGGAGATTCTCATGGTGATGTGTTGGAACGGGAGGTTCTCATGGTGATGTGGTGGAACGGGAGATTCTCATGGTGATGAGGTGGAATGGGAGATTCTCATGTTGATGTGGTGGAACGGGAGATTCTCATGGTGATGAGGTGAAACGGATTCTCATCATGATGTGGTGAAATGGGAGATTTTCATGGTGATGAGGTGGAATGAAAGATTCTCGTGGTCATGAGGTGGAATGGGAGATTCTCATGGACATGAGGTGGAATGGAAGATTCTCATGGTGATGTGGTGGAACGGGAGATTTTCATGGTGATGAGGTGGAATGGGAGATTCTCATGGTGATGAGGTGGAACGGGAGATTCTCATGGTGATGAGGTGGAATGGAAGATTCTCATGGTGATGTGGTGGAACGGGAGATTCTCATGGTGATGAGGTGGAACGGGAGATTCTCATGGTGATGTGGTGGAACGGGAGATTCTCATGGTGATATGGTGGAACGGGAGATTCTCATGGTGATGTGTTGGAACGGGAGATTCTCATGGTGATGAGGTGGAACGGGAGATTCTCATGGTGATGAGGTGGAACGGGAGGTTCTCATGGTGATGTGTTGGAACGGGAGATTCTCATGGTGATGAGGTGGAACGGGAGATTCTCATGGTGATGAGGTGGAACGGGAGGTTCTCATGGTGATGTGGTGGAACGGGAGATTCTCATGGTGATGAGGTGGAACGGGAGGTTCTCATGGTGATGTGGTGGAACGGGAGGTTCTCATGGTGATGTGGTGGAACGGGAGATTCTCATGGTGATATGGTGGAACGGGAGATTCTCATGGTGATGTGTTGGAACGGGAGGTTCTCATGGTGATGTGGTGGAACGGGAGGTTCTCATGGTGATGTGGTGGAACGGGAGGTTCTCATGGTGATGTGTTGGAATGGGAGATTCTCGTGGTGATGAGGTGGAACGGGAGATTCTCATGGAGATGAGGTGGAACGGGAGATTTTCATGGTGATGAGGTGAAGCGGGAGATTCTCGTGGTGATGAGGTGGAATGAAAGATTCTCGTGGTGATGAGGTGAAGCGGGAGATTCTCGTGGTGATGAGGTGGAATGGGAGATTCTCATGGTGATGAGGTGGAACGGGAGATTCTCATGGTGATGAGGTGGAATTGGAGATTCTCATGGTGATGAGGTGAAGCGGGAGATTCTCGTGGTGATGAGGTGGAATGAAAGATTCTCATGGTGATGAGGTGGAACGGGAGATTCTCATGGTGATGTGGTGGAACGGGAGATTCTCATGGTGATGAGGTGGAACGGGAGATTCTCATGGTGATGTGGTGGAACGGGAGATTCTCATGGTGATGAGGTGGAACGGGAGGTTCTCATGGTGATGTGTTGGAATGGGAGATTTTCATGGTGATGAGGTGGAATGGGAGATTTTTATGGTGATGAGGTGGAACTGGAGATTCTCAGGTGATGTGGTGGAACGGGAGATTCTCATGGTGATGAGGTGGAATGGGAGATTCTCATGGTGATGAGGTGAAACGGGAGGTTCTCATGGTGATGAGGTGAAGCGGGAGATTCTTATGGTGATGTGGTGGAACGGTAGGTTCTCATGGTGATGTGTTGGAACGGGAGATTCTCATGGTGATGAGGTGGAACGGGAGATTCTCATGGTGATGTGTTGGAACGGGAGGTTCTCATGGTGATGTGGTGGAACGGGAGATTCTCATGGTGATGAGGTGGAACGGGACGTTCTCATGGTGATGAGGTGGAACGGGAGATTCTCGTGGTGATGAGGTGGAATGGGAGATTCTCATGGTGATGTGTTGGAACGGGAGATTCTCGTGGTGATGAGGTGGAATGGGAGATTCTCATGGTGATGTGGTGGAAAAGGAGATTCTCATCATGATCTGGTGGAACCGGAAGTTCTCATGGTGATGAGGTGGAACGGAAGATTTTCATGGTCATGAGGAGAAACAGGAGATTCTCATGGTGATGAAGTGGAATGGGAGATTCTCATGGTGATGTGGTGGAACGGGAGATTCTCATGGTGATGTGGTGGAACGGGAGATTCTCATGGTGATGAGGTGGAACGGGAGATTCTCGTGGTGATGTGTTGGAACGGGAGGTTCTCATGGTGATGTGGTGTAACGGGAGATACTCATGGTGATGTGGTGGAACGGGAGGTTCTCATGGTGATGTTTTGGAACGGGAGATTCTCATGGTGATGTGGTGGAACGGGAGGTTCTCATGGTGATGTGTTGGAACGGGAGATTCTCATGGTGATGAGGTGGAACGGGAGATTCTCATGGTGATGAGGTGGAACGGGAGGTTCTCATGGTGATGTGGTGGAACGGGAGATTCTCATGGTGATATGGTGGAACGGGAGGTTCTCATGGTGATGTGGTGGAACGGGAGATTCTCATGGTGATATGGTGGAACGGGAGATTCTCATGGTGATGTGTTGAAACGGGAGGTTCTCATGGTGATGTGGTGGAACGGGAGGTTCTCATGGTGATGTGTTGGAACGGGAGGTTCTCATGGTGATGTGGTGGAACGGGAGGTTCTCATGGTGATGTGTTGGAATGGGAGATTCTCATGGAGATGAGTTGGAACGGGAGATTTTCATGGTGATGAGGTGGAACTGGAGATTCTCAGGTGATGAGGTGAAGCGGGAGATTCTCGTGGTGATGTGGTGGAACGGGAGATTCTCATGGTGATGAGGTGGAACGGGAGATTCTCATGGTGATGAGGTGGAATGGGAGATTCTCATGGTGATGAGGTGAAGCGGGAGATTCTCATGGTGATGTGGTGGAACGGGAGATTCTCATGGTGATGTGGTGGAACGGGAGATTCTCATGGTGATGTGGTGGAACGGGAGATTCTCATGGTGATGTGGTGGAACGGGAGATTCTCATGGTGATGTGGTGGAACGGGAGATTCTCGTGGTGATGAGGTGGAATGAAAGATTCTCGTGGTGATGAGGTGGAATGGGAGATTCTCATGGTGATGAGGTGGAACGGGAGATTCTCATGGTGATGAGGTGGAACGGGAGATTCTCATGGTGATGAGGTGGAATGAAAGATTCTCGTGGTGATGAGGTGGAATGGGAGATTCTCATGGTGATGAGGTGGAACGGGAGATTCTCATGGTGATGTGGTGGAACGGGAGATTCTCATGGTGATGAGGTGGAACGGGAGATTCTCATGGTGATGAGGTGGAACGGGAGGTTCTCATGGTGATGTGTTGGAATGGGAGATTTTCATGGTGATGAGGTGGAATGGGACATTTTCATGGTGATGAGGTGGAACTGGAGGTTCTCAGGTGATGTGGTGGAACGGGAGATTCTCATGGTGATGAGGTGGAATGGGAGATTCTCATGGTGATGAGGTGAAACGGGAGGTTCTCATGGTGATGAGGTGAAGCGGGAGATTCTCGTGGTGATGAGGTGGAACGGATTCTCATCATGATGTGGTGGAACGGGAGATTCTTATGGTGATGTGGTGGAACGGTAGGTTCTCATGGTGATGTGTTGGAACGGGAGATTCTCATGGTGATGAGGTGGAACGGGAGATTCTCATGGTGATGTGTTGGAATGGGAGGTTCTCATGGTGATGTGGTGGAACGGGAGATTCTCATGGTGATGAGGTGGAACGGGACGTTCTCATGGTGATGAGGTGGAACGGGAGATTCTCGTGGTGATGAGGTGGAATGGGAGATTCACATGGTGATGTGTTGGAACGGGAGGTTCTCATGGTGATGTGGTGGAACGGGAGATTCTCGTGGTGATGAGGTGGAATGGGAGATTCTCATGGTGATGTGGTGGAAAAGGAGATTGTCATCATGATCTGGTGGAACCGGAGGTTCTCATGGTGATGAGGTGGAACGGGAGATTCTAATGGTGAGGAGGTGGAACGGAAGATTTTCATGGTCATGAGGAGAAACAGGAGATTCTCATGGTGATGAAGTGGAACGGGAGATTCTCATGGTGATGTGGTGGAACGGGAGATTCTCATGGTGATGTGGTGGAACGGGAGATTCTCATGGTGATGAGGTGGAACGGGAGATTCTCGTGGTGATGTGTTGGAACGGGAGGTTCTCATGGTGATGTGGTGTAACGGGAGATACTCATGGTGATGTGGTGGAACGGGAGGTTCTCATGGTGATGTGTTGGAACGGGAGATTCTCATGGTGATGTGGTGGAACGGGAGGTTCTCATGGTGATGTGTTGGAACGGGAGATTCTCATGGTGATGAGGGGGAATGGGAGATTCTCATGGTGATGTGTTGGAACGGGAGGTTCTCATGGTGATGTGTTGGAACGGGAGGTTCTCATGGTGATGTGGTGGAACGGGAGATTCTCATGGTGATGTGGTGGAACGGGAGATTCTCATGGTGATGTGTTGGAACGGGAGATTCTCATGGTTATGTGTTGGAACGGGAGGTTCTCATGGTGATGTGGTGGAACGGGAGATTCTCATGGTGATGTGTTGGAACGGGAGATTCTCGTGGTGATGTGTTGGAACGGGAGGTTCTCATGGTGATGTGGTGTAACGGGAGATTCTCATGGTGATGAGGTGGAACGGGAGATTCTCATGGTGATGTGGTGGAACGGGAGATTCTCGTGGTGATGAGGTGGAACGGGAGATTCTCATGGTGATGTGGTGGAACGGGAGATTCTCATGGTGATGTGTTGGAACGGGAGATTCTCATGGTGATGAGGTGGAACGGGACGTTCTCATGGTGATGAGGTGGAACGGGAAATTCTCATGGTTATGTGTTGGAACGGGAGGTTCTCATGGTGATGTGGTGGAACGGGAGATTCTCATGGTGATGTGTTGGAACGGGAGATTCTCGTGGTGATGTGTTGGAACGGGAGGTTCTCATGGTGATGTGGTGGAACGGGAGGTTCTCATGGTGATGTGTTGGAACGGGAGATTCTCATGGTGATGTGGTGGAACGGGAGGTTCTCATGGTGATGTGTTGGAACGGGAGGTTCTCATGGAGATGTGTTGGAACGGGAGGTTCTCATGGTGATGTGTTGGAACGGGAGGTTCTCATGGTGATGAGGTGGAACGGGAGATTCTCATGGTGATGAGGTGGAACGGGAGATTCTCATGGTGATGTGTCTGAACGGGAGGTTCTCATGGTGATGTGGTGGAACGGGAGATTCTCGTGGTGATGAGGTGGAACGGGAGGTTCTCATGGTGATGTGGTGGAACGGGAGATTCTCATGGTGATGTGTTGGAACGGGAGATTCTCATGGTGATGAGGTGGAACGGGACGTTCTCATGGTGATGAGGTGGAACGGGAGATTCTCATGGTGATGTGTTGGAACGGGAGGTTCTCATGGTGATGTGGTGGAACGGGAGATTCTCATGGTGATGAGGTGGAATGGGAGATTCTCATGGTGATGAGGTGGAACGGGAGATTTTCATGGTGATGAGGTGGAATGAAAGATTCTCGTGGTCATGAGGTGGAACGGGAGATTTTCATGGTGATGAGGTGGAATGGGAGATTCTCATGGTGATGTGGTGGAACGGGAGATTTTCATGGTGATGAGGTGGAATGGGAGATTCTCATGGTGATGTGGTGGAACGGGAGATTCTCATGGTGATATGGTGGAACGGGAGATTCTCATGGTGATGTGGTGGAACGGGAGATTCTCATGGTGATGTGGTGGAACGGGAGATTCTCATGGTGATATGGTGGAACGGGAGATTCTCATGGTGATATGGTGGAACGGGAGATTCTCATGGTGATGTGTTGGAACGGGAGATTCTCATGGTGATATGGTGGAACGGGAGATTCTCATGGTGATATGGTGGAACGGGAGATTCTCATGGTGATGTGTTGGAACGGGAGATTCTCATGGTGATGAGGTGGAGCGGGAGATTCTCATGGTGATGTGGTGGAACGTGAGATTCTCATGGTGATGTGGTGGAACGGGAGATTCTCATGGTGATATGGTGGAACGGGAGATTCTCATGGTGATATGGTGGAACGGGAGATTCTCATGGTGATGAGGTGGAATGGGAGATTCTCATGGTGATATGGTGGAACGGGAGATTCTCATGGTGATGTGGTGGAACGGGAGATTCTCATGGTGATATGGTGGAACGGGAGATTCTCATGGTGATATGGTGGAACGGGAGATTCTCATGGTGATGTGTTGGAACGGGAGATTCTCATGGTGATGAGGTGGAACGGGAGATTCTCATGGTGATGTGGTGGAACGGGAGATTCTCATGGTGATGTGTTGGAACGGGAGATTCTCATGGTGATATGGTGGAACGGGAGATTCTCATGGTGATATGGTGGAACGGGAGATTCTCATGGTGATGTGTTGGAACGGGAGGTTCTCATGGTGATGTGGTGGAACGGGAGGTTCTCATGGTGATGTGTTGGAACGGGAGGTTCTCATGGTGATGTGGTGGAACGGGAGGTTCTCATGGTGATATGGTGGAACGGGAGATTCTCATGGTGATGAGGTGAAGCGGGAGATTCTCGTGGTGATGAGGTGGAATGGGAGATTCTCATGGTGATGAGGTGGAACGGGAGATTCTCATGGTGATGAGGTGGAATGGGAGATTTTCATGGTGATGTGGTGGAACGGGAGATTCTCATGGTGATGAGGTGAAACGGATTCTCATCATGATGTGGTGAAATGGGAGATTCTCATGTGATGAGGTGGAATGAAAGATTCTCGTGGTCATGAGGTGGAATGGGAGATTCTCATGGAGATGAGGTGGAATGGAAGATTCTCATGGTGATGTGGTGGAACGGGAGATTCTCATGGTGATGAGGTGAAGCGGGAGATTCTCGTGGTGATGAGGTGGAATGAAAGATTCTCGTGGTGATGAGGTGGAATGGGAGATTCTCATGGTGATGAGGTGGAACGGGAGATTCTCATGGTGATGAGGTGGAATGGGAGATTTTCATGGTGATGTGGTGGAACGGGAGATTCTCATGGTGATGAGGTGAAACAGATTCTCATCATGATGTGGTGAAATGGGAGATTCTCATGTGATGAGGTGGAATGAAAGATTCTCGTGGTCATGAGGTGGAATGGGAGATTCTCATGGAGATGTGGTGGAACGGGAGATTTTCATGGTGATGTGGTGGAACGGGAGATTTTCATGGTGATGAGGTGGAATGGGAGATTCTCATGGTGATGAGGTGGAACGGTAGGTTCTCATGGTGATGTGTTCGAACGGTAGGTTCTCATGGTGATGTGTTGGAACGGGAGGTTCTCATGGTGATGTGTTGGAACGGGAGATTCTCATCATGATCTGGTGGAACGGGAGATTCTTATGGTGATGTGGTGGAACGGGAGGTTCTCATGGTGATGTGTTGGAACGGGAGATTCTCATGGTGATGAGGTGGAACGGGAGGTTCTCATGGTGATGTTTTGGAATGGGAGATTTTCATGGTGATGAGGTGGAACGGGAGATTCTCATCATGATCTGGTGGAACGGGAGGTTCTCATGGTGATGTGGTGGAACGGGAGGTTCTCATGGTGATGTGTTGGAATGGGAGATTCTCATGGAGATGAGGTGGAACGGGAGGTTCTCATGGTGATGTGTTGGAATGGGAGATTTTCATGGTGATGAGGTGGAATGGGAGATTTTCATGGTGATGAGGTGGAACTGGAGATTCTCAGGTGATGTGGTGGAACGGGAGATTTTCATGGTGATGAGGTGGAACTGGAGATTCTCAGGTGATGAGGTGGAACGGGAGATTCTCATGGTGATGAGGTGGAATGGGAGATTCTCGTGGTGATGAGGTGGAACGGATTCTCATCATAATGTGGTGAAATGGGAGATTCTCATGTGATGAGGTGGAACGGGAGATTTTCATGGTGATGAGGTGGAATGAAAGATTCTCGTGTTGATGTGTTGGAACGGGAGATTCTCATGGTGATATGGTGGAACGGGAGATTCTCATGGTGATATGGTGGAACGGGAGATTCTCATGGTGATGTGTTGGAACGGGAGATTCTCATGGTGATGTGTTGGAACGGGAGGTTCTCATGGTGATGTGGTGGAACGGGAGGTTCTCATGGTGATATGGTGGAACGGGAGATTCTCATGGAGATGAGGTGGAACGGGAGATTTTCATGGTGATGAGGTGGAACTGGAGATTCTCAGGTGATGAGGTGAAGCGGGAGATTCTCGTGGTGATGAGGTGGAATGGGAGATTCTCATGGTGATGAGGTGGAACGGGAGATTCTCATGGTGATGAGGTGGAATGGGAGATTTTCATGGTGATGTGGTGGAACGGGAGATTCTCATGGTGATGAGGTGAAACGGATTCTCATCATGATGTGGTGAAATGGGAGATTCTCATGTGATGAGGTGGAATGAAAGATTCTCGTGGTCATGAGGTGGAATGGGAGATTCTCATGGAGATGAGGTGGAATGGAAGATTCTCATGGTGATGTGGTGGAACGGGAGATTCTCATGGTGATGAGGTGAAGCGGGAGATTCTCGTGGTGATGAGGTGGAATGAAAGATTCTCGTGGTGATGAGGTGGAATGGGAGATTCTCATGGTGATGAGGTGGAACGGGAGATTCTCATGGTGATGAGGTGGAATGGGAGATTTTCATGGTGATGTGGTGGAACGGGAGATTCTCATGGTGATGAGGTGAAACGGATTCTCATCATGATGTGGTGAAATGGGAGATTCTCATGTGATGAGGTGGAATGAAAGATTCTCGTGGTCATGAGGTGGAATGGGAGATTCTCATGGAGATGAGGTGGAATGGAAGATTCTCATGGTGATGTGGTGGAACGGGAGATTTTCATGGTGATGAGGTGGAATGGGAGATTCTCATGGTGATGAGGTGGAACGGTAGGTTCTCATGGTGATGTGTTGGAACGGTAGGTTCTCATGGTGATGTGTTGGAACGGGAGGTTCTCATGGTGATGTGTTGGAACGGGAGATTCTCATCATGATCTGGTGGAACGGGAGATTCTTATGGTGATGTGGTGGAACGGGAGGTTCTCATGGTGATGTGTTGGAACGGGAGATTCTCATGGTGATGAGGTGGAACGGGAGGTTCTCATGGTGATGTGTTGGAATGGGAGATTTTCATGGTGATGAGGTGGAACGGGAGATTCTCATCATGATCTGGTGGAACGGGAGGTTCTCATGGTGATGTGGTGGAACGGGAGGTTCTCATGGTGATGTGTTGGAACGGGAGATTCTCGTGGTGATGAGGTGGAACGGATTCTCATCATAATGTGGTGAAATGGGAGATTCTCATGTGATGAGGTGGAACGGGAGATTTTCATGGTGATGAGGTGGAATGAAAGATTCTCGTGGTGATGAGGTGGAATGGGAGATTCTAATGGTGATGAGGTGGAAAGGAAGATTTTCATGGTCATGAGGTGAAACAGGAGATTCTCATGGTGATGTGGTGAAATGGGAGATTCTCATGTGATGAGGTGGAACGGGAGGTTCTCATGGTGATGTGGTGGAACGGGAGATTCTCATGGTGATGAGGTAGAACGGGAGATTCTCGTGGTGATGTGTTGGAACGGGAGGTTCTCATGGTGATGTGGTGTAACGGGAGATTCTCATGGTGATGTGTTGGAACGGGAGGTTCTCATGGTGATGTGGTGGAACGGGAGATTCTCATGGTGATGTGGTGGAACGGGACGTTCTCATGGTGATGAGGTGGAACAGGAGATTCTCATGATGATGTGTTGGAACGGGAGGTTCTCATGGTGATGTGGTGGAACGGGAGATTCTCATGGTGATGAGGTGGAACGGGACGTTCTCATGGTGATGAGGTGGAACGGGAGATTCTTATGGTGATGTGTTGGAACGGGAGATTCTCATGGTGATATGGTGGAACAGGAGATTCTCATGGTGATTTGGTGGAACGGGAGATTCTCATGGTGATGTGTTGGAACGGGAGGTTCTCATGGTGATGTGGTGGAACGGTAGGTTCTCATGGTGATGTGGTGGAACGGGAGATTCTCATGGTGATGAGGTGAAACGGATTCTCATCATCATGTGGTGAAATGGGAGATTCTCATGTGATGAGGTGGAATGAAAGATTCTCGTGGTCATGAGGTGGAATGGGAGATTCTCATGGAGATGAGGTGGAACGGGAGATTTTCATGGTGATGAGGTGGAACGGTAGGTTCTCATGGTGATGTGTTGGAACGGGAGATTCTCATGGTGATATGGTGGAACGGGAGATTCTCATGGTGATGTGGTGGAACGGGAGATTCTCATGGTGATGTGTTGGAACGGGAGGTTCTCATGGTGATGTGGTGGAACGGGAGATTCTCATGGTGATATGGTGGAACGGGAGATTCTCATGGTGATATGGTGGAACGGGAGATTCTCATGGTGATGTGTTGGAACGGGAGATTCTCATGGTGATGAGGTGGAACGGGAGATTCTCATGGTGATGTGTTGGAACGGGAGGTTCTCATGGTGATGTGGTGGAACGGGAGATTCTCATGGTGATATGGTGGACCGGGAGATTCTCATGGTGATATGGTGGAACGGGAGATTCTCATGGTGATGTGTTGGAACGGGAGGTTCTCATGGTGATGTGGTGGAACGGGAGGTTCTCATGGTGATGTGTTGGAACGGGAGATTCTCATGGTGATGTGTTGGAACGGGAGATTCTCATGGTGATGTGGTGGAACGGGAGGTTCTCATGGTGATGTGGTGGAACGGGAGGTTCTCATGGTGATGTGTTGGAACGGGAGATTCTCATGGTGATGTGGTGGAACGGGAGATTCTCATGGTGATATGGTGGACCGGGAGATTCTCATGGTGATATGGTGGAACGGGAGATTCTCATGGTGATGTGTTGGAACGGGAGGTTCTCATGGTGATGTGGTGGAACGGGAGGTTCTCATGGTGATGTGTTGGAATGGGAGATTCTCATGGAGATGAGGTGGAACGGGAGATTTTCATGGTGATGAGGTGGAACTGGAGATTCTCAGGTGATGAGGTGAAGCGGGAGATTCTCGTGGTGATGAGGTGGAATGGGAGATTATAGTGGTGATGAGGTGGAATGAAAGATTCTCGTGGGGATGAGGTGGAATGGGAGATTCTCATGGTGATGAGGTGAAGCGGGAGATTCTCGTGGTGATGAGGTGGAATGGGAGATTATAGTGGTGATGAGGTGGAATGAAAGATTCTCATGGTGATGAGGTGGAACGGGAGATTCTCATGGTGATGAGGTGGAATGGGAGATTCTCATGGTGATGAGGTGGATCGGAAAATTCTCATGGTGATGAGGTGGAACGGAAGATTTTCATGGTGATGAGGTGAAACAGGAGATTCTCATGGTGATGAGGTGGAACGGGAGATTCTCATGGTGATGTGTTGGAATGGGAGATTCTCATGGTGATGTGTTGGAATGGGAGGTTCTCATGGTGATGTGGTGGAACGGGAGATTCTCATGGTGATGAGGTGGAACGGGAGGTTCTCATGGTGATGTGTTGGAACGGGAGGTTCTCATGGTGATGTGGTGGAACGGGAGATTCTCATGGTGATGAGGTGGAATGGGAGATTCTCATGGTGATGTGGTGGAACGGGAGATTCTCATGGTGATGAGGTGAAACGGATTCTCATCATGATGTGGTGAAATGGGAGATTCTCATGTGATGAGGTGGAACGGGAGATTTTCATGGTGATGAGGTGGAATGGGAGATTCTCATGGTGATGAGGTGGAACGGGAGATTCTCATGGTGATGTGTTGGAACGGGAGGTTCTCATGGTGATGTGGTGGAACGGGAGATTCTCATGGTGATATGGTGGAACGGGAGATTCTCATGGTGATGTGTTGGAACGGGAGATTCTCATGGTGATGAGGTGGAACGGGAGATTCTCATGGTGATGTGTTGGAACGGGAGGTTCTCATGGTGATGTGGTGGAACGGGAGATTCTCATGGTGATATGGTGGAACGGGAGATTCTCATGGTGATATGGTGGAACGGGAGATTCTCATGGTGATGTGGTGGAACGGGAGGTTCTCATGGTGATGTGTTGGAATGGGAGATTCTCATGGTGATGAGGTGGAACGGGAGATTCTCGTGGTGATGTGGTGGAACGGGAGATTCTCGTGGTGATGTGGTGGAACGGGAGATTCTCATGGTGATGAGGTGGAACGGGAGGTTCTCATGGTGATGTGGTGGAACGGGAGGTTCTCATGGTGATGTGGTGGAACGGGAGATTCTCATGGTGATGTGTTGGAACGGGAGGTTCTTAAGGTGATGTGGTGGAACGGGAGATTCTCATGGTGATGTGTTGGAACGGGAGGTTCTCATGGTGATGTGGTGGAACGGGAGGTTCTCATGGTGATGTGTTGGAATGGGAGATTCTCATGGTGATGAGGTGGAACGGGAGATTCTCATGGTGATGTGGTGGAACGGGAGATTCTCATGGTGATGAGGTGGAACGGGAGGTTCTCATGGTGATGTGGTGGAACGGGAGGTTCTCATGGTGATGTGGTGGAACGGGAGATTCTCATGGTGATATGGTGGAACGGGAGATTCTCATGGTGATATGGTGGAACGGGAGATTCTCATGGTGATATGGTGGAACGGGAGATTCTCATGGTGATATGGTGGAACGGGAGGTTCTCATGGTGATGTGTTGGAATGGGAGATTCTCATGGTGATGAGGTGGAACGGGAGATTCTCGTGGTGATGTGGTGGAACGGGAGATTCTCATGGTGATGAGGTGGAACGGGAGGTTCGCATGGTGATGTGGTGGAACGGGAGGTTCTCATGGTGATGTGGTGGAACGGGAGATTCTCATGGTGATATGGTGGAACGGGAGATTCTCATGGTGATATGGTGGAACGGGAGATTCTCATGGTGATGTGTTGGAACGGGAGATTCTCATGGTGATGAGGTGGAACGGGAGATTCTCATGGTGATGTGTTGGAACGGGAGGTTCTCATGGTGATGTGTTGGAACGGGAGATTCTCATGGTGATGTGTTGGAACGGGAGGTTCTCATGGTGATGTGCTGGAACGGGAGGTTCTCATGGTGATGTGTTGGAATGGGAGATTCTCATGGTGATGAGGTGGAACGGGAGATTCTCATGGTGATGTGGTGGAACGGGAGATTCTCGTGGTGATGTGGTGGAACGGGAGATTCTCATGGTGATGAGGTGGAACGGGAGGTTCTCATGGTGATGTGGTGGAACGGGAGGTTCTCATGGTGATGTGGTGGAACGGGAGATTCTCATGGTGACGTGTTGGAACGGGAGGTTCTAAAGGTGATGTGGTGGAACGGGAGATTCTCATGGTGATGTGTTGGAACGGGAGGTTCTCATGGTGATGTGGTGGAACGGGAGGTTCTCATGGTGATGTGTTGGAATGGGAGATTCTCATGGTGATGAGGTGGAACGGGAGATTCTCGTGGTGATGTGGTGGAACGGGAGATTCTCGTGGTGATGTGGTGGAACGGGAGATTCTCATGGTGATGAGGTGGAACGGGAGGTTCTCATGGTGATGTGGTGGAACGGGAGGTTCTCATGGTGATGTGGTGGAACGGGAGATTCTCATGGTGATGTGTTGGAACGGGAGGTTCTAAAGGTGATGTGGTGGAACGGGAGATTCTCATGGTGATGTGTTGGAACGTGAGATTCTCATGGTGATGTGGTGGAACGGGAGATTCTCATGGTGATGAGGTGGAATGGGAGATTCTCATGGTGATGTGGTGGAACGGGAGATTCTCATGGTGATGAGGTGAAACGGATTCTCATCATGATGTGGTGAAATGGGAGATTCTCATGTGATGAGGTGGAACGGGAGATTTTCATGGTGATGAGGTGGAATGGGAGATTCTCATGGTGATGAGGTGGAACGGGAGATTCTCATGGTGATGTGTTGGAACGGGAGGTT
Source organism: Telmatherina bonti (assembly GCF_933228915.1). Lineage (NCBI taxonomy): Eukaryota > Metazoa > Chordata > Actinopteri > Atheriniformes > Telmatherinidae > Telmatherina > Telmatherina bonti. The sequence continues at coordinate 44,921,081 of NC_136620.1, forward strand.
CTCATGGTGATGTGGTGGAACGGGAGATTCTCATGGTGATATGGTGGAACGGGAGATTCTCATGGTGATGTGTTGGAACGGGAGATTCTCATGGTGATGAGGTGGAACGGGAGATTCTCATGGTGATGTGTTGGAACGGGAGGTTCTCATGGTGATGTGGTGGAACGGGAGATTCTCATGGTGATATGGTGGAACGGGAGATTCTCATGGTGATATGGTGGAACGGGAGATTCTCATGGTGATGTGGTGGAACGGGAGGTTCTCATGGTGATGTGTTGGAATGGGAGATTCTCATGGTGATGAGGTGGAACGGGAGATTCTCGTGGTGATGTGGTGGAACGGGAGATTCTCGTGGTGATGTGGTGGAACGGGAGATTCTCATGGTGATGAGGTGGAACGGGAGGTTCTCATGGTGATGTGGTGGAACGGGAGGTTCTCATGGTGATGTGGTGGAACGGGAGATTCTCATGGTGATGTGTTGGAACGGGAGGTTCTTAAGGTGATGTGGTGGAACGGGAGATTCTCATGGTGATGTGTTGGAACGGGAGGTTCTCATGGTGATGTGGTGGAACGGGAGGTTCTCATGGTGATGTGTTGGAATGGGAGATTCTCATGGTGATGAGGTGGAACGGGAGATTCTCATGGTGATGTGGTGGAACGGGAGATTCTCATGGTGATGAGGTGGAACGGGAGGTTCTCATGGTGATGTGGTGGAACGGGAGGTTCTCATGGTGATGTGGTGGAACGGGAGATTCTCATGGTGATATGGTGGAACGGGAGATTCTCATGGTGATATGGTGGAACGGGAGATTCTCATGGTGATATGGTGGAACGGGAGATTCTCATGGTGATATGGTGGAACGGGAGGTTCTCATGGTGATGTGTTGGAATGGGAGATTCTCATGGTGATGAGGTGGAACGGGAGATTCTCGTGGTGATGTGGTGGAACGGGAGATTCTCATGGTGATGAGGTGGAACGGGAGGTTCGCATGGTGATGTGGTGGAACGGGAGGTTCTCATGGTGATGTGGTGGAACGGGAGATTCTCATGGTGATATGGTGGAACGGGAGATTCTCATGGTGATATGGTGGAACGGGAGATTCTCATGGTGATGTGTTGGAACGGGAGATTCTCATGGTGATGTGGTGGAACGGGAGATTCTCGTGGTGATGTGGTGGAACGGGAGATTCTCATGGTGATGAGGTGGAACGGGAGGTTCTCATGGTGATGTGGTGGAACGGGAGGTTCTCATGGTGATGTGGTGGAACGGGAGATTCTCATGGTGACGTGTTGGAACGGGAGGTTCTAAAGGTGATGTGGTGGAACGGGAGATTCTCATGGTGATGTGTTGGAACGGGAGGTTCTCATGGTGATGTGGTGGAACGGGAGGTTCTCATGGTGATGTGTTGGAATGGGAGATTCTCATGGTGATGAGGTGGAACGGGAGATTCTCGTGGTGATGTGGTGGAACGGGAGATTCTCGTGGTGATGTGGTGGAACGGGAGATTCTCATGGTGATGAGGTGGAACGGGAGGTTCTCATGGTGATGTGGTGGAACGGGAGGTTCTCATGGTGATGTGGTGGAACGGGAGATTCTCATGGTGATGTGTTGGAACGGGAGGTTCTAAAGGTGATGTGGTGGAACGGGAGATTCTCATGGTGATGTGTTGGAACGTGAGATTCTCATGGTGATGTGGTGGAACGGGAGATTCTCATGGTGATGTGTTGGAACGGGAGGTTCTCATGGTGATGTGGTGGAGCGGGAGGTTCTCATGGTGATGTGTTGGAACGGGAGATTCTCATGGTGATGAGGTGGAATGGGAGATTCTCATGGTGAAGAGGTGAAACGGGAGATTCTCGTGGTGATGAGGTGGAACGGGAGATTCTCGTGGTGATGAGGTGGAATGGGAGATTCTCATGGTGATGAGGTGGAATGAAAGATTCTCGTGGTGATGAGGTGGAACGGGAGATTCTCATGGTGATGAGGTGGAACGGGAGATTCACATGGTGATGAGGTGGAATGGGAGATTATAGTGGTGATGAGGTGGAATGAAAGATTCTCGTGGTGATGAGGTGGAACGGGAGATTATAGTGGTGATGAGGTGGAATGAAAGAGTCTCGTGGTGTTGAGGTGGAATGAAAGATTCTCGTGGTGATGAAGTGGAACGGGGAGATTCTCATGGAGATGAGGTGGAACGGGAGATTTTCATGGTGATGAGGTGGAACTGGAGATTCTCAGGTGATGAGGTGAAGCGGGAGATTCTCGTGGTGATGAGGTGGAATGGGAGATTCTCATGGTGATGAGGTGAAGCGGGAGATTCTCGTGGTGATGAGGTGGAATGGGAGATTATAGTGGTGATGAGGTGGAATGAAAGATTCTCATGGTGATGAGGTGGAACGGGAGATTCTCATGGTGATGAGGTGGAATGGGAGATTCTCATGGTGATGAGGTGGATCGGAAAATTCTCATGGTGATGAGGTGGAACGGAAGATTTTCATGGTGATGAGGTGAAACAGGAGATTCTCATGGTGATGAGGTGGAACGGGAGATTCTCATGGTGATGTGTTGGAATGGGAGATTCTCATGGTGATGTGTTGGAATGGGAGGTTCTCATGGTGATGTGGTGGAACGGGAGATTCTCATGGTGATGAGGTGGAACGGGAGGTTCTCATGGTGATGTGTTGGAACGGGAGGTTCTCATGGTGATGTGGTGGAACGGGAGATTCTCATGGTGATGAGGTGGAATGGGAGATTCTCATGGTGATGTGGTGGAACGGGAGATTCTCATGGTGATGAGGTGAAACGGATTCTCATCATGATGTGGTGAAATGGGAGATTCTCATGTGATGAGGTGGAACGGGAGATTTTCATGGTGATGAGGTGGAATGGGAGATTCTCATGGTGATGAGGTGGAACGGGAGATTCTCATGGTGATGTGTTGGAACGGGAGGTTCTCATGGTGATGTGGTGGAACGGGAGATTCTCATGGTGATATGGTGGAACGGGAGATTCTCATGGTGATGTGTTGGAACGGGAGATTCTCATGGTGATGAGGTGGAACGGGAGATTCTCATGGTGATGTGTTGGAACGGGAGGTTCTCATGGTGATGTGGTGGAACGGGAGATTCTCATGGTGATATGGTGGAACGGGAGATTCTCATGGTGATATGGTGGAACGGGAGATTCTCATGGTGATGTGTTGGAATGGGAGATTCTCATGGTGATGAGGTGGAACGGGAGATTCTCGTGGTGATGTGGTGGAACGGGAGATTCTCGTGGTGATGTGGTGGAACGGGAGATTCTCATGGTGATGAGGTGGAACGGGAGGTTCTCATGGTGATGTGGTGGAACGGGAGGTTCTCATGGTGATGTGGTGGAACGGGAGATTCTCATGGTGATGTGTTGGAACGGGAGGTTCTTAAGGTGATGTGGTGGAACGGGAGATTCTCATGGTGATGTGTTGGAACGGGAGGTTCTCATGGTGATGTGGTGGAACGGGAGGTTCTCATGGTGATGTGTTGGAATGGGAGATTCTCATGGTGATGAGGTGGAACGGGAGATTCTCATGGTGATGTGGTGGAACGGGAGATTCTCATGGTGATGAGGTGGAACGGGAGGTTCTCATGGTGATGTGGTGGAACGGGAGGTTCTCATGGTGATGTGGTGGAACGGGAGATTCTCATGGTGATATGGTGGAACGGGAGATTCTCATGGTGATATGGTGGAACGGGAGATTCTCATGGTGATATGGTGGAACGGGAGATTCTCATGGTGATATGGTGGAACGGGAGGTTCTCATGGTGATGTGTTGGAATGGGAGATTCTCATGGTGATGAGGTGGAACGGGAGATTCTCGTGGTGATGTGGTGGAACGGGAGATTCTCATGGTGATGAGGTGGAACGGGAGGTTCGCATGGTGATGTGGTGGAACGGGAGGTTCTCATGGTGATGTGGTGGAACGGGAGATTCTCATGGTGATATGGTGGAACGGGAGATTCTCATGGTGATATGGTGGAACGGGAGATTCTCATGGTGATGTGTTGGAACGGGAGATTCTCATGGTGATGAGGTGGAACGGGAGATTCTCATGGTGATGTGTTGGAACGGGAGGTTCTCATGGTGATGTGTTGGAACGGGAGATTCTCATGGTGATGTGTTGGAACGGGAGGTTCTCATGGTGATGTGGTGGAACGGGAGGTTCTCATGGTGATGTGTTGGAATGGGAGATTCTCATGGTGATGAGGTGGAACGGGAGATTCTCATGGTGATGTGGTGGAACGGGAGATTCTCGTGGTGATGTGGTGGAACGGGAGATTCTCATGGTGATGAGGTGGAACGGGAGGTTCTCATGGTGATGTGGTGGAACGGGAGGTTCTCATGGTGATGTGGTGGAACGGGAGATTCTCATGGTGACGTGTTGGAACGGGAGGTTCTAAAGGTGATGTGGTGGAACGGGAGATTCTCATGGTGATGTGTTGGAACGGGAGGTTCTCATGGTGATGTGGTGGAACGGGAGGTTCTCATGGTGATGTGTTGGAATGGGAGATTCTCATGGTGATGAGGTGGAACGGGAGATTCTCGTGGTGATGTGGTGGAACGGGAGATTCTCGTGGTGATGTGGTGGAACGGGAGATTCTCATGGTGATGAGGTGGAACGGGAGGTTCTCATGGTGATGTGGTGGAACGGGAGGTTCTCATGGTGATGTGGTGGAACGGGAGATTCTCATGGTGATGTGTTGGAACGGGAGATTCTCATGGTGATGTGTTGGAACGGGAGGTTCTCATGGTGATGTGGTGGAACGGGAGGTTCTCATGGTGATGTGGTGGAACGGGAGATTCTCATGGTGATGTGTTGGAACGGGAGGTTCTCATGGTGATGTGGTGGAGCGGGAGGTTCTCATGGTGATGTGTTGGAACGGGAGATTCTCATGGTGATGAGGTGGAATGGGAGATTCTCATGGTGAAGAGGTGAAACGGGAGATTCTCGTGGTGATGAGGTGGAACGGGAGATTCTCGTGGTGATGAGGTGGAATGGGAGATTCTCATGGTGATGAGGTGGAATGAAAGATTCTCGTGGTGATGAGGTGGAACGGGAGATTCTCATGGTGATGAGGTGGAACGGGAGATTCACATGGTGATGAGGTGGAATGGGAGATTATAGTGGTGATGAGGTGGAATGAAAGATTCTCGTGGTGATGAGGTGGAACGGGAGATTATAGTGGTGATGAGGTGGAATGAAAGAGTCTCGTGGTGTTGAGGTGGAATGAAAGATTCTCGTGGTGATGAAGTGGAACGGGGAGATTCTCGTGGTGATGTGGTGGAATGGGAAATTCTCATGGTGATGAGGTGGAACGGGAGATTCACATGGTTATGAGGTGGAATGGGAGATTATAGTGGTGATGAGGTGGAACGGGAGATTCTCATGGTGATGAGGTGGAACGGGAGATTCTCATGGTGATGAGGTGGAACGGGAGATTCTCATGGTGATGTGGTGGAACGGGAGATTCTCATGGTGATTTGGTGGAACGGGAGATTCTCATGGTGATGAGGTGGAGCGGAAGATTCTCATGATGAGGTGAAACAGGAGATTCTCATGGTGATGAGGTGGAACGGGAGATTCTCATGGTGATGTGGTGGAACGGGAGATTCTCATGGTGATGAAGTGGAACGGGAGATTCTCATCGTGATGAGGTGGAACGGGAGATTCTCATGGTGATGAAGTGGAAAAGGAGATTCTCATGGTGATGAGGTGGAACGGGAGATTCTCATGGTGATGAGGTGGAATGGGAGATTCTCATGGTGATGTGTTGGAATGGAAGATTCTCATGGAGATGAGATGGAACGGGAGATTTTCATGGTGATGAGGTGGAACTGGAGATTCTCAGGTGATGAGGTGGAATGGGAGATTCTCATGGTGATGAGGTGGAATGGGAGATTCTCATGGTGATGAGGTGAAACAGGAGATTCTCATGGTGATGAGGTGGAATGGGAGATTCTCATGGTGATGTGTTGGAACGGGAGGATCTCATGGTGATGTGGTGGAACGGGAGATTCTCATGGTGATATGTTGGAACGGGAGGTTCTCATGGTGATGTGGTGGAACGGGAGATTCTCATGGTGATGAGGTGGAACGGGAGATTCTCATGGTGATGTGGTGGAACGGGAGGTTCTCATGGTGATGTGTTGGAACGGGAGGTTCTCATGGTGATGTGGTGGAACGGGAGATTCTCATGGTGATGTGTTGGAACGGGAGGTTCTCATGGTGATGTGGTGGAACGGGAGATTCTCATGGTGATGAGGTGGAACGGGAGATTCTCATGGTGATGAGGTGGAACGGGAGATTCTCATGGTAATGTGGTGGAACGGGAGATTCTCATGGTGATGAGGTGGAACGGGAGGTTCTCATGGTGATGTGTTGGAACGGGAGATTCTCATGGTGATGAGGTGGAACGGGAGATTCTCATGGTGATGAGGTGGAACGGGAGATTCTCATGGTGATGAGGTGGAACGGGAGATTCTCATGGTGATGAGGCGGAACTGGAGATTCTCATGGTGATGTGTTGGAACGGGAGGTTCTCATGGTGATGTGGTGGAACGGGAGATTCTCATGGTGATGTGGTGGAACGGGAGATTCTCATGGTGATGAAGTGGAACAGGAGATTCTCATGGTGATGTGGTGGAACGGGAGATTCTCATGGTGATGAGGTGGAATGGGAGATTCTCGTGGTGATGAGGTGGAATGAAAGATTCTCGTGGTTATGAGGTGGAATGGGAGATTCTCATGGTGATGTGTTGGAATGGGAGATTCTCATGGAGATGAGGTGGAACGGGAGATTTTCATGGTGATGAGGTGGAACTGGAGATTCTCAGGTGATGAGGTGAAATGGGAGATTCTCATGGTGATGAGGTGGAACGGGAAGTTCTCATGGTGATGAGGTGAAGCGGGAGATTCTCGTAGTGATGAGGTGGAATGGGAGATTATAGTGGTGATGAGGTGGAATGAAAGATTCTCGTGGTGATGAGGTGGAATGGGAGATTCTCATGGTGATGAGGTGGAACGGGAGATTCTCATGGTGATGAGGTGGAACGGGAGATTCTCATGGTGATGAGGTGGAACGGAAAATTCTCTTGGTGATGAGGTGGAACGGAAGATTCTCATGGTGATGAGGTGGAACGGAAGATTCTCGTGGTGATGAGGTGGAATGAAAGATTCTCGTAGTGATGAGGTGGAATGGGAGATTCTCATGGTGATGAGGTGGAATGGGAGATTCTCATGGTGATGTGTTGGAATGGGAGATTCTCATGGAGATGAGGTGGAACGGGAGATTTTCATGGTGATGAGGTGGAACTGGAGATTCTCAGGTGATGAGGTGGAACGGGAGATTCTCATGGTGATGAGGTGGAATGGGAGATTCTCATGGTGATGAGGTGGAATGGGAGATTATAGTGGTGATGAGGTGGAACGGGAGATTCTCATGGTGATGAGGTGGAACGGGAGATTCTCATGGTGATGAGGTGGAACGGGAGATTCTCATGGTGATGAGGTGGAACGGGAGATTCTCATGGTGATGTGTTGGAACGGGAGATTCTCATGGTGATGAGGTGGAACGGGAGATTCTCATGGTGATGTGGTGGAACGGGAGATTCTCATGGTGATGAGGTGGAACGGGAGATTCTCATGGTGATGAGGTGGAACGGGAGATTCTCATGGTGATGAGGTGGAACGGGAGATTCTCATGGTGATGAGGTGGAACGGGAGATTCTCATGGTGATGTGTTGGAACGGGAGATTCTCATGGTGATGAGGTGGAACGGGAGATTCTCATGGTGATGTGGTGGAACGGGAGATTCTCATGGTGATGAGGTGGAACTGGAGATTCTCAGGTGATGAGGTGGAACGGGAGATTCTCATGGTGATGAGGTGGAATGGGAGATTCTCGTGGTGATGTGTTGGAACGGGAGATTCTCGTGGTGATGAGGTGGAACGGGAGATTCTCATGGTGATGAGGTGGAACGGGAGATTCTCATGGTGATGTGGTGGAACGGGAGATTCTCATGGTGATGAGGTGGAACGGGAGATTCTCATGGTGATGTGTTGGAACGGGAGATTCTCATGGTGATGAGGTGGAACGGGAGATTCTCATGGTGATGTGGTGGAACGGGAGATTCTCATGGTGATGAGGTGGAACGGGAGATTCTCATGGTGATGTGTTGGAACGGGAGGTTCTCATGGTGATGTGGTGGAACGGGAGATTCTCATGGTGATGTGGTGGAACGGGAGATTCTCATGGTGATGAAGTGGAAAAGGAGATTCTCATGGTGATGAGGTGGAACGGGAGATTCTCATGGTGATGAGGTGGAATGGGAGATTCTCGTGGTGATGAGGTGGAATGAAAGATTCTCGTGGTGATGAGGTGGAATGGGAGATTCTCATGGTGATGAGGTGGAATGGGAGATTCTCATGGTGATGTGTTGGAATGGGAGATTCTCATGGAGATGAGGTGGAACGGGAGATTTTCATGGTGATGAGGTGGAACTGGAGATTCTCAGGTGATGAGGTGGAATGGGAGATTCTCATGGTGATGAGGTGGAACGGGAAGTTCTCATGGTGATGAGGTGAAGCGGGAGATTCTCGTGGTGATGAGGTGGAATGGGAGATTATAGTGGTGATGAGGTGGAACGGGAGATTCTCATGGTGATGAGGTGGAACGGGAGATTCTCATGGTGATGAGGTGGAATGGGAGATTCTCATGGTGATGAGGTGGAATGGGAGATTCTCATGGTGATGTGTTGGAACGGGAGGTTCTCATGGTGATGTGGTGGAACGGGAGATTCTCATGGTGATGAGGTGGAACGGCAGATTCTCATCATGATGAGGTGGAACGGGAGGTTCTCATGGTGATGTGTTGGAACGGGAGATTCTCATGGTGATGAGGTGGAACGGGAGATTCTCATGGTGATGAGGTGGAATGGGAGATTCTCATGGTGATGTGTTGGAACGGGAGATTCTCATGGTGATGAGGTGGAACGGGAGATTCTCATGGTGATGTGGTGGAACGGGAGATTCTCATGGTGATGAGGTGGAACGGGAGATTCTCATGGTGATGAGGTGGAACGGAAGATTCTCATGGTGATGAGGTGGAACGGAAGATTCTCGTGGTGATGAGGTGGAATGAAAGATTCTCGTGGTGATGAGGTGGAATGGGAGATTCTCATGGTGATGTGTTGGAATGGGAGATTCTCATGGAGATGAGGTGGAACGGGAGATTCTCTGGTGATGAGGTGGAATGGGAGATTCTCATGGTGATGAGGTGGAACGGGAAGTTCTCATGGTGATGAGGTGAAGCGGGAGATTCTCGTGGTGATGAGGTGGAATGGGAGATTATAGTGGTGATGAGGTGGAATGGGAGATTCTCATGGTGATGAGGTGGAATGGGAGATTCTCATGGTGATGAGGTGGAACGGGAGATTCTCATGGTGATGAGGTGGAACGGGAGATTCTCATGGTGATGAGGTGGAACGGAAAATTCTCATGGTGATGAGGTGGAACGGAAGATTTTCATGGTGATGAGGTGAAACAGGAGATTCTCATGGTGATGAGGTGGAATGGGAGATTCTCATGGTGATGTGTTGGAACGGGAGGTTCTCATGGTGATGTGGTGGAACGGGAGATTCTCATGGTGATGAGGTGGAACTGCAGATTCTCATCATGATGAGGTGGATCGGGAGGTTCTCATGGTGATGTGTTGGAACGGGAGATTCTCATGGTGATGAGGTGGAACGGGAGATTCTCATGGTGATGAGGTGGAATGGGAGATTCTCATGGTGATGTGTTGGAACGGGAGATTCTCATGGTGATGAGGTGGAACGGGAGATTCTCATGGTGATGTGGTGGAACGGGAGATTCTCATGGTGATGAGGTGGAACGGGAGATTCTCATGGTGATGAGGTGGAACGGAAGATTCTCATGGTGATGAGGTGGAACGGAAGATTCTCGTGGTGATGAGGTGGAATGAAAGATTCTCGTGGTGATGAGGTGGAATGGGAGATTTTCATGGTGATGAGGTGGAACTGGAGATTCTCATGGAGATGAGGTGGAACGGGAGATTTTCATGGTGATGAGGTGGAACTGGAGATTCTCAGGTGATGAGGTGGAATGGGAGATTCTCATGGTGATGAGGTGGAATGGGAGATTCTCATGGTGATGAGGTGGAATGGGAGATTCTCATGGTGATGAGGTGGAACTGGAGATTCTCAGGTGATGAGGTGGAATGGGAGATTCTCATGGTGATGAGGTGGAACGGGAGATTCTCATGGTGATGAGGTGGAATGGGAGATTCTCATGGTATTGAGGTGAAGCGGGAGATTCTCGTGGTGATGAGGTGGAATGAAAGATTCTCGTGGTGATGAGGTGGAACGGGAGATTTTCATGGTGATGAGGTGAAACAGGAGATTCTCATGGTGATGAGGTGGAATGGGAGATTCTCATGGTGATGTGTTGGAACGGGAGATTCTCATGGTGATGAGGTGGAACGGGAGATTCTCATGGTGATGAGGTGGAATGGGAGATTCTCATGGTGATGAGGTGGAATGGGAGATTCTCATGGTGATGAGGTGGAATGGGAGATTCTCATGGTGATGAGGTGGAACGGGAGATTCTCATGGTGATGAGGTGGAATGGGAGATTCTCATGGTGATGAGGTGGAATGGGAGATTCTCATGGTGATGTGTTGGAATGGGAGATTCTCATAGAGATGAGGTGGAACGGGAGATTTTCATGGTGATGAGGTGGAACTGGAGATTCTCAGGTGATGAGGTGGAATGGGAGATACTCATGGTGATGAGGTGGAACGGGAAGTTCACATGGTGATGAGGTGGAATGGGAGATTATAGTGGTGATGAGGTGGAATGAAAGATTCTCGTGGTGATGAGGTGGAACGGGAGATTCTCATGGTGATGAGGTGGAACGGGAGATTCTCATGGTGATGAAGTGGAACGGGAGATTCTCATGGTGATGAGGTGGAACGGGAGATTCTCATGGTGATGAAGTGGAACGGGAGATTCACATGGTGATGTGGTGGAACGGGAGATTCTCATGGTGATGAGGTGGAATGAAAGATTCTCGTGGTGTTGAGGTGGAACGGGAGATTCTCATGGTGATGAGGTGGAATGGGAGATTCTCGTGGTGATGAGGTGTAATGATAGATTCTCGTGGTGTTGAGGTGGAACGGGAGATTCTCATGGTGATGAGGTGGAACGGGAGATTCTCATGGTGATGAGGTGGAACGGGAGATTCTCATGGTGATGTGGTGGAACGGGAGATTCTCATGGTGATGAGGTGGAACGGGAGATTCTCATGGTGATGAGGTGGAACGGAAGATTCTCATGGTGATGAGGTGGAACGGAAGATTCTCGTGGTGATGAGGTGGAATGAAAGATTCTCGTGGTGATGAGGTGGAATGGGAGATTTTCATGGTGATGAGGTGGAACTGGAGATTCTCATGGAGATGAGGTGGAACGGGAGATTTTCATGGTGATGAGGTGGAACTGGAGATTCTCAGGTGATGAGGTGGAATGGGAGATTCTCATGGTGATGAGGTGGAATGGGAGATTCTCATGGTGATGAGGTGGAATGGGAGATTCTAATGGTGATGAGGTGGAACTGGAGATTCTCAGGTGATGAGGTGGAATGGGAGATTCTCATGGTGATGAGGTGGAATGGGAGATTATAGTGGTGATGAGGTGGAATGGGAGATTCTAATGGTGATGAGGTGGAACTGGAGATTCTCAGGTGATGAGGTGGAATGGGAGATTCTCGTGGTGATGAGGTGGAATGGGAGATTATAGTGGTGATGAGGTGGAATGAAAGATTCTCGTGGTGATGAGGTGGAACGGGAGATTTTCATGGTGATGAGGTGAAACAGGAGATTCTCATGGTGATGAGGTGGAATGGGAGATTCTCATGGTGATGTGTTGGAACGGGAGGTTCTCATGGTGATGTGGTGGAACGGGAGATTCACATGGTGATGAGGTGGAACGGCAGATTCTCATCATGATGAGGTGGAACGGGAGGTTCTCATGGTGATGTGTTGGAACGGGAGATTCTCATGGTGATGAGGTGGAACGGGAGATTCTCATGGTGATGAGGTGGAATGGGAGATTCTCATGGTGATGTGTTGGAACGGGAGATTCTCATAGAGATGAGGTGGAACGGGAGATTTTCATGGTGATGAGGTGGAACTGGAGATTCTCAGGTGATGAGGTGGAATGGGAGATACTCATGGTGATGAGGTGGAACGGGAAGTTCACATGGTGATGAGGTGGAATGGGAGATTCTCGTGGTGATGAGGTGGAACGGGAGATTCTCATGGTGATGAGGTGGAACGGGAGATTCACATGGTGATGTGGTGGAACGGGAGATTATAGTGGTGATGAGGTGGAATGAAAGATTCTCGTGGTGATGAGGTGGAACGGGAGATTCTCATGGTGATGAGGTGGAACGGGAGATTCACATGGTGATGTGGTGGAACGGGAGATTATAGTGGTGATGAGGTGGAATGAAAGATTCTCGTGGTGTTGAGGTGGAACGGGAGATTCTCATGGTGATGAGGTGGAATGGGAGATTCTCGTGGTGATGAGGTGTAATGATAGATTCTCGTGGTGTTGAGGTGGAACGGGAGATTCTCATGGTGATGAGGTGGAACGGGAGATTCTCATGGTGATGAGGTGGAACGGGAGATTCTCATGGTGATAAGGTGGAACGGGAGATTCTCATGGTGATGAGGTGGAACGGGAGATTCTCATGGTGATGTGGTGGAACGGGAGATTCTCATGGTGATGTGGTGGAACGGGAGATTCTCATGGTGATGAGGTGGAGCGGAAGATTCTCATGATGAGGTGAAACAGGAGATTCTCATGGTGATGAGGTGGAACGGGAGATTCTCGTGGTGATGTGGTGGAACGGGAGATTCTCATTGTGATGAAGTGGAACGGGAGATTCTCATGGTGATGAGGTGGAACGGGAGATTCTCATGGTGATGAAATGGAACAGGAGATTCTCATGGTGATGAGGTGGAACGGGAGATTCTCATGGTGATGAGGTGGAATGGGAGATTCTCGTGGTGATGAGGTGGAATGAAAGATTCTCGTGGTGATGAGGTGGAATGGGAGATTCTCATGGTGATGAGGTGGAATGGGAGATTCTCATGGTGATGAGGTGGAACGGGAGATTCTCATGGTGATGAGGTGAAACAGGAGATTCTCATGGTGATGAGGTGGAACGGGAGATTCTCATGGTGATGAGGTGGAACGGGAGATTCTCATGGTGATGAGGTGGAACGGGAGATTCTCATGGTGATGAGGTGGAACGGGAGATTCTCATGGTGATGAGGTGGAACGGGAGATTCTCATGGTGATGAGGTGGAATGGGAGATTCTCATGGTGATGAGGTGGAACGGGAGATTCTCATGGTGATGAGGTGAAACAGGAGATTCTCATGGTGATGAAGTGGAACAGGAGATTCTCATGGTGATGAGGTGGAACGGGAGATTCTCATGGTGATGAGGTGGAACGGGAGATTCTCATGGTGATGAGGTGGAACGGGAGATTCTCATGGTGATGAGGTGGAACGGGAGATTCTCATGGTGATGAGGTGGAACGGGAGATTCACGTGGTGATGTGGTGGAACAGGAGGTTCTCATGGTGATGAGGTGGAACGGGAGATTCTCATGGTGATATGGTGGAACGGGAGATTCTCATGGTGATGTGTTGGAACGGGAGGTTCTCATGGTGATGTGGTGGAACGGGAGATTCTCATGGTGATGTGTTGGAATGGGAGATTCTCATGGAGATGAGGTGGAACGGGAGATTTTCATGGTGATGAGGTGGAACTGGAGATTCTCAGGTGATGAGGTGGAACGGGAGATTCTCATGGTGATGAGGTGGAACAGGAGATTCTCATGGTGATGAGGTGGAACGGGAGATTCTCATGGTGATGAGGTGGAACGGGAGATTCTCATGGTGATGAGGTGGAACAGGAGATTCTCATGGTGATGAGGTGGAACGGGAGATTCTCATGGTGATGAGGTGGAACGGGAGATTCTCATGGTGATGTGGTGGAACGGGAGATTCTCGTTGCTATGTGGTGGAACGGGAGGTTCTCATGGTGATGTGTTGGAACGGGAGATTCTCATGGTGATGTGGTGGAACGGGAGATTCTCATGGTGATGTGGTGGAACGGGAGGTTCTCATGGTGATGTGGTGGAACGGGAGGTTCTCATGGTGATGTGTTGGAACGGGAAATTCTCATGGTGATGTGTTGGAACAGGAAATTCTCATGGTGATGTGTTGGAACGGGAGATTCTCATGGTGATGTGGTGGAACGGGAGGTTCTCATGGTGATGTGTTGGAACGGGAAATTCTCATGGTGATGTGTTGGAACGGGAGATTCTCATGGTGATGTGGTGGAACGGGAGGTTATCATGGTGATATGTTGGAACGGGAAATTCTCATGGTGATGTGTTGGAACGGGAGATTCTCATGGTGATGAGGTGGAACGGGAGATTCTCATGGTGAAGTGGTGGAACGGGAGATTCTCATGGTAATGTGGTTGAACAGGAGGTTCTCATGGTGATGTGTTGGAACGGGAGATTCTCATGGTGATGAGGTGGAACGGGAGGTTCTCATGGTGATGTGTTGGAACGGGAGATTCTCATGGTGATGAGGTGGAACGGGAGATTCTCATGGTGATGTGGTGGAACGGGAGATTCTCATGGTGATGAGGTGGAACGGGAGATTCTCATGGTGATGTGTTGGAACGGGAGGTTCTCATGATGATGTGGTGGAACGGGAGATTCTCGTGGTGATGTGGTGGAACGGGAGATTCTCATGGTGATGTGGTGGAACGGGAGATTCTCGTGGTGATGTGGTGGAACGGGAGATTCTCATGGTGATGAGGTGGAACAGGAGGTTCTCATGGTGATGTGTTGGAACGGGAGGTTCTCATCATGATCTGGTGGAACGGGAGGTTCTCATGGTGATGTGGTGGAACGGGAGGTTCTCGTGGTGATGTGGTGGAATGGCAGATTCTCGTGGTGATGTGGTGGAACGGGAGATTCTCGTGGTGATGTGGTGGAACGGGAGATTCTCATGGTGATGAGGTGGAACGGGAGGTTCTCATGGTGATGTGGTGGAACGGGAGGTTCTCATGTTGATGTGGTGGAACGGGAGATTCTCATGGTGATGTGTTGGAACGGGAGGTTCTCATGGTGATGAGGTGGAATGGGAGGTTCTCATGGTGATGAGGTGGAATGAAAGATTCTCGTGGTGATGTGGTGGAACGGGAGATTCTCGTGGTGATGAGGTGGAACGGGAGATTATAGTGGTGATGAGGTGGAATGAAAGATTCTAGTGGTGATGAGGTGGAACGGGAGATTCTCATGGTGATGAGGTGGAACGGGAGATTCTCATGGTGATGAGGTGGAACGGGAGATTATAGTGGTGATGAGGTGGAATGAAAGATTCTAGTGGTGATGAGGTGGAACGGGAGATTCTCATGGTGATGAGGTGGAACGGGAGATTCTCATGGTGATGAAGTGGAACGGGAGATTCTCATGGTGATGAGGTGGAACGGGAGGTTCTCATGGTGATGTGGTGGAATGAAAGATTCTCGTGGTGATGTGGTGGAACGGGAGATTCTCATGGTGATGTGGTGGAACGGGAGATTCTCATGGTGATGTGGTGGAACGGGAGATTCTCATGGTGATGTGGTGGAATGGGAGATTCTCGTGGTGATGAGGTGGAACGGGAGATTCTCATGGTGATGAGGTGGAACGGGAGATTCTCATGGTGATGTGGTGGAACGGGAGATTCTCATGGTGATGTGGTGGAACGGGAGATTCTCGTGGTGATGAGGTGGAATGGGAGATTCTCGTGGTGATGAGGTGGAACGGGAGATTCTCGTGGTGATGTGGTGGAACGGGAGATTCTCGTGGTGATGTGGTGGAACGGGAGATTCTCGTGGTGATGTGGTGGAACGGGAGATTCTCATGGTGATGAGGTGGAATGGGAGATTCTCGTGGTGATGAGGTGGAACGGGAGATTCTCATGGTGATGTGGTGGAACGGGAGATTCTCGTGGTGATGAGGTGGAACGGGAGATTCTCGTGGTGATGAGGTGGAATGGGAGATTCTCATGGTGATGAGGTGGAACGGGAGATTCTCATGGTGATGAGGTGGAACGGGAGATTCTCATGGTGATGTGGTGGAACGGGAGATTCTCATGGTGATGTGGTGGAACGGGAGATTCTCATGGTGATGTGGTGGAACGGGAGAATCTCATGATGAGGTGAAACAGGAGATTCTCATGGTGATGAGGTGGAACGGGAGATTCTCGTGGTGATGTGGTGGAACGGGAGATTCTCATGGTGATGAAGTGGAACGGGAGATTCTCATGGTGATGAGGTGGAACGGGAGATTCTAATGGTGATGAAGTGGAACAGGAGATTCTCATGGTGATGAGGTGGAACGGGAGATTCTCATGGTGATGAGGTGGAACGGGAGATTCTCGTGGTGATGTGGTGGAACGGGAGATTCTCATGGTGATGTGGTGGAACGGGAGATTCTCATGGTGATGAGGTGGAACCGGAGATTCTCATGGTGATGTTGTGGAACGGGAGATTCTCATGGTGATGTGGTGGAACGGGAGATTCTCATGGTGATGTGGTGGAACGGGAGATTCTCATGGTGATGAGGTGGAGCGGAAGATTCTCATGATGAGGTGAAACAGGAGATTCTCATGGTGATGAGGTGGAACGGGAGATTCTCGTGGTGATGTGGTGGAACGGGAGATTCTCATGGTGATGAAGTGGAACGGGAGATTCTCATGGTGATGAGGTGGAACGGGAGATTCTCATGGTGATGAAGTGGAACAGGAGATTCTCATGGTGATGAGGTGGAACGGGAGATTCTCATGGTGATGAGGTGGAATGGGAGATTCTCGTGGTGATGAGGTGGAATGGGAGATTCTCATGGTGATGAGGTGGAATGGGAGATTCTCATGGTGATGAGGTGGAACGGGAGATTCTCAAGGTGATGAGGTGAAACAGGAGATTCTCATGGTGATGAAGTGGAACAGGAGATTCTCATGGTGATGAGGTGGAACGGGAGATTCTCATGGTGATGAGGTGGAACGGGAGATTCTCATGGTGATGTGGTGGAACGGGAGGTTCTCATGGTGATGTGTTGGAACGGGAAATTCTCATGGTGATGTGGTGGAACGGGAGATTCTCATGGTGATATGGTGGAACGGGAGATTCTCATGGTGATATGGTGGAACGGGAGATTCTCATGGTGATGTGTTGGAACGGGAGGTTCTCATGGTGATGTGGTGGAACGGGAGGTTCTCATGGTGATGAGGTGGAACGGGAGATTCTCATGGTGATATGGTGGAACGGGAGATTCTCATGGTGATGTGTTGGAACGGGAGGTTCTCATGGTGATGTGGTGGAACGGGAGGTTCTCATGGTGATGTGTTGGAATGGGAGATTCTCATGGTGATGTGTTGGAACGGGAGATTCTCATGGTGATGAGGTGGAACGGGAGGTTCTCATGGTGATGTATTGGAACGGGAGATTCTCATGGTGATGAGGTGGAACGGGAGATTCTCATGGTGATGTGGTGGAACGGGAGATTCTCATGGTGATGTGGTGGAACGGGAGGTTCTCGTGGTGATGTGGTGGAACGGGAGATTCTCGTGGTGATGTGGTGGAACGGGAGATTCTCATGGTGATGTGGTGGAACAGGAGGTTCTCATGGTGATGTGTTGGAACGGGAGGTTCTCATCATGATCTGGTGGAACGGGAGGTTCTCATGGTGATGAGGTGGAACGGGAGATTCTCGTGGGGATGTGGTGGAACGGGAGGTTCTCATGGTGATGTGGTGGAACGGGAGATTCTCATGGTGATGTGGTGGAACGGGAGGTTCTCATGGTGATGTGGTGGAACGGGAGGTTCTCGTGGTGATGAGGTGGAACGGGAGATTCTCATGGTGATGTGTTGGAACGGGAGGTTCTCATGGTGATGTGTTGGAACGGGAGGTTCTCATGGTGATGTGGTGGAACTGGAGATTGTCATGGTGATGTGTTGGAACGGGAGGTTCTCGTGGGGATGTGGTGGAACGGGAGGTTCTCATGGTGATGTGGTGGAACGGGAGATTCTCATGGTGATGTGGTGGAACGGGAGGTTCTCATGGTGATGTGGTGGAACGGGAGGTTCTCGTGGTGATGAGGTGGAACGGGAGATTCTCATGGTGATGTGTTGGAACGGGAGGTTCTCATGGTGATGTGTTGGAACGGGAGGTTCTCATGGTGATGTGGTGGAACTGGAGATTGTCATGGTGATGTGTTGGAACGGGAGGTTCTCATGGTGATGAGGTGGAACGGGAGATTCTCATGGTGATGTGTTGGAACGGGAGGTTCTCATGGTGATGTGGTGGAACGGGAGGTTCTCATGGTGATGTGTTGGAACGGGAGATTCTCATGGTGATGAGGTGGAACGGGAGATTCTCATGGTGATGAGGTGGAACGGGAGATTCTCATGGTGATGAGGTGGAACGGGAGATTCTCATGGTGATGTGTTGGAACGGGAGGTTCTCATGGTGATGTGGTGTAACGGGAGATTCTCGTGGTGATGTGGTGGAACGGGAGATTCTCATGGTGATGTGGTGGAACGGGAGATTCTCGTGGTGATGTGGTGGAACGGGAGGTTCTCATGGTGATGTGTTGGAACGGGTGGTTCTCATCATGATCTGGTGGAACGGGAGGTTCTCATGGTGATGTGGTGGAACGGGAGGTTCTCGTGGTGATGTGGTGGAATGGGAGATTCTCGTGGTGATGTGGTGGAACGGGAGATTCCCGTGGTGATGTGGTGGAACGGGAGATTCTCATGGTGATGAGGTGTAACGGGAGGTTCTCATGGTGATGTGGTGGAACGGGAGGTTCTCATGTTGATGTGGTGGAACGGGAGATTCTCATGGTGATGTGTTGGAACGGGAGGTTCTCATGGTGATGAGGTGGAATGGGAGGTTCTCATGGTGATGAGGTGGAATGAAAGATTCTCGTGGTGATGAGGTGGAACGGGAGATTCTCGTGGTGATGAGGTGGAACGTGAGATTCTCATGGTGATGAGGTGGAATGGGAGATTATAGTGGTGATGAGGTGGAATGAAAGATTCTCGTGGTGATGAGGTGGAACGGGAGATTCTCATGGTGATGAGGTGGAACGGGAGATTCTCATGGTGATGAAGTGGAACGGGAGATTCTCATGGTGATGAGGTGGAACGGGAGGTTCTCATGGTGATATGGTGGAATGAAAGATTCTCGTGGTGATGTGGTGGAACGGGAGATTCTCATGGTGATGTGGTGGAACGGGAGATTCTCATGGTGATGTGGTGGAATGGGAGATTCTCGTGGTGATGAGGTGGAACGGGAGATTCTCATGGTGATGAGGTGGAACGGGAGATTCTCATGGTGATGTGGTGGAACGGGAGATTCTCATGGTGATGTGGTGGAACGGGAGATTCTCGTGGTGATGAGGTGGAAAGGGAGATTCTCGTGGTGATGAGGTGGAATGGGAGATTCTCGTGGTGATGTGGTGGAACGGGAGATTCTCGTGGTGATGTGGTGGAACGGGAGATTCTCGTGGTGATGTGGTGGAACGGGAGATTCTCGTGGTGATGAGGTGGAATGGGAGATTCTCGTGGTGATGAGGTGGAACGGGAGATTCTCATGGTGATGTGGTGGAACGGGAGATTCTCATGGTGATGTGGTGGAACGGGAGATTCTCATGGTGATGTGGTGGAACGGGAGATTCTCATGATGAGGTGAAACAGGAGATTCTCATGGTGATGTGGTGGAACGGGAGATTCTCATGATGAGGTGAAACAGGAGATTCTCGTGGTGATGTGGTGGAACGGGAGATTCTCATGGTGATGAAGTGGAACGGGAGATTCTCATGGTGATGAGGTGGAACGGGAGATTCTAATGGTGATGAAGTGGAACAGGAGATTCTCATGGTGATGAGGTGGAACGGGAGATTCTCATGGTGATGAGGTGGAACGGGAGATTCTCGTGGTGATGAGGTGGAACGGGAGATTCTCATGGTGATGTGGTGGAACGGGAGATTCTCATGGTGATGTGGTGGAACGGGAGATTCTCGTGGTGATGTGGTGGAACGGGAGATTCTCATGGTGATGAGGTGGAATGGGAGATTCTCGTGGTGATGAGGTGGAACGGGAGATTCTCATGGTGATGAGGTGGAACGGGAGATTCTCATGGTGATGTGGTGGAACGGGAGATTCTCATGGTGATGTGGTGGAACGGGAGATTCTCGTGGTGATGAGGTGGAATGAAAGATTCTCATGGTGATGAGGTGGAACGGGAGATTCTCATGGTGATGAGGTGGAACGGGAGATTCTCATGGTGATGAGGTGGAACGGGAGATTCTCATGGTGATGTGGTGGAACGGGAGATTCTCATGGTGATGTGGTGGAATGGGAGATTCTCATGGTGATGAGGTGGAATGGGAGATTCTCATGGTGATGAGGTGGAATGGGAGATTCTCATGGTGATGAGGTGGAATGGGAGATTCTCATGGTGACGAGGTGGAATGGGAGATTCTTATGGTGATGTGGTGGAACGGGAGATTCTCATGGTGATGTGGTGGAATGGGAGATTCTCATGGTGATGAGGTGGAATGGGAGATTCTCATGGTGATGAGGTGGAATGAAAGATTCTCATGGTGATGAGGTGGAACGGGAGATTCTCATGGTGATGTGGTGGAATGGGAGATTCTCATGGTGATGAGGTGGAATGGGAGATTCTCATGGTGATGAGGTGGAATGGGAGATTCTCATGGTGATGAGGTGGAACGGGAGATTCTCGTGGTGATGTGGTGGAACGGGAGATTCTCATGGTGATGAGGTGGAACGGGAGATTCTCATGGTGATGAGGTGGAACGGGAGATTCTCATGGTGATGTGGTGGAACGGGAGATTCTCATGGTGATGTGGTGGAATGGGAGATTCTCATGGTGATGAGGTGGAATGGGAGATTCTCATGGTGATGAGGTGGAACGGGAGATTCTCGTGGTGATGTGGTGGAACGGGAGATTCTCGTGGTGATGAGGTGGAACGGGAGATTCTCATGGTGATGAGGTGGAATGGGAGATTCTCATGGTGATGTTGTGGAACGGGAGATTCTCATGGTGATGTGGTGGAACGGGAGATTCTCATGGTGATGTGGTGGAACGGGAGATTCTCATGGTGATGAGGTGGAGCGGAAGATTCTCATGATGAGGTGAAACAGGAGATTCTCATGGTGATGAGGTGGAACGGGAGATTCTCGTGGTGATGTGGTGGAACGGGAGATTCTCATGGTGATGAAGTGGAACGGGAGATTCTCATGGTGATGAGGTGGAACGGGAGATTCTCATGGTGATGAAGTGGAACAGGAGATTCTCATGGTGATGAGGTGGAATGGGAGATTCTCGTGGTGATGAGGTGGAATGGGAGATTCTCATGGTGATGAGGTGGAATGGGAGATTCTCATGGTGATGAGGTGGAACGGGAGATTCTCAAGGTGATGAGGTGAAACAGGAGATTCTCATGGTGATGAAGTGGAACAGGAGATTCTCATGGTGAAGAGGTGGATTTGGAGATTCTCATGGTGATGAGGTGGAACGGGAGATTCTCATGGTGATGTGGTGGAACGGGAGGTTCTCATGGTGATGTGTTGGAACGGGAAATTCTCATGGTGATGTGGTGGAACGGGAGATTCTCATGGTGATATGGTGGAACGGGAGATTCTCATGGTGATGTGTTGGAACGGGAGATTCTCATGGTGATATGGTGGAACGGGAGATTCTCATGGTGATGTGTTGGAACGGGAGGTTCTCATGGTGATGTGGTGGAACGGGAGGTTCTCATGGTGATGAGGTGGAACGGGAGATTCTCATGGTGATATGGTGGAACGGGAGATTCTCATGGTGATGTGTTGGAACGGGAGGTTCTCATGGTGATGTGGTGGAACGGGAGGTTCTCATGGTGATGTGTTGGAATGGGAGATTCTCATGGTGATGTGTTGGAACGGGAGATTCTCATGGTGATGAGGTGGAACGGGAGGTTCTCATGGTGATGTATTGGAACGGGAGATTCTCATGGTGATGAGGTGGAACGGGAGATTCTCATGGTGATGTGGTGGAACGGGAGATTCTCATGGTGATGTGGTGGAACGGGAGATTCTCGTGGTGATGTGGTGGAACGGGAGATTCTCGTGGTGATGTGGTGGAACGGGAGATTCTCATGGTGATGTGGTGGAACAGGAGGTTCTCATGGTGATGTGTTGGAACGGGAGGTTCTCATCATGATCTGGTGGAACGGGAGGTTCTCATGGTGATGAGGTGGAACGGGAGGTTCTCGTGGGGATGTGGTGGAACGGGAGGTTCTCATGGTGATGTGGTGGAACGGGAGATTCTCATGGTGATGTGGTGGAACGGGAGGTTCTCATGGTGATGTGGTGGAACGGGAGGTTCTCGTGGTGATGAGGTGGAACGGGAGATTCTCATGGTGATGTGTTGGAACGGGAGGTTCTCATGGTGATGTGCTGGAACGGGAGGTTCTCATGGTGATGTGGTGGAACTGGAGATTGTCATGGTGATGTGTTGGAACGGGAGGTTCTCGTGGGGATGTGGTGGAACGGGAGGTTCTCATGGTGATGTGGTGGAACGGGAGATTCTCATGGTGATGTGGTGGAACGGGAGGTTCTCATGGTGATGTGGTGGAACGGGAGGTTCTCGTGGTGATGAGGTGGAACGGGAGATTCTCATGGTGATGTGTTGGAACGGGAGGTTCTCATGGTGATGTGTTGGAACGGGAGGTTCTCATGGTAATGTGGTGGAACTGGAGATTGTCATGGTGATGTGTTGGAACGGGAGGTTCTCATGGTGATGTGGTGGAACGGGAGATTCTCATGGTGATGTGTTGGAACGGGAGGTTCTCATGGTGATGTGGTGGAACGGGAGGTTCTCATGGTGATGTGTTGGAACGGGAGATTCTCATGGTGATGAGGTGGAATGGGAGATTCTCATGGTGATGAGGTGGAATGGGAGATTCTCATGGTGATGAGGTGGAATGGGAGATTCTCATGGTGATGAGGTGGAATGGGAGATTCTCGTGGTGATGTGGTGGAACAAGAGGTTCTCATGGTGATGTGGTGGAACGGGAGGTTCTCATGGTGATGTGGTGGAACAAGAGGTTCTCATGGTGATGTGGTGGAACGGGAGGTTCTCATGGTGATGTGGTGGAACGGGAGATTCTCATGGTGATGAGGTGGAACGGGAGGTTCTCATGGTGATGTGGTGGAACGGGAGATTCTCATGGTGATGTGGTGGAACAGGAGGTTCTCATGGAGATGTGGTGGAATGGGAGATTCTCATGGTGATGAGGTGGAACGGGAGGTTCTCATGGTGATGTGGTGGAACGGGAGATTCTCATGGTGATGTGGTGGAACAGGAGGTTCTCATGGTGATGTGTTGGAACGGGAGGTTCTCATCATGATCTGGTGGAAGGGGAGGTTCTCATGGTGATGTGGTGGAACGGGAGGTTCTCGTGGTGATGTGGTGGAATGGGAGATTCTCGTGGTTATGTGGTGGAACGGGAGATTCTCGTGGTGATGTGGTGGAACGGGAGATTCTCATGGTGATGAGGTGGAACGGGAGGTTCTCATGGTGATGTGGTGGAACGGGAGATTCTCATGGTGATGTGGTGGAACGGGAGATTCTCATGGTGATGTGTTGGAACGGGAGGTTCTCATGGTGATGTGGTGGAACGGGAGATTCTCATGGTGATGAGGTGGAATGGGAGATTCTCATGGTGATGAGGTGGAATGGGAGATTCTCATGGTGATGAGGTGGAATGGGAGGTTCTCATGGTGATGAGGTGGAATGAAAGATTCTCGTGGTGATGAGGTGGAACGGGAGATTCTCGTGGTGATGAGGTGGAACGGGAGATTCTCATGGTGATATGGTGGAACGGGAGATTCTCATGGTGATGTGGTGGAACGGGAGATTCTCATGGTGATGAGGTGGAACGGGAGGTTCTCATGGTGATGTGGTGGAACGGGAGATTCTCATGGTGATATGGTGGAACGGGAGATTCTCATGGTGATGTGTTGGAACGGGAGGTTCTCATGGTGATGTGGTGGAACGGTAGGTTCTCATGGTGATGTGTTGGAACGGGAGGTTCTCATGGTGATGTGTTGGAACGGGAGGTTCTCATGGTGATGTGGTGGAACGGGAGATTCTCATGGTGATATGGTGGAACAGGAGATTCTCATGGTGATATGGTGGAACGGGAGATTCTCATGGTGATGTGTTGGAACGGGAGGTTCTCATGGTGATGTGGTGGAACGGTAGGTTCTCATGGTGATGTGTTGGAACGGGAGGTTCTCATGGTGATGTGGTGGAACGGTAGGTTCTCATGGTGATGAGGTGAAACGGATTCTCATCATGATGTGGTGAAATGGGAGATTCTCATGTGATGAGGTGGAATGAAAGATTCTCGTGGTCATGAGGTGGAATGGGAGATTCTCATGGAGATGAGGTGGAATGGAAGATTCTCATGGTGATGTGGTGGAACGGGAGATTTTCATGGTGATGAGGTGGAATGGGAGATTCTCTTGGAGATGAGGTGGAATGGAAGATTCTCATGGTGATGTGGTGGAATGGGAGATTCTCATGGTGATGTGTTGGAACGGGAGATTCTCATGGTGATGAGGTGGAACGGGAGATTCTCATGGTGATGTGTTTGAACGGGAGGTTCTCATGGTGATGTGGTGGAACGGGAGATTCTCATGGTGATATGGTGGAACGGGAGATTCTCATGGTGATATGGTGGAACGGGAGATTCTCATGGTGATGTGTTGGAACGGGAGATTCTCATGGTGATGAGGTGGAACGGGAGATTCTCATGGTGATGTGTTGGAACGGGAGGTTCTCATGGTGATGTGGTGGAACGGGAGATTCTCATGGTGATATGGTGGACCGGGAGATTCTCATGGTGATATGGTGGAACGGGAGATTCTCATGGTGATGTGTTGGAACGGGAGGTTCTCATGGTGATGTGGTGGAACGGGAGGTTCTCATGGTGATGTGTTGGAATGGGAGATTCTCATGGAGATGAGGTGGAACGGGAGATTTTCATGGTGATGAGGTGGAACTGGAGATTCTCAGGTGATGAGGTGAAGCGGGAGATTCTCGTGGTGATGAGGTGGAATGGGAGATTATAGTGGTGATGAGGTGGAATGAAAGATTCTCGTGGTGATGAAGTGGAATGGGAGATTCTCATGGTGATGAGGTGAAGCGGGAGATTCTCGTGGTGATGAGGTGGAATGGGAGATTATAGTGGTGATGAGGTGGAATGAAAGATTCTCATGGTGATGAGGTGGAACGGGAGATTCTCATGGTGATGAGGTGGAATGGGAGATTCTCATGGTGATGAGGTGGATCGGAAAATTCTCATGGTGATGAGGTGAAACAGGAGATTCTCATGGTGATGAGGTGGAACGGGAAGTTCTCATGGTGATGTGGTGGAACGGGAGATTCTCATGGTGATGTGTTTGAATGGGAGGTTCTCATGGTGATGTGGTGGAACGGGAGATTCTCATAGTGATGAGGTGGAACGGGAGGTTCTCATGGTGATGTGTTGGAACGGGAGGTTCTCATGGTGATGTGGTGGAACGGGAGATTCTCATGGTGATGAGGTGGAATGGGAGATTCTCATGGTGATGTGGTGGAACGGGAGATTCTCATGGTGATGAGGTGAAACGGATTCTCATCATGATGTGGTGAAATGGGAGATTCTCATGTGATGAGGTGGAACGGGAGATTTTCATGGTGATGAGGTGGAATGAAAGATTCTCGTGGTCATGAGGTGGAACGGGAGATTCTCATGGAGATGAGGTGGAATGGAAGATTCTCATGGTGATGTGGTGGAATGGGAGATTCTCATGGTGATGAGGTGGAACGGGAGATTCTCATGGTGATGTGTTGGAACGGGAGGTTCTCATGGTGATGTGGTGGAACGGGAGATTCTCATGGTGATATGGTGGAACGGGAGATTCTCATGGTGATATGGTGGAACGGGAGATTCTCATGGTGATGTGTTGGAACGGGAGGTTCTCATGGTGATGTGGTGGAACGGGAGATTCTCATGGTGATGTGGTGGAACGGGAGATTCTCATGGTGATATGGTGGAACGGGAGATTCTCATGGTGATATGGTGGAACGGGAGATTCTCATGGTGATGTGTTGGAACGGGAGGTTCTCATGGTGATGTGGTGGAACGGGAGGTTCTCATGGTGATGTGTTGGAATGGGAGATTCTCATGGTGATGAGGTGGAACGGGAGATTCTCGTGGTGATGTGGTGGAACGGGAGATTCTCGTGGTGATGTGGTGGAACGGGAGATTCTCATGGTGATGAGGTGGAACGGGAGGTTCTCATGGTGATGTGGTGGAACGGGAGGTTCTCATGGTGATGTGGTGGAACGGGAGATTCTCATGGTGATGTGTTCGAACGGGAGGTTCTCATGGTGATGTGGTGGAACGGGAGATTCTCATGGTGATGTGTTGGAACGGGAGATTCTCATCATGATCTGGTGGAACGTGAGATTCTCATGGTGATGTGGTGGAACGGGAGATTCTCATGGTGAAGAGGTGAAACGGGAGATTCTCGTGGTGATGAGGTGGAACGGGAGGTTCTCATGGTGATGTGTTGGAACGGGAGATTCTCATGGTGATGAGGTGGAATGGGAGATTCTCATGGTGAAGAGGTGAAACGGGAGATTTTCGTGGTGATGAGGTGGAACGGGAGATTCTCGTGGTGATGAGGTGGAACGGGAAATTCTCATGGTGATGAAGTGGAACAGGAGATTCTCATGGTGATGAGGTGGAATGAAAGATTCTCGTGGTGATGAGGTGGAATGAAAGATTCTCGTGGTGATGAGGTGGAATGGGAGATTCTCATGGTGATGAAGTGGAACGGGAGATTCTCGTGGTGATGTGGTGGAATGGGAGATTCTCATGGTGATGAGGTGGAATGAAAGATTCTCGTGGTGATGAGGTGGAATGAAAGATTCTCGTGGTGTTGAGGTGGAACGGGAGATTCTCATGGTGATGAGGTGGAACGGGAGATGCTCGTGGTGATGAGGTGGAATGAAAGATTCTCGTGGTGATGAGGTGGAATGGGAGATTCTCATGGTGATGAAGTGGAACGGGAGATTCTCGTGGTGATGTGGTGGAATGGGAGATTCTCATGGTGATGAGGTGGAACGGGAGATTCACATGGTGATGAGGTGGAATGGGAGATTATAGTGGTGATGAGGTGGAACGGGAGATTCTCATGGTGATGTGGTGGAACGGGAGATTCTCGTGGTGATGTGGTGGAACGGGAGATTCTCATGGTGATGAGGTGGAACGGGAGATTCTCATGGTGATGAAGTGGAAAATGAGATTCTCATGGTGATGAGGTGGAACGGGAGATTCTCATGGTGATGAGGTGGAACGGGAGATTCTCATGGTGATGAAGTGGAACGGGAGATTCTCATGGTGATGAGGTGGAACGGGAGATTCTCATGGTGATGAAGTGGAAAAGGAGATTCTCATGGTGATGAGGTGGAACGGGAGATTCTCATGGTGATGAGGTGGAATGGGAGATTCTCGTGGTGATGAGGTGGAATGAAAGATTCTCGTGGTGATGAGATGGAACGGGAGATTTTCATGGTGATGAGGTGGAACTGGAGATTCTCAGGTGATGAGGTGGAATGGGAGATTCTCATGGTGATGAGGTGGAATGGGAGATTCTCATGGTGATGAGGTGGAACAGAAGATTTTCGTGGTGATGAGGTGAAACAGGAGATTCTCATGGTGATGAGGTGGAATGGGAGATTCTCATGGTGATGTGTTGGAACGGGAGGTTCTCATGGTGATGAGGTGGAACGGGAGATTCTCATGGTGATGAGGTGGAACGGGAGATTCTCATGGTGATGAGGTGGAACGGGAGATTCTCATGGTGATGTGTTGGAACGGGAGGTTCTCATGGTGATGTGGTGGAACGGGAGATTCTCATGGTGATGAGGTGGAACGGGAGATTCTCATGGTGATGTGTTGGAACGGGAGGTTCTCATGGTGATGTGGTGGAACGGGAGGTTCTCATGGTGATGTGTTTGAACGGGAGATTCCCATGGTGATGAGGTGGAACGGGAGATTCTCATGTTGATGAGGTGGAACGGGAGATTCTCATGGTAATGTGGTGGAACGGGAGATTCTCATGGTGATGAGGTGGAACGGGAGGTTCTCATGGTGATGTGTTGGAACGGGAGATTCTCATGGTGATGAGGTGGAACGGGAGATTCTCATGGTGATGTGGTGGAACGGGAGATTCTCATGGTGATGAAGTGGAACGGGAGATTCTCATGGTGATGAGGTGGAACGGGAGATTCTCATGGTGATGTGTTGGAACGGGAGGTTCTCATGGTGATGTGGTGGAACGGGAGATTCTCATGGTGATGTGGTGGAACGGGAGATTCTCATGGTGATGAAGTGGAACAGGAGATTCTCATGGTGATGAGGTGGAACGGGAGATTCTCATGGTGATGAGGTGGAATGGGAGATTCTCATGGTGATGTGTTGGAATGGGAGATTCTCATGGAGATGAGGTGGAACGGGAGATTTTCATGGTGATGAGGTGAAGCGGGAGATTCTCATGGTGATGTGTTGGAATGGGAGATTCTCATGGAGATGAGGTGGAACGGGAGATTTTCATGGTGATGAGGTGGAACTGGAGATTCTCAGGTGATGAGGTGGAATGGGAGATTCTCATGGTGATGAGGTGGAACGGGAAGTTCTCATGGTGATGAGGTGAAGCGGGAGATTCTCGTAGTGATGAGGTGGAATGGGAGATTATAGTGGTGATGAGGTGGAATGAAAGATTCTCGTGGTGATGAGGTGGAATGGGAGATTCTCATGGTGATGAGGTGGAACGGGAGATTCTCATGGTGATGAGGTGGAACGGGAGATTCTCATGGTGATGAGGTGGAACGGAAAATTCTCATGGTGATGAGGTGGAACGGAAGATTCTCATGGTGATGAAGTGGAACGGAAGATTCTCGTGGTGATGAGGTGGAATGAAAGATTCTCGTGGTGATGAGGTGGAACGGGAGATTCTCATGGTGATGAGGTGGAACGGAAAATTCTCATGGTGATGAGGTGGAACGGAAGATTTTCATGGTGATGATGTGAAACAGGAGATTCTCATGGTGATGAGGTGGAATGGGAGATTCTCATGGTGATGTGTTGGAACGGGAGGTTCTCATGGTGATGTGGTGGAACGGGAGATTCTCATGGTGATGTGTTGGAACGGGAGGTTCTCATGGTGATGTGGTGGAACGGGAGATTCTCATGGTGATGAGGTGGAACGGGAGATTCTCATGGTGATGTGTTGGAACGGGAGATTCTCATGGTGATGAGGTGGAACGGGAGATTCTCATGGTGATGTGTTGGAACGGGAGATTCTCATGGTGATGTGGTGGAACGGGAGATTCTCATGGTGATGAGGTGGAACGGGAGATTCTCATGGTGATGTGTTGGAACGGGAGATTCTCATGGTGATGAGGTGGAACGGGAGGTTCTCATGGTGATGTGGTGGAACGGGAGATTCTCATGGTGATGTGGTGGAACGGGAGATTCTCATGGTGATGAAGTGGAAAAGGAGATTCTCATGGTGATGAGGTGGAACGGGAGATTCTCATGGTGATGAGGTGGAATGGGAGATTCTCGTGGTGATGAGGTGGAATGAAAGATTCTCGTGTTGATGAGGTGGAATGGGAGATTCTCATGGTGATGAGGTGGAATGGGAGATTCTCATGGTGATGTGTTGGAATGGGAGATTCTCATGGAGATGAGGTGGAACGGGAGATTTTCATGGTGATGAGGTGGAACTGGAGATTCTCAGGTGATGAGGTGGAATGGGAGATTCTCATGGTGATGAGGTGGAACGGGAAGTTCTCATGGTGATGAGGTGAAGCGGGAGATTCTCGTAGTGATGAGGTGGAATGGGAGATTATAGTGGTGATGAGGTGGAATGAAAGATTCTCGTGGTGATGAGGTGGAATGGGAGATTCTCATGGTGATGAGGTGGAACGGGAGATTCTCATGGTGATGAGGTGGAACGGGAGATTCTCATGGTGATGAGGTGGAACGGAAAATTCTCATGGTGATGAGGTGGAACGGAAGATTCTCATGGTGATGAAGTGGAACGGAAGATTCTCGTGGTGATGAGGTGGAATGAAAGATTCTCGTGGTGATGAGGTGGAACGGGAGATTCTCATGGTGATGAGGTGGAACGGAAAATTCTCATGGTGATGAGGTGGAACGGAAGATTTTCATGGTGATGATGTGAAACAGGAGATTCTCATGGTGATGAGGTGGAATGGGAGATTCTCATGGTGATGTGTTGGAACGGGAGGTTCTCATGGTGATGTGGTGGAACGGGAGATTCTCATGGTGATGTGTTGGAACGGGAGGTTCTCATGGTGATGTGGTGGAACGGGAGATTCTCATGGTGATGAGGTGGAACGGGAGATTCTCATGGTGATGTGTTGGAACGGGAGATTCTCATGGTGATGAGGTGGAACGGGAGATTCTCATGGTGATGTGTTGGAACGGGAGATTCTCATGGTGATGTGGTGGAACGGGAGATTCTCATGGTGATGAGGTGGAACGGGAGATTCTCATGGTGATGTGTTGGAACGGGAGATTCTCATGGTGATGAGGTGGAACGGGAGGTTCTCATGGTGATGTGGTGGAACGGGAGGTTCTCATGGTGATGTGGTGGAACGGGAGATTCTCATGGTGATGAAGTGGAAAAGGAGATTCTCATGGTGATGAGGTGGAACGGGAGATTCTCATGGTGATGAGGTGGAATGGGAGATTCTCGTGGTGATGAGGTGGAATGAAAGATTCTCGTGTTGATGAGGTGGAATGGGAGATTCTCATGGTGATGAGGTGGAATGGGAGATTCTCATGGTGATGTGTTGGAACGGGAGATTCTCATGGAGATGAGGTGGAACGGGAGATTTTCATGGTGATGAGGTGGAACTGGAGATTCTCAGGTGATGAGGTGGAATGGGAGATTCTCATGGTGATGAGGTGGAACGGGAAGTTCTCATGGTGATGAGGTGAAGCGGGAGATTCTCGTGGTGATGAGGTGGAATGGGAGATTATAGTGGTGATGAGGTGGAATGGGAGATTCTCATGGTGATGAGGTGGAATGGGAGATTCTCATGGTGATTATTGTGGAACGGGAGATTCTCATGGTGATGAGGTGGAACGGGAGATTCTCATGGTGATGAGGTGGAACGGAAAATTCTCATGGTGATGAGGTGGAACGGAAGATTTTCATGGTGATGAGGTGAAACAGGAGATTCTCATGGTGATGAGGTGGAATGGGAGATTCTCATGGTGATGTGTTGGAACGGGAGGTTCTCATGGTGATGTGGTGGAACGGGAGATTCTCATGGTGATGAGGTGGAACGGCAGATTCTCATCATGATGAGGTGGAACGGGAGGTTCTCATGGTGATGTGTTGGAACGGGAGATTCTCATGGTGATGAGGTGGAACGGGAGATTCTCATGGTGATGAGGTGGAATGGGAGATTCTCATGGTGATGTGTTGGAACGGGAGATTCTCATGGTGATGAGGTGGAACGGGAGATTCTCATGGTGATGTGGTGGAACGGGAGATTCTCATGGTGATGAGGTGGAACGGGAGATTCTCATGGTGATGTGGTGGAACGGGAGATTCTCATGGTGATGAGGTGGAACGGGAGATTCTCATGGTGATGTGTTGGAACGGGAGATTCTCATGGTGATGAGGTGGAACGGGAGATTCTCATGGTGATGTGGTGGAACGGGAGATTCTCATGGTGATGAGGTGGAACGGGAGATTCTCATGGTGATGTGGTGGAACGGGAGATTCTCATGGTGATGAGGTGGAACGGGAGATTCTCATGGTGATGTGTTGGAACGGGAGGTTCTCATGGTGATGTGGTGGAACGGGAGATTCTCATGGTGATGTGGTGGAACGGGAGATTCTCATGGTGATGAAGTGGAAAAGGAGATTCTCATGGTGATGAGGTGGAACGGGAGATTCTCATGGTGATGAGGTGGAATGGGAGATTCTCGTGGTGATGAGGTGGAATGAAAGATTCTCGTGGTGATGAGGTGGAATGGGAGATTCTCATGGTGATGAGGTGGAATGGGAGATTCTCATGGTGATGTGTTGGAATGGGAGATTCTCATGGAGATGAGGTGGAACAGGACATTTTCATGGTGATGAGGTGGAACTGGAGATTCTCAGGTGATGAGGTGGAAT
The DNA here is from genome assembly GCF_933228915.1 of Telmatherina bonti. Lineage (NCBI taxonomy): Eukaryota > Metazoa > Chordata > Actinopteri > Atheriniformes > Telmatherinidae > Telmatherina > Telmatherina bonti. The sequence goes on from NC_136620.1 coordinate 44,953,560, forward strand.
GGGAGATTCTCATGGTGATGAGGTGGAACGGGAAGTTCTCATGGTGATGAGGTGAAGCGGGAGATTCTCGTGGTGATGAGGTGGAATGGGAGATTATAGTGGTGATGAGGTGGAATGGGAGATTCTCATGGTGATGAGGTGGAATGGGAGATTCTCATGGTGATTATTGTGGAACGGGAGATTCTCATGGTGATGAGGTGGAACGGGAGATTCTCATGGTGATGAGGTGGAACGGAAAATTCTCATGGTGATGAGGTGGAACGGAAGATTTTCATGGTGATGAGGTGAAACAGGAGATTCTCATGGTGATGAGGTGGAATGGGAGATTCTCATGGTGATGTGTTGGAACGGGAGGTTCTCATGGTGATGTGGTGGAACGGGAGATTCTCATGGTGATGAGGTGGAACGGCAGATTCTCATCATGATGAGGTGGAACGGGAGGTTCTCATGGTGATGTGTTGGAACGGGAGATTCTCATGGTGATGAGGTGGAACGGGAGATTCTCATGGTGATGAGGTGGAATGGGAGATTCTCATGGTGATGTGTTGGAACGGGAGATTCTCACGGTGATGAGGTGGAACGGGAGATTCTCATGGTGATGTGGTGGAACGGGAGATTCTCATGGTGATGAGGTGGAACGGAAGATTCTCATGGTGATGAGGTGGAACGGAAGATTCTCGTGGTGATGAGGTGGAATGAAAGATTCTCGTGGTGATGAGGTGGAATGGGAGATTCTCATGGTGATGTGTTGGAATGAGAGATTCTCATGGAGATGAGGTGGAACGGGAGATTTTCATGGTGATGAGGTGGAACTGGAGATTCTCATGGAGATGAGGTGGAACGGGAGATTTTCATGGTGATGAGGTGGAACTGGAGATTCTCAGGTGATGAGGTGGAATGGGAGATTCTCATGGTGATGAGGTGGAATGGGAGATTCTCATGGTGATGAGGTGGAATGGGAGATTCTCATGGTGATGAGGTGGAACTGGAGATTCTCAGGTGATGAGGTGGAATGGGAGATTCTCATGGTGATGAGGTGGAACGGGAGATTCTCATGGTGATGAGGTGGAATGGGAGATTCTCATGGTATTGATGTGAAGCGGGAGATTCTCGTGGTGATGAGGTGGAATGGGAGATTATAGTGGTGATGAGGTGGAATGAAAGATTCTCGTGGTGATGAGGTGGAACGGGAGATTCTCATGGTGATGAGGTGGAACGGAAAATTCTCATGGTGATGAGGTGGAACGGAAGATTTTCATGGTGATGAGGTGAAACAGGAGATTCTCATGGTGATGAGGTGGAATCGGAGATTCTCATGGTGATGTGTTGGAACGGGAGGTTCTCATGGTGATGTGGTGGAACGGGAGATTCTCATGGTGATGTGTTGGAACGGGAGGTTCTCATGGTGATGTGGTGTAACGGGAGATTCTCATGGTGATGAGGTGGAACGGGAGATTCTCATGGTGATGTGTTGGAACGGGAGATTCTCTTGGTGATGAGGTGGAACGGGAGATTCTCATGGTGATGTGGTGGAACGGGAGATTCTCATGGTGATGTGGTGGAACGGGAGATTCTCGTGGTGATGTGTTGGAACGGGAGGTTCTCATGGTGATGTGGTGGAACGGGAGATTCTCATGGTGATGTGGTGGAACGGGAGATTCTCATGGTGATGAAGTGGAAAAGGAGATTCTCATGGTGATGAGGTGGAACGGGAGATTCTCATGGTGATGAGGTGGAATGGGAGATTCTCGTGGTGATGAGGTGGAATGAAAGATTCTCGTGTTGATGAGGTGGAATGGGAGATTCTCATGGTGATGAGGTGGAATGGGAGATTCTCATGGTGATGTGTTGGAATGGGAGATTCTCATGGAGATGAGGTGGAACGGGAGATTTTCATGGTGATGAGGTGGAACTGGAGATTCTCAGGTGATGAGGTGGAATGGGAGATTCTCATGGTGATGAGGTGGAACGGGAAGTTCTCATGGTGATGAGGTGAAGCGGGAGATTCTCGTGGTGATGAGGTGGAATGGGAGATTATAGTGGTGATGAGGTGGAATGGGAGATTCTCATGGTGATGAGGTGTAATGGGAGATTCTCATGGTGATTATTGTGGAACGGGAGATTCTCATGGTGATGAGGTGGAACGGGAGATTCTCATGGTGATGAGGTGGAACGGAAAATTCTCATGGTGATGAGGTGGAACGGAAGATTTTCATGGTGATGAGGTGAAACAGGAGATTCTCATGGTGATGAGGTGGAATGGGAGATTCTCATGGTGATGTGTTGGAACGGGAGGTTCTCATGGTGATGTGGTGGAACGGGAGATTCTCATGGTGATGAGGTGGAACGGCAGATTGTCATCATGATGAGGTGGAACGGGAGGTTCTCATGGTGATGTGTTGGAACGGGAGATTCTCATGGTGATGAGGTGGAACGGGAGATTCTCATGGTGATGAGGTGGAACGGGAGATTCTCATGGTGATGTGGTGGAACGGGAGATTCTCATGGTGATGTGTTGGAACGGGAGATTCTCATGGTGATGTGGTGGAACGGGAGATTCTCATGGTGATGAGGTGGAACGGGAGATTCTCATGGTGATGTGGTGGAACGGGAGATTCTCATGGTGATGAGGTGGAACGGGAGATTCTCATGGTGATGTGTTGGAACGGGAGGTTCTCATGGTGATGTGGTGGAACGGGAGATTCTCATGGTGATGTGGTGGAACGGGAGATTCTCATGGTGATGAAGTGGAAAAGGAGATTCTCATGGTGATGAGGTGGAACGGGAGATTCTCATGGTGATGAGGTGGAATGGGAGATTCTCGTGGTGATGAGGTGGAATGGGAGATTCTCATGGTGATGAGGTGGAATGGGAGATTCTCATGGTGATGTGTTGGAATGGGAGATTCTCATGGAGATGAGGTGGAACTGGAGATTTTCATGGTGATGAGGTGGAACTGGAGATTCTCATGGTGATGAGGTGGAACGGAAAATTCTCATGGTGATGAGGTGGAACGGAAGATTTTCATGGTGATGAGGTGAAACAGGAGATTCTCATGGTGATGAGGTGGAATCGGAGATTCTCATGGTGATGTGTTGGAACGGGAGGTTCTCATGGTGATGTGGTGGAACGGGAGATTCTCATGGTGATGTGTTGGAACGGGAGGTTCTCATGGTGATGTGGTGTAACGGGAGATTCTCATGGTGATGAGGTGGAACGGGAGATTCTCATGGTGATGTGTTGGAACGGGAGATTCTCTTGGTGATGAGGTGGAACGGGAGATTCTCATGGTGATGTGGTGGAACGGGAGATTCTCATGGTGATGTGGTGGAACGGGAGATTCTCGTGGTGATGTGTTGGAACGGGAGGTTCTCATGGTGATGTGGTGGAACGGGAGATTCTCATGGTGATGTGGTGGAACGGGAGATTCTCATGGTGATGAAGTGGAAAAGGAGATTCTCATGGTGATGAGGTGGAACGGGAGATTCTCATGGTGATGAGGTGGAATGGGAGATTCTCGTGGTGATGAGGTGGAATGAAAGATTCTCGTGTTGATGAGGTGGAATGGGAGATTCTCATGGTGATGAGGTGGAATGGGAGATTCTCATGGTGATGTGTTGGAGTGGGAGATTCTCATGGAGATGAGGTGGAACGGGAGATTTTCATGGTGATGAGGTGGAACTGGAGATTCTCAGGTGATGAGGTGGAATGGGAGATTCTCATGGTGATGAGGTGGAACGGGAAGTTCTCATGGTGATGAGGTGAAGCGGGAGATTCTCGTGGTGATGAGGTGGAATGGGAGATTATAGTGGTGATGAGGTGGAATGGGAGATTCTCATGGTGATGAGGTGGAACGGGAGATTCTCATGGTGATTATTGTGGAACGGGAGATTCTCATGGTGATGAGGTGGAACGGGAGATTCTCATGGTGATGAGGTGGAACGGAAAATTCTCATGGTGATGAGGTGGAACGGAAGATTTTCATGGTGATGAGGTGAAACAGGAGATTCTCATGGTGATGAGGTGGAATGGGAGATTCTCATGGTGATGTGTTGGAACGGGAGGTTCTCATGGTGATGTGGTGGAACGGGAGATTCTCATGGTGATGAGGTGGAACGGCAGATTCTCAACATGATGAGGTGGAACGGGAGGTTCTCATGGTGATGAGGTGGAACGGGAGATTCTCATGGTGATGAGGTGGAATGGGAGATTCTCATGGTGATGTGTTGGAACGGGAGATTCTCATGGTGATGAGGTGGAACGGGAGATTCTCATGGTGATGAGGTGGAATGGGAGATTCTCATGGTGATGTGTTGGAACGGGAGATTCTCATGGTGATGTGTTGGAACGGGAGATTCTCATGGTGATGTGGTGGAACGGGAGATTCTCATGGTGATGAGGTGGAACGGGAGATTCTCATGGTGATGTGGTGGAACGGGAGATTCTCATGGTGATGAGGTGGAACGGGAGATTCTCATGGTGATGTGTTGGAACGGGAGGTTCTCATGGTGATGTGGTGGAACGGGAGATTCTCATGGTGATGTGGTGGAACGGGAGATTCTCATGGTGATGAAGTGGAAAAGGAGATTCTCATGGTGATGAGGTGGAACGGGAGATTCTCATGGTGATGAGGTGGAATGGGAGATTCTCGTGGTGATGAGGTGGAATGAAAGATTCTCGTGGTGATGAGGTGGAATGGGAGATTCTCATGGTGATGAGGTGGAATGGGAGATTCTCATGGTGATGTGTTGGAATGGGAGATTCTCATGGAGATGAGGTGGAACGGGAGATTTTCATGGTGATGAGGTGGAACTGGAGATTCTCAGGTGATGAGGTGGAATGGGAGATTCTCATGGTGATGAGGTGGAACGGGAAGTTCTCATGGTGATGAGGTGAAGCGGGAGATTCTCGTGGTGATGAGGTGGAATGGGAGATTATAGTGGTGATGAGGTGGAATGGGAGATTCTCATGGTGATGAGGTGGAATGGGAGATTCTCATGGTGATTATTGTGGAACGGGAGATTCTCATGGTGATGAGGTGGAACGGGAGATTCTCATGGTGATGAGGTGGAACGGAAAATTCTCATGGTGATGAGGTGGAACGGAAGATTTTCATGGTGATGAGGTGAAACAGGAGATTCTCATGGTGATGAGGTGGAATGGGAGATTCTCATGGTGATGTGTTGGAACGGGAGGTTCTCATGGTGATGTGGTGGAACGGGAGATTCTCATGGTGATGAGGTGGAACTGCAGATTCTCATCATGATGAGGTGGAACGGGAGGTTCTCATGGTGATGTGTTGGAACGGGAGATTCTCATGGTGATGAGGTGGAGCGGGAGATTCTCATGGTGATGAGGTGGAATGGGAGATTCTCATGGTGATGTGTTGGAACGGGAGATTCTCACGGTGATGAGGTGGAACGGGAGATTCTCATGGTGATGTGGTGGAACGGGAGATTCTCATGGTGATGAGGTGGAACGGAAGATTCTCATGGTGATGAGGTGGAACGGAAGATTCTCGTGGTGATGAGGTGGAATGAAAGATTCTCGTGGTGATGAGGTGGAATGGGAGATTCTCATGGTGATGTGTTGGAATGAGAGATTCTCATGGAGATGAGGTGGAACGGGAGATTTTCATGGTGATGAGGTGGAATGGGAGATTCTCATGGTGATGAGGTGGAACGGGAGATTTTCATGGTGATGAGGTGGAACTGGAGATTCTCAGGTGATGAGGTGGAATGGGAGATTCTCATGGTGATGAGGTGGAATGGGAGATTCTCATGGTGATGAGGTGGAATGGGAGATTCTCATGGTGATGAGGTGGAACTGGAGATTCTCAGGTGATGAGGTGGAATGGGAGATTCTCATGGTGATGAGGTGGAACGGGAGATTCTCATGGTGATGAGGTGGAATGGGAGATTCTCATGGTATTGATGTGAAGCGGGAGATTCTCGTGGTGATGAGGTGGAATGAAAGATTCTCGTGGTGATGAGGTGGAATGAAAGATTCTCGTGGTGATGAGGTGGAACAGGAGATTCTCATGGTGATGTGGTGGAACGGAAGATTTTCATGGTGATGAGGTGAAACAGGAGATTCTCATGGTGATGAGGTGGAATCGGAGATTCTCATGGTGATGTGTTGGAACGGGAGGTTCTCATGGTGATGTGGTGTAACGGGAGATTCTCATGGTGATGAGGTGGAACGGGAGATTCTCATGGTGATGTGTTGGAACGGGAGATTCTCTTGGTGATGAGGTGGAACGGGAGATTCTCATGGTGATGTGGTGGAACGGGAGATTCTCATGGTGATGTGGTGGAACGGGAGATTCTCGTGGTGATGAGGTGGAATGGGAGATTCTCGTGGTGATGAGGTGTAATGATAGATTCTCGTGGTGTTGAGGTGGAACGGGAGATTCTCATGGTGATGAGGTGGAACGGGAGATTCTCATGGTGATGTGGTGGAACGGGAGATTCTCATGGTGATGTGGTGGAACGGGAGATTCTCATGGTGATGTGGTGGAACGGGAGATTCTCATGGTGATGAGGTGGAGCGGAAGATTCTCATGATGAGGTGAAACAGGAGATTCTCATGGTGATGAGGTGGAACGGGAGATTCTCATGGTGATGAGGTGGAACGGGAGATTCTCATGGTGATGAGGTGGAACGGGAGATTCTCATGGTGATGAGGTGGAACGGGAGATTCTCATGGTGATGAGGTGGAACGGGAGATTCTCGTGGTGATGTGGTGGAACAGGAGGTTCTCATGGTGATGAGGTGGAATGGGAGATTCTCGTGGTGATGAGGTGGAATGAAAGATTCTCGTGGTGATGAGGTGGAATGGGAGATTCTCATGGTGATGAGGTGGAATGGGAGATTCTCGTGGTGATGAGGTGGAATGAAAGATTCTCGTGGTGATGAGGTGGAATGGGAGATTCTCATGGTGATGAGGTGGAATGGGAGATTCTCATGGTGATGTGTTGGAATGGGAGATTCTCGTGGTGATGAGGTGGAATGGGAGATTCTCATGGTGATGAGGTGGAATGGGAGATTCTCATGGTGATGTGTTGGAATGGGAGATTCTCATGGAGATGAGGTGGAACGGGAGATTTTCATGGTGATGAGGTGGAACTGGAGATTCTCAGGTGATGAGGTGGAATGGGAGATTCTCATGGTGATGAGGTGGAACGGGAAGTTCTCATGGTGATGTGGTGGAACGGGAGATTTTCATGGTGATGTGTTGGAACGGGAGGTTCTCATGGTGATGTGGTGGAACGGGAGGTTCTCATGGTGATGAGGTGGAACGGGAGATTCTCATGGTGATATGGTGGAACGGGAGATTCTCATGGTGATGTGTTGAAACGGGAGGTTCTCATGGTGATGAGGTGGAACGGGAGATTCTCATGGTGATGAGGTGGAACGGGAGATTCTCATGGTGATGTGGTGGAACGGGAGATTCTCATGGTGATGAGGTGGAACGGGAGATTCTCATGGTGATGTGTTGGAACGGGAGGTTCTCATGGTGATGTGGTGGAACGGGAGATTCTCATGGTGATGTGGTGGAACGGGAGATTCTCATGGTGATGAAGTGGAACAGGAGATTCTCATGGTGATGAGGTGGAACGGGAGATTCTCATGGTGATGAGGTGGAATGGGAGATTCTCGTGGTGATGAGGTGGAATGAAAGATTCTCGTGGTGATGAGGTGGAATGGGAGATTCTCATGGTGATGAGGTGGAATGGGAGATTCTCATGGTGATGAGGTGGAACGGGAGATTTTCATGGTGATGAGGTGGAACAGGAGATTCTCAGGTGATGAGGTGGAATGGGAGATTCTCATGGTGATGAGGTGGAACGGGAAGTTCTCATGGTGATGAGGTGGAACGGGAGATTCTCATGGTGATGAGGTGGAACGGAAAATTCTCATGGTGATGAGGTGGAACGGAAGATTTTCATGGTGATGAGGTGGAACGGGAGATTATAGTGGTGATGAGGTGGAATGGGAGGTTCTCATGGTGATGAGGTGGAATGGGAGATTCTCATGGTGATGAGGTGGAACGGGAGATTCTCATGGTGATGAGGTGGAACGGGAGATTCTCATGGTGATGAGGTGGAACGGAAAATTCTCATGGTGATGAGGTGGAACGGAAGATTTTCATGGTGATGAGGTGAAACAGGAGATTCTCATGGTGATGAGGTGGAATGGGAGATTCTCATGGTGATGTGTTGGAACGGGAGGTTCTCATGGTGATGTGGTGGAACGGGAGATTCTCATGGTGATGAGGTGGAACGGCAGATTCTCATCATGATGAGGTGGAACGGGAGGTTCTCATGGTGATGTGTTGGAACGGGAGATTCTCATGGTGATGAGGTGGAACGGGAGATTCTCATGGTGATGTGGTGGAACGGGAGATTCTCATGGTGATGAGGTGGAACGGGAGGTTCTCATGGTGATGAGGTGGAACGGAAGATTCTCGTGGTGATGAGGTGGAATGAAAGATTCTCGTGGTGATGAGGTGGAATGGGAGATTCTCATGGTGATGAGGTGGAACGGGAGATTCTCGTGGTGTTGAGGTGGAACGGGAGATTCTCATGGTGATGTGGTGGAACGGGAGATTCTCATGGTGATGAGGTGGAACGGGAGATTCTCATGGTGATGTGTTGGAACGGGAGGTTCTCATGGTGATGTGTTGGAACGGGAGATTCTCATGGTGATGAGGTGGAACGGGAGATTCTCATGGTGATGAGGTGGAATGGGAGATTCTCATGGTGATGTGTTGGAACGGGAGATTCTCGTGGTGATGAGGTGGAACGGGAGATTCTCATGGTGATGAGGTGGAATGGGAGATTCTCATGGTGATGAGGTGGAACGGGAGATTCTCATGGTGATGAGGTGGAATGGGAGATTCTCATGGTGATGAGGTGGAATGGGAGATTCTCATGGTGATGTGTTGGAACGGGAGATTCTCGTGGTGATGAGGTGGAACGGGAGATTCTCATGGTGATGAGGTGGAATGGGAGATTCTCATGGTGATGAGGTGGAATGGGAGATTCTCATGGTGATGAGGTGGAACGGGAAATTCTCGTAGTGATTTGGTGGAACGGGAGATTCTCATGGTGATGTGGTGGAACAGGAGGTTCTCATGGCGATGTGTTGGAACGGGAGGTTCTCATCATGATCTGGTGGAACGGGAGGTTCTCATGGTGATGAGGTGGAACGGGAGATTCTCGTGGTGATGTGGTGGAACGGGAGATTCTCGTGGTGATGTGGTGGAACGGCAGATTCTCATGGTGATGAGGTGGAACGGGAGGTTCTCATGGTGATGTGGTGGAACGGGAGGTTCTCATGGTGATGTGGTGGAACGGGAGATTCTCATGGTGATGTGTTGGAACGGGAGGTTCTCATGGTGATGTGGTGGAACGGGAGATTCTCATGGTGATGTGTTGGATCGGGAGATTCTCATGGTGATGAGGTGGAACGGGAGATTCTCATGGTGATGAAGTGGAACGGGAGATTCTCATGGTGATGAGGTGGAACGGGAGATTCTCATGGTGATGAGGTGGAACGGGAGGTTCTCATGGTGATGTGGTGGAACGGGAGGTTCTCATGGTGATGTGGTGGAACGGGAGATTCTCATGGTGATGTGTTGGAACGGGAGGTTCTCATGGTGATGTGGTGGAACGGGAGGTTCTCATGGTGATGTGTTGGATCGGGAGATTCTCATGGTGATGAGGTGGAACGGGAGGTTCTGATGGTGATGTGGTGGAACGGGAGGTTCTCATGGTGATGTGGTGGAACGGGAGATTCTCATGGTGATGTGTTGGAACGGGAGGTTCTCATGGTGATGTGGTGGAACGGGAGGTTCTCATGGTGATGTGTTGGATCGGGAGATTCTCATGGTGATGAGGTGGAACGGGAGATTCTCATGGTGATGAAGTGGAACGGGAGATTCTCATGGTGATGAGGTGGAACGGGAGATTCTCATGGTGATGAGGTGGAACGGGAGATTCTCATGGTGATGAAGTGGAACGGGAGATTCTCATGGTGATGAGGTGGAACGGGAGATTCTCATGGTGATGAAGTGGAATGGGAGATTATAGTGGTGATGAGGTGGAATGGGAGATTATAGTGGTGATGAGGTGGAATGAAAGATTCTCGTGGTGTTGAGGTGGAGCGGAAGATTCTCATGATGAGTTGAAACAGGAGATTCTCATGGTGATGAGATGGAACGGGAGATTCTCGTGGTGATGTGGTGGAACGGGAGATTCTCATTGTGATGAAGTGGAACGGGAGATTCTCATGGTGATGAGGTGGAACGGGAGATTCTCATGGTGATGAAGTGGAACAGGAGATTCTCATGGTGATGAGGTGGAACGGGAGATTCTCATGGTGATGAGGTGGAATGGGAGATTCTCGTGGTGATGAGGTGGAATGAAAGATTCTCGTGGTGATGAGGTGGAATGGGAGATTCTCATGGTGATGAGGTGGAATGGGAGATTCTCATGGTGATGAGGTGGAACGGGAGATTCTCATGGTGATGAGGTGAAACAGGAGATTCTCATGGTGATGAAGTGGAACAGGAGATTCTCATGGTGATGAGGTGGAACGGGAGATTCTCATGGTGATGAGGTGGAACGGGAGATTCTCATGGTGATGAGGTGGAACGGGAGATTCTCATGGTGATGAAGTGGAACAGGAGATTCTCATGGTGATGAGGTGGAACGGGAGATTCTCATGGTGATGAGGTGAAACAGGAGATTCTCATGGTGATGAAGTGGAACAGGAGATTCTCATGGTGATGAGGTGGAACGGGAGATTCTCATGGTGATGAGGTGGAACAGGAGATTCTCATGGTGATGAGATGGAACGGGAGATTCTCATGGTGATGAGGTGGAACGGGAGATTCTCATGGTGATGAGGTGGAACGGGAGATTCTCATGGTGATGTGGTGGAACGGGAGATTCTCATGATGAGGTGAAACAGGAGATTCTCATGGTGATGAGGTGGAACGGGAGATTCTCGTGGTGATGTGGTGGAACGGGAGATTCTCATGGTGATGAAGTTGAACGGGAGATTCTCATGGTGATGAGGTGGAACGGGAGATTCTCATGGTGATGAAGTGGAACAGGAGATTCTCATGGTGATGAGGTGGAACGGGAGATTCTCATGGTGATGAGGTGGAATGGGAGATTCTCGTGGTGATGAGGTGGAACGGGAGATTCTCATGGTGATGTGGTGGAACGGGAGATTCTCATGGTGATGTGGTGGAACGGGAGATTCTCGTGGTGATGAGGTGGAATGAAAGATTCTCGTGGTGATGAGGTGGAACGGGAGGTTCTCATGGTGATGTGTTGGAACGGGAAATTCTTATGGTGATGTGTTGGAACTGGAGATTCTCAGGTGATGAGGTGGAATGGGAGATTCTCATGGTGATGAGGTGGAACGGGAGATTCTCATGGTGATGAGGTGGAACAGGAGATTCTCATGGTGATGAGGTGGAACGGGAGATTCTCATGGTGATGAGGTGGAACGGGAGATTCTCATGGTGATGTGGTGGAACGGGAGATTCTCGTGGTGATGTGTTGGAACGGGAGATTCTCATGGTGATGTGGTGGAACGGGAGGTTCTCATGGTGATATGTTGGAACGGGAAATTCTTATGGTGATGTGTTGGAACGGGAGATTCTCATGGTGATGAGGTGGAACGGGAGATTCTCATGGTGAAGTGGTGGAACGGGAGATTCTCATGGTAATGTGGTGGAAAAGGAGGTTCTCATGGTGATGTGTTGGAACGGGAGATTCTCGTGGTGATGAGGTGGAATGGGAGATTCTCGTGGTGATGAGGTGGAATGGGAGATTCTCATGGTGATGAGGTGGAACGGGAGATTCTCGTGGTGATGAGGTGGAACGGGAGATTCTCGTGGTGATGAGGTGGAATGGGAGATTCTCGTGGTGATGAGGTGGAATGGGAGATTCTCGTGGTGATGAGGTGGAATGGGAGATTCTCATGGTGATGAGGTGGAACGGGAGATTCTCGTGGTGATGAGGTGGAACGGGAGATTCTCATGGTGATGAGGTGGAATGGGAGATTCTCGTGGTGATGAGGTGGAATGGGAGATTCTCGTGGTGATGAGGTGGAACGGGAGATTCTCATGGTGATGTGGTGGAACGGGAGATTCTCATGGTGATGTGGTGGAACGGGAGATTCTCGTGGTGATGAGGTGGAATGAAAGATTCTCGTGGTGATGAGGTGGAATGGGAGATTCTCATGGTGATGAGGTGGAACGGGAGATTCTCGTGGTGATGTGGTGGAACGGGAGATTCTCATGGTGATGAGGTGGAATGGGAGATTCTCGTGGTGATGAGGTGGAACGGGAGATTCTCATGGTGATGAGGTGGAACGGGAGATTCTCATGGTGATGTGGTGGAACGGGAGATTCTCATGGTGATGTGGTGGAACGGGAGATTCTCATGGTGATGTGGTGGAACGGGAGATTCTCATGGTGATGTGGTGGAGCGGAAGATTCTCATGATGAGGTGAAACAGGAGATTCTCATGGTGATGAGGTGGAATGGGAGATTCTCATGGTGATGAGGTGGAACGGGAGATTCTCATGGTGATGAGGTGAAACAGGAGATTCTCATGGTGATGAAGTGGAACAGGAGATTCTCATGGTGATGAGGTGGAACGGGAGATTCTCATGGTGATGAGGTGGAACGGGAGATTCTCATGGTGATGAGGTGGAACGGGAGATTCTCATGGTAATGAGGTGGAATGGGAGATTCTCATGGTGATGAGGTGGAACGGGAGATTCTCATGGTGAGGAGGTGAAACAGGAGATTCTCATGGTGATGAAGTGGAACGGGAGATTCTCATGGTGATGAGGTGGAACGGGAGATTCTCATGATAATGTGGTGGAACGGGAGATTCTCATGGTGATGTGGTGGAACGGGAGATTCTCATGGTGATGAGGTGGAGCGGAAGATTCTCATGATGAGGTGAAACAGGAGATTCTCATGGTGATGAGGTGGAACGGGAGATTCTCGTGGTGATGTGGTGGAACGGGAGATTCTCATTGTGATGAAGTGGAACGGGTGATTCTCATGGTGATGAGGTGGAACGGGAGATTCTCATGGTGATGAAGTGGAACAGGAGATTCTCATGGTGATGAGGTGGAACGGGAGATTCTCATGGTGATGAGGTGGAATGGGAGATTCTCGTGGTGATGAGGTGGAATGAAAGATTCTCGTGGTGATGAGGTGGAATGGGAGATTCTCATGGTGATGAGGTGGAATGGGAGATTCTCATGGTGATGAGGTGGAACGGGAGATTCTCATGGTGATGAGGTGAAACAGGAGATTCTCATGGTGATGAAGTGGAACAGGAGATTCTCATGGTGATGAGGTGGAACGGGAGATTCTCATGGTGATGAGGTGGAACGGGAGATTCTCATGGTGATGAGGTGGAACGGGAGATTCTCATGGTGATGAGGTGGAATGGGAGATTCTCATGGTGATGAGGTGGAACGGGAGATTCTCATGGTGATGAGGTGAAACAGGAGATTCTCATGGTGATGAAGTGGAACAGGAGATTCTCATGGTGATGAGGTGGAACGGGAGATTCTCATGGTGATGAGGTGGAACGGGAGATTCTCATGGTGATGAGGTGGAACGGGAGATTCTCATGGTGATGAGGTGGAACGGGAGATTCTCATGGTGATGAGGTGGAACGGGAGATTCTCATGGTGATATGGTGGAACGGGAGATTCTCATGGTGATGTGTTGGAACGGGAGGTTCTCATGGTGATGTGGTGGAACGGGAGGTTCTCATGGTGATGTGTTGGAATGGGAGATTCTCATGGAGATGAGGTGGAACGGGAGATTTTCATGGTGATGAGGTGGAACTGGAGATTCTCATGGTGATGAGGTGGAACGGGAGATTCTCATGGTGATGAGGTGGAACGGGAGATTCTCATGGTGATGTGGTGGAACGGGAGATTCTCGTGGTGATGTGTTGGAACGGGAGATTCTCATGGTGATGTGTTGGAACGGGAGATTCTCATGGTGATGTGTTGGAACGGGAGATTCTCATGGTGATGTGGTGGAACGGGAGGTTCTCATGGTGATGTGTTGGAACGGGAAATTCTCATGGTGATGTGTTGGAACGGGAGATTCTCATGGTGATGTGGTGGAACGGGAGGTTCTCATGGTGATGTGTTGGAACGGGAAATTCTTATGGTGATGTGTTGGAACGGGAGATTCTCATGGTGATGAGGTGGAACGGGAGATTCTCATGGTGAAGTGGTGGAACGGGAGATTCTCATGGTAATGTGGTGGAACAGGAGGTTCTCATGGTGATGTGTTGGAACGGGAGATTCTCGTGGTGATGAGGTGGAATGGGAGATTCTCATGGTGATGAGGTGAAACAGGAGATACTCATGGTGATGAAGTGGAACAGGAGATTCTCATGGTGATGAGGTGGAACGGGAGATTCTCATGGTGATGAGGTGGAACGGGAGATTCTCATGGTGATGAGGTGGAACGGGAGATTCTCATGGTGATGAGGTGGAACGGGAGATTCTCATGGTGATGTGGTGGAACGGGAGATTCTCATGGTGAAGAGGTGAAACGGGAGATTCTCGTGGTGATGAGGTGGAACGGGAGGTTCTCATGGTGATGTGTTGGAACGGGAGATTCTCATGGTGATGAGGTGGAATGGGAGATTCTCATGGTGATGAGGTGAAACGGGAGATTCTCGTGGTGATGAGGTGGAACGGGAGATTCTCGTGGTGATGAGGTGGAACGGGAAATTCTCATGGTGATGAAGTGGAACAGGAGATTCTCATGGTGATGAGGTGGAATGAAAGATTCTCGTGGTGATGAGGTGGAATGAAAGATTCTCGTGGTGATGAGGTGGAATGGGAGATTCTCATGGTGATGAAGTGGAACGGGAGATTCTCGTGGTGATGTGGTGGAATGGGAGATTCTCATGGTGATGAGGTGGAATGAAAGATTCTCGTGGTGATGAGGTGGAATGGGAGATTCTCATGGTGATGAGGTGGAACGGGAGATTCTCATGGTGATGAAGTGGAACGGGAGATTCTCATGGTGATGAGGTGGAACGGGAGATTCTCATGGTGATGAGGTGGAACGGGAGATGCTCGTGGTGATGAGGTGGAATGGGAGATTCTCGTGGTGTTGAGGTGGAATGGGAGATGCTCGTGGTGATGAGGTGGAATGAAAGATTCTCGTGGTGATGAGGTGGAATGGGAGATTCTCATGGTGATGAGGTGGAACGGGAGATGCTCGTGGTGATGAGGTGGAATGAAAGATTCTCGTGGTGATGAGGTGGAATGGGAGATTCTCATGGTGATGAAGTGGAACGGGAGATTCTCGTGGTGATGTGGTGGAATGGGAGATTCTCATGGTGATGAGGTGGAACGGGAGATTCACATGGTGATGAGGTGGAATGGGAGATTATAGTGGTGATGAGGTGGAACGGGAGATTCTCATGGTGATGAGGTGGAACGGGAGATTCTCATGGTGATGAGGTGGAACGGGAGATTCTCATGGTGATGTGGTGGAACGGGAGATTCTCATGGTGATATGGTGGAACGGGAGATTCTCATGGTGATGAGGTGGAGCGGAAGATTTTCATGATGAGGTGAAACAGGAGATTCTCATGGTGATGAGGTGGAACGGGAGATTCTCATGGTGATGAAGTGGAACGGGAGATTCTCATGGTGATGAGGTGGAACGGGAGATTCTCATGGTGATGAAGTGGAAAAGGAGATTCTCATGGTGATGAGGTGGAACGGGAGATTCTCATGGTGATGAGGTGGAATGGGAGATTCTCGTGGTGATGAGGTGGAACGGGAGATTTTCATGGTGATGAGGTGGAACTGGAGATTCTCAGGTGATGAGGTGGAATGGGAGATTCTCATGGTGATGAGGTGGAATGGGAGATTCTCATGGTGATGAGGTGGAACAGAAGATTTTCATGGTGATGAGGTGAAACAGGAGATTCTCATGGTGATGAGGTGGAATGGGAGATTCTCATGGTGATGTGTTGGAACGGGAGGTTCTCATGGTGATGTGGTGGAACGGGAGATTCTCATGGTGATGTGTTGGAACGGGAGGTTCTCATGGTGATGTGTTGGAACGGGAGATTCTCATGGTGATGAGGTGGAACGGGAGATTCTCATGGTGATGTGTTGGAACGGGAGGTTCTCATGGTGATGTGGTGGAACGGGAGATTCTCATGGTGATGAGGTGGAACGGGAGATTCTCATGGTGATGTGTTGGAACGGGAGGTTCTCATGGTGATGTGGTGGAACGGGAGGTTCTCATGGTGATGTGTTGGAACGGGAGATTCTCATGGTGATGAGGTGGAACGGGAGATTCTCATGGTGATGAGGTGGAACGGGAGATTCTCATGGTAATGTGGTGGAACGGGAGATTCTCATGGTGATGAGGTGGAACGGGAGGTTCTCATGGTGATGTGTTGGAACGGGAGATTCTCATGGTGATGAGGTGGAACGGGAGATTCTCATGGTGATGTGGTGGAACGGGAGATTCTCATGGTGATGAGGTGGAACGGGAGATTCTCATGGTGATGTTTTGGAACGGGAGGTTCTCATGGTGATGTGGTGGAACGGGAGATTCTCATGGTGATGTGGTGGAACGGGAGATTCTCATGGTGATGAAGTGGAACAGGAGATTCTCATGGTGATGAGGTGGAACGGGAGATTCTCATGGTGATGAGGTGGAATGGGAGATTCTCATGGTGATGTGTTGGAATGGGAGATTCTCATGGAGATGAGGTGGAACGGGAGATTTTCATGGTGATGAGGTGAAGCGGGAGATTCTCAGGTGATGAGGTGGAATGGGAGATTCTCATGGTGATGAAGTGGAACAGGAGATTCTCATGGTGATGAGGTGGAACGGGAGATTCTCATGGTGATGAGGTGGAATGGGAGATTCTCATGGTGATGTGTTGGAATGGGAGATTCTCATGGAGATGAGGTGGAACGGGAGATTTTCATGGTGATGAGGTGGAACTGGAGATTCTCAGGTGATGAGGTGGAATGGGAGATTCTCATGGTGATGAGGTGGAACGGGAAGTTCTCATGGTGATGAGGTGAAGCGGGAGATTCTCGTAGTGATGAGGTGGAATGGGAGATTATAGTGGTGATGAGGTGGAATGAAAGATTCTCGTGGTGATGAGGTGGAATGGGAGATTCTCATGGTGATGAGGTGGAACGGGAGATTCTCATGGTGATGAGGTGGAACGGGAGATTCTCATGGTGATGAGGTGGAACGGAAAATTCTCATGGTGATGAGGTGGAACGGAAGATTCTCATGGTGATGAAGTGGAACGGAAGATTCTCGTGGTGATGAGGTGGAATGAAAGATTCTCGTGGTGATGAGGTGGAACTGGAGATTCTCATGGTGATGAGGTGGAACGGGAAGTTCTCATGGTGATGAGGTGGAACGGGAGATTCTCATGGTGATGAGGTGGAACGGAAAATTCTCATGGTGATGAGGTGGAACGGAAGATTTTCATGGTGATGAGGTGAAACAGGAGATTCTCATGGTGATGAGGTGGAATGGGAGATTCTCATGGTGATGTGTTGGAACGGGAGGTTCTCATGGTGATGAGGTGGAATGGGAGATTCTCATGGTGATGAGGTGGAACGGGAGATTCTCATGGTGATGAGGTGGAACGGGAGATTCTCATGGTGATGAGGTGGAACGGAAAATTCTCATGGTGATGAGGTGGAACGGAAGATTTTCATGGTGATGAGGTGAAACAGGAGATTCTCATAGTGATGAGGTGGAATGGGAGATTCTCATGGTGATGTGTTGGAACGGGAGGTTCTCATGGTGATGTGGTGGAACGGGAGATTCTCATGGTGATGAGGTGGAACGGCAGATTCTCATCATGATGAGGTGGAACGGGAGGTTCTCATGGTGATGTGTTGGAACGGGAGATTCTCATGGTGATGAGGTGGAATGGGAGATTCTCATGGTGATGAGGTGGAATGGGAGATTCTCATGGTGATGTGTTGGAACGGGAGATTCTCATGGTGATGAGGTGGAACGGGAGATTCTCATGGTGATGTGGTGGAACGGGAGATTCTCATGGTGATGAGGTGGAACGGGAGGTTCTCATGGTGATGAGGTGGAACGGAAGATTCTCGTGGTGATGAGGAGGAAGGAAAGATTCTCGTGGTGATGAGGTGGAATGGGAGATTCTCATGGTGATGTGTTGGAATGGGAGATTCTCATGGAAATGAGGTGGAACGGGAGGTTCTCATGGTGATGTGTTGGAACGGGAGATTCTCATGGTGATGAGGTGGAACGGAAGATTCTCATGGTGATGTGGTGGAACGGAAGATTCTCATGGTGATGAGGTGGAACGGGAGGTTCTCATGGTGATGAGGTGGAACGGAAGATTCTCATGGTGATGTGTTGGAACGGGAGGTTCTCATGGTGATGAGGTGGAACGGAAGATTCTCATGGTGATGTGGTGGAACGGGAGATTCTCATGGTGATGAGGTGGAACGGGAGGTTCTCATGGTGATGAGGTGGAACGGAAGATTCTCGTGGTGATGAGGAGGAAGGAAAGATTCTCGTGGTGATGAGGTGGAATGGGAGATTCTCATGGTGATGTGTTGGAATGGGAGATTCTCAAGGTGATGAGGTGGAACGGGAGGTTCTCATGGTGATGTGTTGGAACGGGAGATTCTCATGGTGATGAGGTGGAACGGGAGATTCTCATGGTGATGTGGTGGAACGGGAGATTCTCATGGTGATGAGGTGGAACGGGAGATTCTCATGGTGATGTGTTGGAACGGGAGGTTCTCATGGTGATGTGGTGGAACGGGAGATTCTCATGGTGATGTGGTGGAACGGGAGATTCTCATGGTGATGACGTGGAACAGGAGATTCTCATGGTGATGAGGTGGAACGGGAGATTCTCATGGTGATGAGGTGGAATGGGAGATTCTAATGGTGATGTGTTGGAATGGGAGATTCTCATGGAGATGAGGTGGAACGGGAGATTTTCATGGTGATGAGGTGAAGCGGGAGATTCTCATGGTGATGTGTTGGAATGGGAGATTCTCATGGAGATGAGGTGGAACGGGAGATTTTCATGGTGATGAGGTGGAACTGGAGATTCTCAGGTGATGAGGTGGAATGGGAGATTCTCATGGTGATGAGGTGGAACGGGAAGTTCTCATGGTGATGATGTGAAGCGGGAGATTCTCGTAGTGATGAGGTGGAATGGGAGATTATAGTGGTGATGAGGTGGAATGAAAGATTCTCGTGGTGATGAGGTGGAATGGGAGATTCTCATGGTGATGAGGTGGAACGGGAGATTCTCATGGTGATGAGGTGGAACGGGAGATTCTCATGGTGATGAGGTGGAACGGAAAATTCTCATGGTGATGAGGTGGAACGGAAGATTCTCATGGTGATGAAGTGGAACGGAAGATTCTCGTGGTGATGAGGTGGAATGAAAGATTCTCGTGGTGATGAGGTGGAACGGGAGATTCTCATGGTGATGAGGTGGAACGGGAAGTTCTCATGGTGATGAGGTGGAACGGGAGATTCTCATGGTGATGAGGTGGAACGGAAAATTCTCATGGTGATGAGGTGGAACGGAAGATTTTCATGGTGATGAGGTGAAACAGGAGATTCTCATGGTGATGAGGTGGAATGGGAGATTCTCATGGTGATGTGTTGGAACGGGAGGTTCTCATGGTGATGAGGTGGAATGGGAGATTCTCATGGTGATGAGGTGGAACGGGAGATTCTCATGGTGATGAGGTGGAACGGGAGATTCTCATGGTGATGAGGTGGAACGGAAAATTCTCATGGTGATGAGGTGGAACGGAAGATTTTCATGGTGATGAGGTGAAACAGGAGATTCTCATGGTGATGAGGTGGAATGGGAGATTCTCATGGTGATGTGTTGGAACGGGAGGTTCTCATGGTGATGTGGTGGAACGGGAGATTCTCATGGTGATGAGGTGGAACGGCAGATTCTCATCATGATGAGGTGGAACGGGAGGTTCTCATGGTGATGAGGTGGAACGGGAGATTCTCATGGTGATGTGTTGGAACGGGAGATTCTCATGGTGATGAGGTGGAACGGGAGATTCTCATGGTGATGAGGTGGAACGGGAGATTCTCATGGTGATGAGGTGGAATGGGAGATTCTCATGGTGATGTGTTGGAACGGGAGATTCTCATGGTGATGAGGTGGAACGGGAGATTCTCATGGTGATGTGGTGGAACGGGAGATTCTCATGGTGATGAGGTGGAACGGGAGGTTCTCATAGTGATGAGGTGGAACGGAAGATTCTCGTGGTGATGAGGTGGAATGAAAGATTCTCGTGGTGATGAGGTGGAATGGGAGATTCTCATGGTGATGTGTTGGAATGGGAGATTCTCATGGAAATGAGGTGGAACGGGAGATTTTCATGGTGATGAGGTGGAACTGGAGATTCTCATGGAGATGAGGTGGAACGGGAGATTTTCATGGTGATGAGGTGGAACTGGAGATTCTCATGGAGATGAGGTGGAACGGGAGATTTTCATGGTGATGAGGTGGAACTGGAGATTCTCAGGTGATGAGGTGGAATGGGAGATTCTCATGGTGATGAGGTGGAATGGGAGATTCTCATGGTGATGTGTTGGAAAGGGAGATTCTCATGGAGATGAGGTGGAACGGGAGATTTTCATGGTGATGAGGTGGAACTGGAGATTCTCAGGTGATGAGGTGGAATGGGAGATTCTCATGGTGATGAGGTGGAATGGGAGATTCTCATGGTGATGAGGTGAAGCGGGAGATTCTCGTGGTGATGAGGTGGAATGGGAGATTATAGTGGTGATGAGGTGGAATGAAAGATTCTCGTGGTGATGAGGTGGAATGGGAGATTCTCATGGTGATGAGGTGGAACGGGAGATTCTCATGGTGATGAGGTGGAACGGAAAATTCTCATGGTGATGAGGTGGAACGGAAGATTTTCATGGTGATGAGGTGAAACAGGAGATTCTCATGGTGATGAGGTGGAATGGGAGATTCTCATGGTGATGTGTTGGAACGGGAGGTTCTCATGGTGATGTGGTGGAACGGGAGATTCTCATGGTGATGTGTTGGAACGGGAGGTTCTCATGGTGATGTGGTGTAACAGGAGATTCTCATGGTGATGAGGTGGAACGGGAGATTCTCATGGTGATGTGTTGGAACGGGAGATTCTCATGGTGATGAGGTGGAACGGGAGATTCTCATGGTGATGTGGTGGAACGGGAGATTCTCATGGTGATGTGTTGGAACGGGAGATTCTCATGGTGATGTGTTGGAACGGGAGATTCTCATGGTGATGAGGTGGAACGGGAGATTCTCATGGTGATGTGGTGGAACGGGAGATTCTCATGGTGATGAGGTGGAACGGGAGACTCTCATGGTGATGTGTTGGAACGGGAGGTTCTCATGGTGATGTGGTGGAACGGGAGATTCTCATGGTGATGTGGTGGAACGGGAGATTCTCATGGTGATGAAGTGGAACAGGGGATTCTCATGGTGATGAGGTGGAACGGGAGATTCTCATGGTGATGAGGTGGAATGGGAGATTCTCGTGGTGATGAGGTGGAATGAAAGATTCTCGTGGTGATGAGGTGGAATGGGAGATTCTCATGGTGATGAGGTGGAATGGGAGATTCTCATGGTGATGTGTTGGAATGGGAGATTCTCATGGAGATGAGGTGGAACGGGAGATTTTCATGGTGATGAGGTGGAACTGGAGATTCTCAGGTGATGAGGTGGAATGGGTGATTCTCATGGTGATGAGGTGGAACGGGAAGTTCTCATGGTGATGTGGTGGAACGGGAGATTTTCATGGTGATGTGTTGGAACGGGAGGTTCTCATGGTGATGTGGTGGAACGGGAGATTCTCATGGTGATGAGGTGGAACGGCAGATTCTCATCATGATGAGGTGGAACGGGAGGTTCTCATGGTGATGTGGTGGAACGGGAGGTTCTCATGGTGATGTGTTGGAACGGGAGATTCTCATGGTGATGTGTTGGAACGGGAGATTCTCATGGTGATGAGGTGGAACGGGAAATTCTCGTAGTGATGTGGTGGAACGGGAGATTCTCATGGTGATGTGGTGGAACAGGAGGTTCTCATGGTGATGTGTTGGAACGGGAGGTTCTCATCATGATCTGGTGGAACGGGTTGTTCTCATGGTGATGAGGTGGAACGGGAGATTCTCGTGGTGATGTGGTGGAACGGGAGATTCTCGTGGTGATGTGGTGGAATGGGAGGTTCTCATGGTGATGTGGTGGAACGGGAGATTCTCATGGTGATGTGTTGGAACGGGAGGTTCTCATGGTGATGTGGTGGAACGGGAGATTCTCATGGTGATGAGGTTGAGCGGAAGATTCTCATGGTGATGAGGTGGAACGGGAGATTCTCATGGTGATGAGGTGGAACGGGAGATTCTCATGGTGATGAGGTGGAACGGGAGATTCTCATGGTGATGAGGTGGAATGGGAGATTCTCATGGTGATGAGGTGGAACGGGAGATTCTCATGGTGATGTGTTGGAACGGGAGGTTCTCATGGTGATGTGGTGGAACGGGAGGTTCTCATGGTGATGTGTTGGAATGGGAGATTCTCATGGAGATGAGGTGGAACGGGAGATTTTCATGGTGATGAGGTGGAACGGGAGATTCTCAGGTGATGAGGTGGAATGGGAGATTCTCATGGTGATGAGGTGGAACGGGAGATTCTCATGGTGATGAGGTGGAACAGGAGATTCTCATGGTGATGAGGTGGAACGGGAGATTCTCATGGTGATGAGGTGGAACGGGAGATTCTCATGGTGATGAGGTGGAACGGGAGATTCTCGTGGTGATGTGTTGGAACGGGAGATTCTCATGGTGATGTGTTGGAACGGGAGATTCTCATGGTGATGTGTTGGAACGGGAGATTCTCATGGTGATGTGTTGGAACGGGAGGTTCTCATGGTGATGTGTTGGAACGGGAAATTCTCATGGTGATGTGTTGGAACGGGAGATTCTCATGGTGATGTGGTGGAACGGGAGGTTCTCATGGTGATGTGTTGGAACGGGAAATTCTTATGGTGATGTGGTGGAACGGGAGATTCTCATGGTGATGAGGTGGAACGGGAGATTCTCATGGTGATGAGGTGGAACGGGAGATTCTCATGGTGAAGTGGTGGAACGGGAGATTCTCATGGTAATGTGGTGGAACAGGAGGTTCTCATGGTGATGTGTTGGAACGGGAGATTCTCGTGGTGATGAGGTGGAATGGGAGATTCTCATGGTGATGAGGTGGAACGGGAGATTCTCATGGTGATGAGGTGAAACAGGAGATTCTCATGGTGATGAAGTGGAACAGGAGATTCTCATGGTGATGAGGTGGAACGGGAGATTCTCATGGTGATGAGGTGGAACGGGAGATTCTCATGGTGATGAGGTGGAACGGGAGATTCTCATGGTGATGAGGTGGAATGGGAGATTCTCATGGTGATGAGGTGGAACGGGAGATTCTCATGGTGATGAGGTGAAACAGGAGATTCTCATGGTGATGAAGTGGAACAGGAGATTCTCATGGTGATGAGGTGGAACGGGAGATTCTCATGGTGATGAGGTGGAACGGGAGATTCTCATGGTGATGAGGTGGAACGGGAGATTCTCATGGTGATGAGGTGGAACGGGAGATTCTCATGGTGATGAGGTGGAACGGGAGATTCTCGTGGTGATGTGGTGGAACAGGAGGTTCTCATGGTGATGAGGTGGAACGGGAGATTCTCATGGTGATATGGTGGAACGGGAGATTCTCATGGTGATGTGTTGGAACGGGAGGTTCTCATGGTGATGTGGTGGAACGGGAGGTTCTCATGGTGATGTGTTGGAATGGGAGATTCTCATGGAGATGAGGTGGAACGGGAGATTTTCATGGTGATGAGGTGGAACTGGAGATTCTCAGGTGATGAGGTGGAATGGGAGATTCTCATGGTGATGAGGTGGAACGGGAGATTCTCATGGTGATGAGGTGGAACAGGAGATTCTCATGGTGATGAGGTGGAACGGGAGATTCTCATGGTGATGAGGTGGAACGGGAGATTCTCATGGTGATGTGGTGGAACGGGAGATTCTCGTGGTGATGTGTTGGAACGGGAGATTCTCATGGTGATGTGTTGGAACGGGAGATTCTCATGGTGATGTGTTGGAACGGGAGATTCTCATGGTGATGTGGTGGAACGGGAGGTTCTCATGGTGATGTGTTGGAACGGGAAATTCTCATGGTGATGTGTTGGAACGGGAGATTCTCATGGTGATGTGGTGGAACGGGAGGTTCTCATGGTGATGTGTTGGAACGGGAAATTCTTATGGTGATGTGTTGGAACGGGAGATTCTCATGGTGATGAGGTGGAATGGGAGATTCTCATGGTGAAGTGGTGGAACGGGAGATTCTCATGGTAATGTGGTGGAACCTGAGGTTCTCATGGTGATGTGTTGGAATGGGAGATTCTCATGGTGATGAGGTGGAACGGGAGATTCTCATGGTGATGAAGTGGAACGGGAGATTCTCATGGTGATGAGGTGGAACGGGAGATTCTCATGGTGATGAAGTGGAACGGGAGATTCACATGGTGATGAGGTGGAATGGGAGATTATAGTGGTGATGAGGTGGAATGAAAGATTCTCGTGGTGTTGAGGTGGAACGGGAGATTCTCATGGTGATGAGGTGGAACGGGAGATTCTCATGGTGATGTGGTGGAACGGGAGATTCTCATGGTGATGTGGTGGAACAGGAGATTCTCGTGGTGATGAGGTGGAATGGGAGATTCTCGTGGTGATGAGGTGTAATGATAGATTCTCGTGGTGTTGAGGTGGAACGGGAGATTCTCATGGTGATGAGGTGGAACGGGAGATTCTCATGGTGATGAGGTGGAACGGGAGATTCCCATGGTGATGAGGTGGAACGGGAGATTCTCATGGTGATGTGGTGGAACGGGAGATTCTCATGGTGATGTGGTGGAACGGGAGATTCTCATGGTGATGAGGTGGAGCGGAAGATTCTCATGATGAGGTGAAACAGGAGATTCTCATGGTGATGAGGTGGAACGGGAGATTCTCGTGGTGATGTGGTGGAACGGGAGATTCTCATTGTGATGAAGTGGAACGGGAGATTCTCATGGTGATGAGGTGGAACGGGAGATTCTCATGGTGATGAAGTGGAACAGGAGATTCTCATGGTGATGAGGTGGAACGTTAGATTCTCATGGTGATGAGGTGGAATGGGAGATTCTCGTGGTGATGAGGTGGAATGAAAGATTCTCGTGGTGATGAGGTGGAATGGGAGATTCTCATGGTGATGAGGTGGAATGGGAGATTCTCATGGTGATGAGGTGGAACGGGAGATTCTCATGGTGATGAGGTGAAACAGGAGATTCTCATGGTGATGAAGTGGAACAGGGGATTCTCATGGTGATGAGGTGGAACGGGAGATTCTCATGGTGATGAGGTGGAACGGGAGATTCTCATGGTGATGAGGTGGAACGGGAGATTCTCATGGTGATGAGGTGGAATGGGAGATTCTCATGGTGATGAGGTGGAACGGGAGATTCTCATGGTGATGAGGTGAAACAGGAGATTCTCATGGTGATGAAGTGAAACAGGAGATTCTCATGGTGATGAGGTGGAACGGGAGATTCTCATGGTGATGAGGTGGAACGGGAGATTCTCATGGTGATGAGGTGGAACGGGAGATTCTCATGGTGATGAGGTGGAACGGGAGATTCTCATGGTGATGAGGTGGAACGGGAGATTCTCGTGGTGATGTGGTGGAACAGGAGGTTCTCATGGTGATGAGGTGGAACGGGAGATTCTCATGGTGATATGGTGGAACGGGAGATTCTCCTGGTGATGTGTTGGAACGGGAGGTTCTCATGGTGATGTGGTGGAACGGGAGGTTCTCATGGTGATGTGTTGGAATGGGAGATTCTCATGGAGATGAGGTGGAACGGGAGATTTTCATGGTGATGAGGTGGAACTGGAGATTCTCAGGTGATGAGGTGGAATGGGAGATTCTCATGGTGATGAGGTGGAACGGGAGATTCTCATGGTGATGAGGTGGAACAGGAGATTCTCATGGTGATGTGGTGGAACGGGAGGTTCTCATGGTGATGTGTTGGAACGGGAAATTCTCATGGTGATGTGTTGGAACGGGAGATTCTCATGGTGATGTGGTGGAACGGGAGGTTCTCATGGTGATGTGTTGGAACGGGAAATTCTTATGGTGATGTGTTGGAACGGGAGATTCTCATGGTGATGAGGTGGAACGGGAGATTCTCATGGTGAAGTGGTGGAACGGGAGATTCTCATGGTAATGTGGTGGAACAGGAGGTTCTCATGGTGATGTGTTGGAACGGGAGATTCTCGTGGTGATGAGGTGGAATGGGAGATTCTCGTGGTGATGAGGTGGAATGGGAGATTCTCATGGTGATGAGGTGGAACGGGAGATTCTCGTGGTGATGAGGTGGAACGGGAGATTCTCGTGGTGATGAGGTGGAATGGGAGATTCTCGTGGTGATGAGGTGGAACGGGAGATTCTCGTGGTGATGAGGTGGAATGGGAGATTCTCATGGTGATGAGGTGGAACGGGAGATTCTCGTGGTGATGAGGTGGAACGGGAGATTCTCATGGTGATGAGGTGGAATGGGAGATTCTCGTGGTGATGAGGTGGAATGGGAGATTCTCGTGGTGATGAGGTGGAATGGGAGATTCTCGTGGTGATGAGGTGGAATGGGAGATTCTCGTGGTGATGAGGTGGAATGGGAGATTCTCGTGGTGATGAGGTGGAACGGGAGATTCTCATGGTGATGAGGTGGAACGGGAGATTCTCATGGTGATGTGGTGGAACGGGAGATTCTCATGGTGATGTGGTGGAACGGGAGATTCTCATGGTGATGTGGTGGAACGGGAGATTCTCATGGTGATGTGGTGGAACGGGAGATTCTCATGATGAGGTGAAACAGGAGATTCTCATGGTGATGAGGTGGAACGGGAGATTCTCGTGGTGATGTGGTGGAACGGGAGATTCTCATGGTGATGAAGTTGAACGGGAGATTCTCATGGTGATGAGGTGGAACGGGAGATTCTCATGGTGATGAAGTGGAACAGGAGATTCTCATGGTGATGAGGTGGAACGGGAGATTCTCATGGTGATGAGGTGGAACGGGAGATTCTCGTGGTGATGAGGTGCAACAGGAGATTCTCATGGTGATGTGGTGGAACGGGAGATTCTCATGGTGATGTGGTGGAACGGGAGATTCTCATGGTGATGTGGTGGAACGGGAGATTCTCATGGTGATGTGGTGGAATGGGAGATTCTCGTGGTGATGAGGTGGAACGGGAGATTCTCATGGTGATGAGGTGGAACGGGAGATTCTCATGGTGATGAGGTGGAACGGGAGATTCTCATGGTGATGTGGTGGAACGGGAGATTCTCATGGTGATGTGGTGGAACGGGAGATTCTCGTGGTGATGAGGTGGAATGAAAGATTCTCGTGGTGATGAGGTGGAATGGGAGATTCTCATGGTGATGAGGTGGAACGGGAGATTCTCGTGGTGATGTGGTGGAACGGGACATTCTCATGGTGATGAGGTGGAATGGGAGATTCTCGTGGTGATGAGGTGGAACGGGAGATTCTCATGGTGATGAGGTGGAATGGGAGATTCTCATGGTGATGTGGTGGAACGGGAGATTCTCATGGTGATGTGGTGGAACGGGAGATTCTCATGGTGATGTGGTGGAACGGGAGATTCTCATGGTGATGAGGTGGAGCGGAAGATTCTCATGATGAGGTGAAACAGGAGATTCTCATGGTGATGAGGTGGAATGGGAGATTCTCATGGTGATGAGGTGGAACGGGAGATTCTCATGGTGATGAGGTGAAACAGGAGATTCTCAAGGTGATGAAGTGGAACAGGAGATTCTCATGGTGATGAGGTGGAACGGGAGATTCTCATGGTGATGAGGTGGAACGGGAGATTCTCATGGTGATGAGGTGGAACGGGAGATTCTCATGGTGATGAGGTGGAACGGGAGATTCTCATGGTGATGAGGTGGAATGGGAGATTCTCATGGTGATGAGGTGGAACGGGAGATTCTCATGGTGATGAGGTGGAATGGGAGATTCTCATGGTGATGAGGTGGAACGGGAGATTCTCATGGTGATGAGGTGAAACAGGAGATTCTCATGGTGATGAAGTGGAACGGGAGATTCTCATGGTGATGAGGTGGAACGGGAGATTCTCATGGTGATGTGGTGGAACGGGAGATTCTCATGGTAATGTGGTGGAACGGGAGATTCTCATGGTGATGAGGTGGAGCGGAAGATTCTCATGATGAGGTGAAACAGGAGATTCTCATGGTGATGAGGTGGAACGGGAGATTCTCGTGGTGATGTGGTGGAACGGGAGATTCTCATTGTGATGAAGTGGAACGGGAGATTCTCATGGTGATCAGGTGGAACGGGAGATTCTCATGGTGATGAAGTGGAACAGGAGATTCTCATTGTGATGAGGTGGAACGGGAGATTCTCATGGTGATGAGGTGGAATGGGAGATTCTCGTGGTGATGAGGTGGAATGAAAGATTCTCGTGGTGATGAGGTGGAATGGGAGATTCTCATGGTGATGAGGTGGAATGGGAGATTCTCATGGTGATGAGGTGGAACGGGAGATTCTCATGGTGATGAGGTGAAACAGGAGATTCTCATGGTGATGAAGTGGAACAGGAGATTCTCATGGTGATGAGGTGGAACGGGAGATTCTCATGGTGATGAGGTGGAACCGGAGATTCTCATGGTGATGAGGTGGAACGGGAGATTCTCATGGTGATGAGGTGGAATGGGAGATTCTCATGGTGATGAGTTGGAACGGGAGATTCTCATGGTGATGAGGTGAAACAGGAGATTCTCATGGTGATGAAGTGGAACAGGAGATTCTCATGGTGATGAGGTGGAACGGGAGATTCTCATGGTGATGAGGTGGAACGGGAGATTCTCATGGTGATGAGGTGGAACGGGAGATTCTCATGGTGATGAGGTGGAATGGGAGATTCTCATGGTGATGAGGTGGAACGGGAGATTCTCATGGTGATGAGGTGAAACAGGAGATTCTCATGGTGATGAAGTGGAACAGGAGATTCTCATGGTGATGAGGTGGAACGGGAGATTCTCATGGTGATGAGGTGGAACGGGAGATTCTCATGGTGATGAGGTGGAACGGGAGATTCTCATGGTGATGAGGTGGAACGGGAGATTCTCATGGTGATGAGGTGGAACGGGAGATTCTCGTGGTGATGTGGTGGAACAGGAGGTTCTCATGGTGATGAGGTGGAACGGGAGATTCTCATGGTGATATGGTGGAACGGGAGATTCTCCTGGTGATGTGTTGGAACGGGAGGTTCTCATGGTGATGTGGTGGAACGGGAGGTTCTCATGGTGATGTGTTGGAATGGGAGATTCTCATGGAGATGAGGTGGAACGGGAGATTTTCATGGTGATGAGGTGGAACTGGAGATTCTCAGGTGATGAGGTGGAATGGGAGATTCTCATGGTGATGAGGTGGAACGGGAGATTCTCATGGTGATGAGGTGGAACAGGAGATTCTCATGGTGATGAGGTGGAACGGGAGATTCTCATGGTGATGAGGTGGAACGGGAGATTCTCATGGTGATGTGGTGGAACGGGAGATTCTCGTGGTGATGTGTTGGAACGGGAGATTCTCATGGTGATGTGTTGGAACGGGAGATTCTCATGGTGATGTGTTGGAACGGGAGATTCTCATGGTGATGTGGTGGAACGGGAGGTTCTCATGGTGATGTGTTGGAACGGGAAATTCTCATGGTGATGTGTTGGAACGGGAGATTCTCATGGTGATGTGGTGGAACGGGAGGTTCTCATGGTGATGTGTTGGAACGGGAAATTCTTATGGTGATGTGTTGGAACGGGAGATTCTCATGGTGATGAGGTGGAATGGGAGATTCTCATGGTGAAGTGGTGGAACGGGAGATTCTCATGGTAATGTGGTGGAACAGGAGGTTCTCATGGTGAAGTGGTGGAACGGGAGATTCTCATGGTAATGTGGTGGAACAGGAGGTTCTCATGGTGATGAGGTGGAACGGGAGATTCTCGTGGTGATGAGGTGGAATGGGAGATTCTCGTGGTGATGAGGTGGAACGGGAGATTCTCGTGGTGATGAGGTGGAACGGGAGATTCTCGTGGTGATGAGGTGGAATGGGAGATTTTCGTGGTGATGAGGTGGAATGGGAGATTCTCGTGGTGATGAGGTGGAATGGGAGATTCTCATGGTGATGAGGTGGAACGGGAGATTCTCGTGGTGATGAGGTGGAACGGGAGATTCTCATGGTGATGAGGTGGAATGGGAGATTCTCGTGGTGATGAGGTGGAACGGGAGATTCTCATGGTGATGAGGTGGAACGGGAGATTCTCATGGTGATGTGGTGGAACGGGAGATTCTCATGGTGATGTGGTGGAACGGGAGATTCTCATGGTGATGTGGTGGAACGGGAGATTCTCATGGTGATGTGGTGGAACGGGAGATTCTCATGATGAGGTGAAACAGGAGATTCTCATGGTGATGAGGTGGAACGGGAGATTCTTGTGGTGATGTGGTGGAACGGGAGATTCTCATGGTGATGAAGTTGAACGGGAGATTCTCATGGTGATGAGGTGGAACGGGAGATTCTCATGGTGATGAAGTGGAACAGGAGATTCTCATGGTGATGAGGTGGAACGGGAGATTCTCATGGTGATGAGGTGGAATGGGAGATTCTCGTGGTGATGAGGTGGAACGGGAGATTCTCATGGTGATGTGGTGGAACGGGAGATTCTCATGGTGATGTGGTGGAACGGGAGATTCTCATGGTGATGTGGTGGAACGGGAGATTCTCATGGTGATGTGGTGGAACGGGAGATTCTCGTGGTGATGTGGTGGAACGGGAGATTCTCGTGGTGATGTGGTGGAACGGGAGATTCTCGTGGTGATGAGGTGGAACGGGAGATTCTCGTGTTGATGAGGTGGAACGGGAGATTCTCATGGTGATGTGGTGGAACGGGAGATTCTCATGGTGATGTGGTGGAACGGGAGATTCTCGTGGTGATGAGGTGGAATGAAAGATTCTCGTGGTGATGAGGTGGAATTGGAGATTCTCATGGTGATGAGGTGGAACGGGAGATTCTCGTGGTGATGTGGTGGAACGGGAGATTCTCATGGTGATGAGGTGGAATGGGAGATTCTCATGGTGATGAGGTGGAACGGGAGATTCTCATGGTGATGTGGTGGAACGGGAGATTCTCATGGTGATGTGGTGGAACGGGAGATTCTCATGGTGATGTGGTGGAACGGGAGATTCTCATGGTGATGAGGTGGAGCGGAAGATTCTCATGATGAGGTGAAACAGGAGATTCTCATGGTGATGAGGTGGAACGGGAGATTCTCGTGGTGATGTGGTGGAACGGGAGATTCTCATGGTGATGAAGTGGAACGGGAGATTCTCATGGTGATGAGGTGGAACGGGAGATTCTCATGGTGATGAAGTGGAACAGGAGATTCTCATGGTGATGAGGTGGAACGGGAGATTCTCATGGTGATGAGGTGGAATGGGAGATTCTCGTGGTGATGAGGTTGAATGAAAGATTCTCGTGGTGATGAGGTGGAATGGGAAATTCTCATGGTGATGAGGTGGAATGGGAGATTCTCATGGTGATGAGGTGGAACGGGAGATTCTCAAGGTGATGAGGTGAAACAGGAGATTCTCATGGTGATGAAGTGGAACGGGAGATTCTCATGGTGATGAGGTGGAACGGGAGATTCTCATGGTGATGAGGTGGAACGGGAGATTCTCATGGTGATGTGGTGGAACGGGAGGTTCTCATGGTGATGTGTTGGAACGGGAAATTCTCATGGTGATGTGTTGGAACGGGAGATTCTCATGGTGATGAGGTGGAACGGGAGATTCTCATGGTGATGTGGTGGAAAGGGAGATTCTCATGGTGATGAGGTGGAACGGGAGATTCTCATGGTGATATGGTGGAACGGGAGATTCTCATGGTGATGTGTTGGAACGGGAGGTTCTCATGGTGATGTGGTGGAACGGGAGATTTTCATGGTGATGAGGTGGAACTGGAGATTCTCAGGTGATGAGGTGGAATGGGAGATTCTCATGGTGATGAGGTGAAGCGGGAGATTCTCGTGGTGATGAGGTGGAATGGGAGATTATAGTGGTGATGAGGTGGAATGAAAGATTCTCGTGGTGATGAGGTGGAATGGGAGATTCTCATGGTGATGAGGTGGAACGGGAGATTCTCATGGTGATGAGGTGGAACGGGAGATTCTCTTGGTGATGAGGTGGAACGGGAGGTTCTCATGGTGATGTGGTGGAACGGGAGATTCTCATGGTGATGAGGTGGAACGGGAGATTCTCATGGTGATGTGTTGGAACAGGAGGTTCTCATGGTGATGTGTTGGAACGGGAGATTCTCATGGTGATGAGGTGGAATGGGAGATTCTCATGGTGATGTGGTGGAACGGGAGGTTCTCATGGTGATGTGTTGGAACGGGAGATTCTCATGGTGATGAGGTGGAACGGGAGGTTCTCATGGTGATGAGGTGGAATGGGAGATTCTCATGGTGATGTGTTGGAACGGGAGGTTCTCATGGTGATGTGTTGGAACGGGAGATTCTCATGGTGATGTGTTGGAACGGGAGATTCTCATGGTGATGAGGTGAAACAGGAGATTCTCATGGTGATGTGGTGGAATGGGAGATTCTCATGGTGATGTGGTGGAACGGGAGGTTCTCATGGTGATGTGTTGGAACGGGAGATTCTCATGGTGATGAGGTGGAACGGGAGGTTCTCATGGTGATGTGTTGGAACGGGAGATTCTCATGGTGATGAGGTGGAACGGGAGATTCTCATGGTGATGTGGTGGAACGGGAGATTCTCATGGTGATGAGGTGGAACGGGAGATTCTCATGGTGATGTGTTGGAACGGGAGGTTCTCATGGTGATGTGGTGGAACGGGAGATTCTCATGGTGATGTGGTGGAACGGGAGATTCTCGTGGTGATGTGGTGGAACGGGAGATTCTCATTGTGATGTGGTGGAACAGGAGGTTCTCATTTTGATGTGTTGGAACGGGAGGTTCTCATCATGATCTGGTGGAACGGGAGGCTCTCATGGTGATGAGGTGGAACGGGAGGTACTCGTGGTGATGTGGTGGAACGGGAGATTCTCATGGTGATGTGGTGGAACGGGAGATTCTCATGGTGATGTGTTGGAACGGGAGGTTCTCATGGTGATGTGGTGGAACGGGAGGTTCTCATGGTGATGTGTTGGAACGGGAGATTCTCATGGTGATGAGGTGGAATGGGAGGTTCTCATGGTGATGAGGTGGAACGGGAGATTCTCATGGTGATATGGTGGAACGGGAGATT
Source organism: Telmatherina bonti (assembly GCF_933228915.1). Classification (NCBI taxonomy): domain Eukaryota; kingdom Metazoa; phylum Chordata; class Actinopteri; order Atheriniformes; family Telmatherinidae; genus Telmatherina; species Telmatherina bonti. Next base: position 44,987,125 of record NC_136620.1, read on the forward strand.
CTCGTGGTGATGTGGTGGAACGGGAGATTCTCATGGTGATGTGGTGGAACAGGAGGTTCTCATGGTGATGTGGTGGAACGGGAGATTCTCATGGTGATGAGGTGGAACGGGAGGTTCTCATGGTGATGTGGTGGAACGGGAGGTTCTCATGGTGATGTGTTGGAACGGGAGATTCTCATGGTGATGAGGTGGAACGGGAGGTTCTCATGGTGATGAGGTGGAACGGGAGATTCTCATGGTGATATGGTGGAACGGGAGATTCTCATGGTGATGTGTTGGAACGGGAGGTTCTCATGGTGATGTGGTGGAACGGGAGGTTCTCATGGTGATGTGTTGGAATGGGAGATTCTCATGGAGATGAGGTGGAACGGGAGATTTTCATGGTGATGAGGTGGAACTGGAGATTCTCAGGTGATGAGGTGGAATGGGAGATTCTCATGGTGATGAGGTGGAACGGGAGATTCTCATGGTGATGAGGTGGAACAGGAGATTCTCATGGTGATGAGGTGGAACGGGAGATTCTCATGGTGATGAGGTGGAACGGGAGATTCTCATGGTGATGTGGTGGAACGGGAGATTCTCGTGGTGATGTGTTGGAACGGGAGATTCTCATGGTGATGTGTTGGAACGGGAGATTCTCATGGTGATGTGTTGGAACGGGAGATTCTCATGGTGATGTGGTGGAACGGGAGGTTCTCATGGTGATGTGTTGGAACGGGAAATTCTCATGGTGATGTGTTGGAACGGGAGATTCTCATGGTGATGTGGTGGAACGGGAGGTTCTCATGGTGATGTGTTGGAACGGGAAATTCTTATGGTGATGTGTTGGAACGGGAGATTCTCATGGTGATGAGGTGGAATGGGAGATTCTCATGGTGAAGTGGTGGAACGGGAGATTCTCATGGTAATGTGGTGGAACAGGAGGTTCTCATGGTGAAGTGGTGGAACGGGAGATTCTCATGGTAATGTGGTGGAACAGGAGGTTCTCATGGTGATGAGGTGGAACGGGAGATTCTCGTGGTGATGAGGTGGAATGGGAGATTCTCGTGGTGATGAGGTGGAACGGGAGATTCTCGTGGTGATGAGGTGGAACGGGAGATTCTCGTGGTGATGAGGTGGAATGGGAGATTTTCGTGGTGATGAGGTGGAATGGGAGATTCTCGTGGTGATGAGGTGGAATGGGAGATTCTCATGGTGATGAGGTGGAACGGGAGATTCTCGTGGTGATGAGGTGGAACGGGAGATTCTCATGGTGATGAGGTGGAATGGGAGATTCTCGTGGTGATGAGGTGGAACGGGAGATTCTCATGGTGATGTGGTGGAACGGGAGATTCTCATGGTGATGTGGTGGAACGGGAGATTCTCATGGTGATGTGGTGGAACGGGAGATTCTCATGGTGATGTGGTGGAACGGGAGATTCTCATGATGAGGTGAAACAGGAGATTCTCATGGTGATGAGGTGGAACGGGAGATTCTCGTGGTGATGTGGTGGAACGGGAGATTCTCATGGTGATGAAGTTGAACGGGAGATTCTCATGGTGATGAGGTGGAACGGGAGATTCTCATGGTGATGAAGTGGAACAGGAGATTCTCATGGTGATGAGGTGGAACGGGAGATTCTCATGGTGATGAGGTGGAATGGGAGATTCTCGTGGTGATGAGGTGGAACGGGAGATTCTCATGGTGATGTGGTGGAACGGGAGATTCTCATGGTGATGTGGTGGAACGGGAGATTCTCATGGTGATGTGGTGGAACGGGAGATTCTCATGGTGATGTGGTGGAACGGGAGATTCTCATGGTGATGTGGTGGAACGGGAGATTCTCATGGTGATGTGGTGGAACGGGAGATTCTCGTGGTGATGTGGTGGAACGGGAGATTCTCGTGGTGATGAGGTGGAACGGGAGATTCTCATGGTGATGAGGTGGAACGGGAGATTCTCATGGTGATGTGGTGGAACGGGAGATTCTCATGGTGATGTGGTGGAACGGGAGATTCTCGTGGTGATGAGGTGGAACGGGAGATTCTCATGGTGATGAGGTGGAACGGGAGATTCTCATGGTGATGAGGTGGAACGGGAGATTCTCATGGTGATGTGGTGGAACGGGAGATTCTCGTGGTGATGAGGTGGAATGAAAGATTCTCGTGGTGATGAGGTGGAATTGGAGATTCTCATGGTGATGAGGTGGAACGGGAGATTCTCGTGGTGATGTGGTGGAACGGGAGATTCTCATGGTGATGAGGTGGAATGGGAGATTCTCATGGTGATGAGGTGGAACGGGAGATTCTCATGGTGATGTGGTGGAACGGGAGATTCTCATGGTGATGTGGTGGAACGGGAGATTCTCATGGTGATGTGGTGGAACGGGAGATTCTCATGGTGATGAGGTGGAGCGGAAGATTCTCATGATGAGGTGAAACAGGAGATTCTCATGGTGATGAGGTGGAACGGGAGATTCTCGTGGTGATGTGGTGGAACGGGAGATTCTCATGGTGATGAAGTGGAACGGGAGATTCTCATGGTGATGAGGTGGAACGGGAGATTCTCATGGTGATGAAGTGGAACAGGAGATTCTCATGGTGATGAGGTGGAATGGGAGATTCTCGTGGTGATGAGGTTGAATGAAAGATTCTCGTGGTGATGAGGTGGAATGGGAAATTCTCATGGTGATGAGGTGGAATGGGAGATTCTCATGGTGATGAGGTGGAACGGGAGATTCTCAAGGTGATGAGGTGAAACAGGAGATTCTCATGGTGATGAAGTGGAACGGGAGTTTCTCATGGTGATGAGGTGGAACGGGAGATTCTCATGGTGATGAGGTGGAACGGGAGATTCTCATGGTGATGAGGTGGAACGGGAGATTCTCATGGTGATGTGGTGGAAAGGGAGATTCTCATGGTGATGAGGTGGAACGGGAGATTCTCATGGTGATATGGTGGAACGGGAGATTCTCATGGTGATGTGTTGGAACGGGAGGTTCTCATGGTGATGTGGTGGAACGGGAGATTTTCATGGTGATGAGGTGGAACTGGAGATTCTCAGGTGATGAGGTGGAATGGGAGATTCTCATGGTGATGAGGTGAAGCGGGAGATTCTCGTGGTGATGAGGTGGAATGGGAGATTATAGTGGTGATGAGGTGGAATGAAAGATTCTCGTGGTGATGAGGTGGAATGGGAGATTCTCATGGTGATGAGGTGGAACGGGAGATTCTCATGGTGATGAGGTGGAACGGGAGATTCTCTTGGTGATGAGGTGGAACGGGAGGTTCTCATGGTGATGTGGTGGAACGGGAGATTCTCATGGTGATGAGGTGGAACGGGAGATTCTCATGGTGATGTGTTGGAACAGGAGGTTCTCATGGTGATGTGGTGGAATGGGAGATTCTCATGGTGATGTGGTGGAACGGGAGGTTCTCATGGTGATGTGTTGGAACGGGAGATTCTCATGGTGATGAGGTGGAACGGGAGGTTCTCATGGTGATGAGGTGGAATGGGAGATTCTCATGGTGATGTGTTGGAACGGGAGGTTCTCATGGTGATGTGTTGGAACGGGAGATTCTCATGGTGATGTGTTGGAACGGGAGATTCTCATGGTGATGAGGTGAAACGGGAGATTCTCATGGTGATGTGGTGGAATGGGAGATTCTCATGGTGATGTGGTGGAACGGGAGGTTCTCATGGTGATGTGTTGGAACGGGAGATTCTCATGGTGATGAGGTGGAACGGGAGGTTCTCATGGTGATGTGTTGGAACGGGAGATTCTCATGGTGATGAGGTGGAACGGGAGATTCTCATGGTGATGTGGTGGAACGGGAGATTCTCATGGTGATGAGGTGGAACGGGAGATTCTCATGGTGATGTGTTGGAACGGGAGGTTCTCATGGTGATGTGGTGGAACGGGAGATTCTCATGGTGATGTGGTGGAACGGGAGATTCTCGTGGTGATGTGGTGGAACGGGAGATTCTCATTGTGATGTGGTGGAACAGGAGGTTCTCATTTTGATGTGTTGGAACGGGAGGTTCTCATCATGATCTGGTGGAACGGGAGGCTCTCATGGTGATGAGGTGGAACGGGAGGTTCTCGTGGTGATGTGGTGGAACGGGAGATTCTCATGGTGATGTGGTGGAACGGGAGATTCTCATGGTGATGTGTTGGAACGGGAGGTTCTCATGGTGATGTGGTGGAACGGGAGGTTCTCATGGTGATGAGGTGGAATGGGAGATTCTCATGGTGATGAGGTGGAATGGGAGATTCTCATGGTGATGAGGTGGAATGAAAGATTCTCGTGGTGATGAGGTGGAATGGGAGATTCTCATGGTGATGTGTTGGAACGGGAGATTCTCATGGTGATGAGGTGGAATGGGAGATTCTCATGGTGATGAGGTGGAATGGGAGATTCTCATGGTGATGAGGTGGAATGAAAGATTCTCGTGGTGATGAGGTGGAACGGGAGATTCTCATGGTGATGAGGTGGAACGGGAGATTCTCATGGTGATGAAGTGGAACGGGAGATTCTCATGGTGATGAGGTGGAACGGGAGATTATAGTGGTGAGGAGGTGGAATGAAAGATTCTCGTGGTGTTGAGGTGGAACGGGAGGTTCTCATGGTGATGAGGTGGAACGGGAGATTCTCATGGTGATGTGGTGGAACGGGAGATTCTCATGGTGATGTGGTGGAACAGGAGGTTCTCATGGTGATGAGGTGGAACGGGAGATTCTCATGGTGATGAGGTGGAACGGGAGATTCTCGTGGTGATGTGGTGGAACGGGAGATTCTCATGGTGATAAAGTGGAACGGGAGATTCTCATGGTGATGAGGTGGAACGGGAGATTCTCATGGTGATGAAGTGGAACAGGAGATTCTCATGGTGATGAGGTGGAACGGGAGATTCTCATGGTGATGAGGTGGAACGGGAGATTCTCATGGTGATGAGGTGGAACGGGAGATTCTCATGGTGATGAAGTGGAACGGGAGATTCTCATGGTGATGAGGTGGAACGGGAGATTCTCATGGTGATGAGGTGGAACGGGAGATTCTCATGGTGATGAAGTGGAACAGGAGATTCTCATGGTGATGAGGTGGAACGGGAGATTCTCATGGTGATGAGGTGGAATGGGAGATTCTCATGGTGATTAGGTGGAATGAAAGATTCTCGTGGTGATGAGGTGGAATGGGAGATTCTCATGGTGATGAGGTGGAATGGGAGATTCTCATGGTGATGAGGTGGAATGGGAGATTCTCATGGTGATGAGGTGGAACGGAAGATTCTCATGGTGATGAAGTGGAACGGAAGATTTTCATGGTGATGAGGTGAAACAGGAGATTCTCATGGTGATGAAGTGGAACAGGAGATTCTCATGGTGATGAGGTGGAACGGGAGATTCTCATGGTGATGAGGTGGAACGGGAGATTCTCGTGGTGATGTGGTGGAACGGGAGGTTCTCATGGTGATGTGTTGGAACGGGAGATACTCATGGTGATGAGGTGGAACGGGAGATTCTCATGGTGATGTGGTGTAACGGGAGAATCTCGTGGTGATGTGGTGGAACGGGAGATTCTCATGGTGATGTGTTGGAACGGGAGGTTCTCATGGTGATGTGGTGGAACGGGAGGTTCTCATGGTGATGTGTTGGAACGGGAGATTCTCATGGTGAAGAGGTGGAATGGGAGATTCTCATGGTGATGTGTTGGAACGGGAGATTCTCATCATGATCTGGTGGAACGGGAGGTTCTCATGGTGATGAGGTGTAACGGGAGATTCTCATGGTGATGAGGTGGAATGGGAGATTCTCATGGTGATGTGTTGGAACGGGAGATTCTCATCATGATCTGGTGGAACGGGAGGTTCTCATGGTGATGAGGTGTAACGGGAGATTCTCATGGTGATGTGGTGGAACGGGAGGTTCTCATGGTGATGTGGTGGAACAGGAGGTTCTCATGGTGATGTGGTGGAATGGGAGATTCTCATGGTGATGAGGTGGAACGGGAGGTTCTCATGGTGATGTGGTGGAACGGGAGATTCTCATGGTGATGTGGTGGAACAGGAGGTTCTCATGGTGATGTGTTGGAACGGGAGGTTCTCATCATGATCTGGTGGAACGGGAGGTTCTCATGGTGATGTGGTGGAACGGGAGGTTCTCGTGGTGATGTAGTGGAATGGGAGATTCTCGTGGTTATGTGGTGGAACGGGAGATTCTCGTGGTGATGTGGTGGAACGGGAGATTCTCATGGTCATGAGGTGGAACGGGAGGTTCTCATGGTGATGTGGTGGGAACGGGAGGTTCTCATGGTGATGTGGTGGAACGGGAGATTCTCATGGTGATGTGTTGGAACGGGAGGTTCTCATGGTGATGTGGTGGAACGGGAGATTCTCGTGGTGATGAGGTGGAATGGGAGATTCTCATGGTGATGAGGTGGAATGGGAGATTCTCATGGTGATGAGGTGGAATGGGAGGTTCTCATGGTGATGAGGTGGAATGAAAGATTCTCGTGGTGATGAGGTGGAACGGGAGATTCTCGTGGTGATGAGGTGGAACGGGAGATTCTCATGGTGATTAGGTGGAATGGGAGATTATAGTGGTGATGAGGTGGAATGAAAGATTCTCGTGGTGATGAGGTGGAACGGGAGATTCTCATGGTCATGAGGTGGAACGGGAGATTCTCATGGTGATCAAGTGGAACGGGAGATTCTCATGGTGATGTGGTGGAATGAAAGATTCTCGTGGTGATGAGGTGGAACGGGAGATTCTCATGGTGATGAGGTGGAATGGGAGATTCTCGTGGTGATGAGGTGGAACGGGAGATTCTCATGGTGATGAGGTGGAACGGGAGATTCTCATGGTGATGTGGTGGAACGGGAGATCCTCATGGTGATGTGGTGGAATGGGAGATTCTCGTGGTGATGAGGTGGAACGGGAGATTCTCATGGTGATGAGGTGGAACGGGAGATTCTCATGGTGATGTGGTGGAACGGGAGATTCTCGTGGTGATGAGGTGGAATGGGAGATTCTCGTGGTGATGAGGTGGAACGGGAGATTCTCATGGTGATGAGGTGGAACGGGAGATTCTCGTGGTGATGTGGTGGAACGGGAGATTCTCATGGTGATGAGGTGGAATGGGAGATTCTCGTGGTGATGAGGTGAAACAGGAGATTCTCATGGTGATGAGGTGAAACGGGAGATTCTCGTGGTGATGAGGTGGAACGGGAGATTCTCATGGTGATGAGGTGGAACGGGAGATTCTCATGGTGATGTGTTGGAACGGGAGATTCTCATGGTGATGTGGTGGAACGGGAGATTCTCATGGTGATGAGGTGGAATGGGAGATTCTCATGGTGATGTGGTGGAACGGGAGATTCTCATGGTGATGAGGTGGAACGGGAGATTCTCATGGTGATGTGTTGGAACGGGAGGTTCTCATGGTGATGTGGTGGAACGGGAGATTCTCATGGTGATGTGGTGGAATGGGAGATTCTCATGGTGATGAGGTGGAACGGGAGATTCTCATGGTGATGTGGTGGAACGGGAGGTTCTCATGGTGATGTGTTGGAACGGGAGATTCTCATGGTGATGAGGTGGAACGGGAGATTCTCATGGTGATGTGTTGGAACGGGAGGTTCTCATGGTGATGTGTTGGAACGGGAGGTTCTCATGGTGATGTGGTGGAACGGGAGGTTCTCATGGTGATGTGGTGGAATGGGAGATTCTCATGGTGATGAGGTGGAACGGGAGATTCTCATGGTGATGTGTTGGAACGGGAGGTTCTCATGGTGATGTGTTGGAACGGGAGGTTCTCATGGTGATGTGGTGGAATGGGAGATTCTCATGGTGATGAGGTGGAACGGGAGATTCTCATGGTGATGTGGTGGAACGGGAGATTCTCATGGTGATGAGGTGGAACGGGAGATTCTCATGGTGATGTGTTGGAACGGGAGGTTCTCATGGTGATGTGGTGGAACGGGAGATTCTCATGGTGATGAGGTGGAACGGGAGATTCTCATGGTGATGTGTTGGAACGGGAGGTTCTCATGGTGATGAAGTGGAATGGGAGATTCTCATGGTGATGAGGTGGAATGGGAGATTCTCGTGGTGATGTGGTGGATCGGGAGATTCTCGTGGTGATGTGGTCGAACGGGAGATTCTCATGGTGATGTGGTGGAACAGGAGGTTCTCATGGTGATGTGGTGGAATGGGAGATTCTCATGGTGATGAGGTGGAACGGGAGGTTCTCATGGTGATGTGGTGGGAACGGGAGGTTCTCATGGTGATGTGGTGGAACAGGAGGTTCTCATGGTGATGTGTTGGAACGGGAGGTTCTCATCATGATCTGGTGGAACGGGAGGTTCTCATGGTGATGTGGTGGAACGGGAGGTTCTCGTGGTGATGTGGTGGAATGGGAGATTCTCGTGGTTATGTGGTGGAACGGGAGATTCTCGTGGTGATGTGGTGGAACGGGAGATTCTCATGGTGATGAGGTGGAACGGGAGGTTCTCATGGTGATGTGGTGGGAACGGGAGGTTCTCATGGTGATGTGGTGGAACGGGAGATTCTCATGGTGATGTGTTGGAACGGGAGGTTCTCATGGTGATGTGGTGGAACGGGAGATTCTCGTGGTGATGAGGTGGAATGGGAGATTCTCATGGTGATGAGGTGGAATGGGAGATTCTCATGGTGATGAGGTGGAATGGGAGGTTCTCATGGTGATGAGGTGGAATGAAAGATTCTCGTGGTGATGAGGTGGAACGGGAGATTCTCGTGGTGATGAGGTGGAACGGGAGATTCTCATGGTGATTAGGTGGAATGGGAGATTATAGTGGTGATGAGGTGGAATGAAAGATTCTCGTGGTGATGAGGTGGAACGGGAGATTCTCATGGTCATGAGGTGGAACGGGAGATCCTCATGGTGATCAAGTGGAACGGGAGATTCTCATGGTGATGTGGTGGAATGAAAGATTCTCGTGGTGATGTGGTGGAACGGGAGATCCTCATGGTGATGTGGTGGAATGGGAGATTCTCGTGGTGATGAGGTGGAACGGGAGATTCTCATGGTGATGAGGAGGAACGGGAGATTCTCATGGTGATGTGGTGGAACGGGAGATTCTCATGGTGATGAGGTGGAATGGGAGATTCTCGTGGTGATGAGGTGGAACGGGAGATTCTCATGGTGATGAGGTGGAACGGGAGATTCTCATGGTGATGTGGTGGAACGGGAGATTCTCATGGTGATGTGGTGGAACGGGAGATTCTCATGGTGATGTGGTGGAACGGGAGATTCTCATGATGAGGTGAAACAGGAGATTCTCATGGTGATGAGGTGGAACGGGAGATTCTCGTGGTGATGTGGTGGAACGGGAGATTCTCATGATGAGGTGAAACAGGAGATTCTCATGGTGATGAGGTGGAACGGGAGATTCTCGTGGTGATGAGGTGGAACGGGAGATTCTCATGGTGATGAGGTGGAACGGGAGATTCTCATGGTGATGAGGTGGAATGGGAGATTCTCATGGTGATGAGGTGGAACGGGAGATTCTCAAGGTGATGAGGTGAAACAGGAGATTCTCATGGTGATGAAGTGGAACGGGAGATTCTCATGGTGATGAGGTGGAACGGGAGATTCTCATGGTGATGAGGTGGAACGGGAGATTCTCATGGTGATGTGGTGGAACGGGAGGTTCTCATGGTGATGTGTTGGAACGGGAAATTCTCATGGTGATGTGTTGGAACGGGAGATTCTCATGGTGATGAGGTGGAACGGGAGATTCTCATGGTGATGTGGTGGAAAGGGAGATTCTCATGGTGATGAGGTGGAACGGGAGATTCTCATGGTGATATGGTGGAACGGGAGATTCTCATGGTGATGTGTTGGAACGGGAGGTTCTCATGGTGATGTGGTGGAACGGGAGATTTTCATGGTGATGAGGTGGAACTGGAGATTCTCAGGTGATGAGGTGGAATGGGAGATTCTCATGGTGATGAGGTGAAGCGGGAGATTCTCATGGTGATGAGGTGGAATGGGAGATTATAGTGGTGATGAGGTGGAATGAAAGACTCTCGTGGTGATGAGGTGGAACGGGAGATTCTCATGGTGATGAGGTGGAACGGGAGATTCTCTTGGTGATGAGGTGGAACGGAAAATTCTCATGGTGATGAGGTGGAACGGAAGATTTTCATGGTGATGAGGTGAAAAAGGAGATTCTCATGGTGATGTGGTGGAACGGGAGATTCTCATGGTGATGTGGTAGAACGGGAGATTCTCATGGTGATGAGGTGGAATGAAAGATTCTCGTGGTGATGAGGTGGAATGGGAGATTCTCATGGTGATGAGGTGGAACGGGAGATTCTCGTGGTGATGTGGTGGAACGGGAGATTCTCATGGTGATGAGGTGGAATGAAAGATTCTCGTGGTGATGAGGTGGAACGGGAGATTCTCATGGTGATGAGGTGGAACGGGAGATTCTCATGGTGATGTGGTGGAACGGGAGATTCTCATGGTGATGAGGTGGAACGGGAGATTCTCATGGTGATGACGTGGAACGGGAGATTCTCATGGTGATGAGGTGGAACGGGAGATTCTCATGGTGATGTGGTGGAACGGGAGATTCTCATGGTGATGTGGTGGAACGGGAGATTCTCGTGGTGATGAGGTGGAATGAAAGATTCTCGTAGTGATGAGGTGGAATGGGAGATTCTCATGGTGATGAGGTGGAACGGGAGATTCTCGTGGTGATGTGGTGGAACGGGAGATTCTCGTGGTGATGTGTTGGAACGGGAGATTCTCATGGTGATGAGGTGGAACGGGAGGTTCTCATGGTGATGTGGTGGAACGGGAGATTCTCATGGTGATGAGGTGGAACGGGAGATTCTCATGGTGATGTGTTGGAACGGGAGGTTCTCATGGTGATGTGGTGGAACGGGAGGTTCTCATGGTGATGTGGTGGAACGGTAGGTTCTCATGGTGATGTGGTGGAACGGGAGATTCTCGTGGTGATGAGGTGGAACAGGAGATTCTCAGGTGATGAGGTGGAACTGGAGATTCTCAGGTGATGAGGTGGAACGGGAGATTCTCATGGTGATGAGGTGGAATGGGAGATTCTCATGGTGATGAGGTGAAACGGGAGATTCTCATGGTGATGAGGTGGAACGGGAGATTCTCATGGTGATGAGGTGGAATGGGAGATTCTCATGGTGATGAGGTGGAATGGGAGATTCTCATGGTGATGAGGTGGAACGGGAGATTCTCATGGTGATGAGGTGGAACGGGAGAATCTCGTGGTGATGTGGTGGAACAGCAGATTCTCATCATGATGAGGTGGAACGGGAGGTTCTCATGGTGATGTGGTGGAACCGGAGATTCTCATGGTGATGAGGTGGAACGGGAGATTCTCATGGTGATGTGGTGGAACGGGAGATTCTCATGGTGATGAGGTGGAGCGGGAGGTTCTCATGGTGATGTGTTGGAACGGGAGATTCTCATGGAGATGAGGTGGAACTGGAGATTCTCAGGTGATGAGGTGGAACTGGAGATTCTCAGGTGATGAGGTGGAACGGGAGATTCTCATGGTGATGAGGTGAAACGGGAGATTCTCGTGGTGATGAGGTGGAACGGATTCTCATCACGATGTGGTGAAATGGGAGATTCTCATGTGATGAGGTGGAATGGGAGATTCTCATGGTGATGAGGTGAAACGGGAGATTCTCATGGTGATGAGGTGGAACGGGAGACTCTCATGGTGATGAGGTGGAATGGGAGATTCTCATGGTGATGAGGTGGAACGGGAGATTGTCTTGGTGATGAGGTGGAACGGGAGAATCTCGTGGTGATGTGGTGGAACGGGAGATTCTCATGGTGATGAAGTGGAACGGGAGATTCTCATGGTGATGTGGTGGAACGGGAGATTCTCATGGTGATGAATTGGAACAGGTGATTCTCATGGTGATGAGGTGGAACGGGAGATTCTCATGGTGATGAGGTGGAACGGGAGATTCTCATGGTGATGAGGTGGAACGGGAGATTCTCATGGTGATGAGGTGGAACGGGAGATTCTCATGGTGATGAGGTGGAACGGGAGATTCTCATGGTGATGAGGTGGAACGGGAGATTCTCATGGTGATGAGGTGGAACGGGAGATTCTCATGGTGATGTGGTGGAACGGGAGATTCTCATGGTGATGTGGTGGAACGGGAGATTCTCATGGTGATGTGGTGGAACGGGAGATTCTCATGGTGATGAGGTGGAATGAAAGATTCTCGTAGTGATGAGGTGGAATGGGAGATTCTCATGGTGATGAGGTGGAACGGGAGATTCTCGTGGTGATGTGGTGGAACGGGAGATTCTCATGGTGATGAGGTGGAATGGGAGATTCTCGTGGTGATGAGATGGAACGGGAGATTCTCATGGTGATGAGGTGGAACGGGAGATTCTCATGGTGATGTGGTGGAACGGGAGATTCTCATGGTGATGTGGTGGAACGGGAGATTCTCATGGTGATGTGGTGGAACGGGAGATTCTCATGGTGATGAGGTGGAGCGGAAGATTCTCATGATGAGGTGAAACAGGAGATTCTCATGGTGATGAGGTGGAACGGGAGATTCTCGTGGTGATGTGGTGGAACGGGAGATTCTCATGGTGATGAAGTGGAACGGGAGATTCTCATGGTGATGAGGTGGAACGGGAGATTCTCATGGTGATGAGGTGGAATGGGAGATTCTCGTGGTGATGAGGTGGAATGAAAGATTCTCGTGGTGATGAGGTTTAATGGGAGATTCTCATGGTGATGAGGTGGAATGGGAGATTCTCATGGTGATGAGGTGGAACGGGAGATTCTCAAGGTGATGAGGTGAAACAGGACATTCTCATGGTGATGAAGTGGAACAGGAGATTCTCATGGTGATGAGGTGGAACGGGAGATTCTCATGGTGATGAGGTGGAACGGGAGATTCTCATGGTGATGTGGTGGAACGGGAGGTTCTCATGGTGATGTGTTGGAACGGGAAATTCTCATGGTGATGTGTTGGAACGGGAGATTCTCATTGTGATGAGGTGGAACGGGAGATTCTCATGGTGATGTGGTGGAACGGGAGATTCTCATGGTGATGAGGTGGAACGGGAGATTCTCATGGTGATGAAGTGGAACAGGTGATTCTCATGGTGATGAGGTGGAACGGGAGATTCTCATGGTGATGAGGTGGAATGGGAGATTCTCATGGTGATGAGGTGGAACGGGAGATTCTCATGGTGATGAGGTGGAATGGGAGATTCTCATGGTGATGTGGTGGAACGGGAGATTCTCATGGTGATGAGGTGGAACGGGAGATTCTCATGGTGATGTGGTGGAACGGGAGATTCTCGTGGTGATGAGGTGCAATGAAAGATTCTCGTGGTGATGAGGTGGAATGGGAGATTCTCATGGTGATGAGGTGGAACGGGAGATTCTCATGGTGATGTGGTGGAACGGGAGATTCTCATGGTGATGTGGTGGAACGGGAGATTCTCATGGTGATGTGGTGGAACGGGAGATTCTCATGGTGATGTGGTGGAACGGGAGATTCTCATGGTGATGTGGTGGAACGGGAGATTCTCGTGGTGATGAGGTGGAATGAAAGATTCTCGTGGTGATGAGGTGGAATGGGAGATTCTCATGGTGATTAGGTGGAACAGGAGATTCTCGTGGTGATGTGGTGGAACGGGAGATTCTCATGGTGATGAGGTGGAATGGGAGATTCTCGTGGTGATGAGGTGGAACGGGAGATTCTCATGGTGATGAGGTGGAACGGGAGATTCTCATGGTGATGTGGTGGAACGGGAGATTCTCATGGTGATGTGGTGGAACGGGAGATTCTCATGGTGATGTGGTGGAACGGGAGATTCTCATGGTGATGAGGTGGAGCGGAAGATTCTCATGATGAGGTGAAACAGGAGATTCTCATGGTGATGAGGTGGAACGGGAGATTCTCGTGGTGATGTGGTGGAACGGGAGATTCTCATGGTGATGAAGTGGAACGGGAGATTCTCATGGTGATGAGGTGGAACGGGAGATTCTCATGGTGATGAGGTGGAATGAAAGATTCTCGTGGTGATGAGGTGGAATGGGAGATTCTCATGGTGATGAGGTGGAACGGGAGACTCTCATGGTGATGAGGTGGAATGGGAGATTCTCATGGTGATGAGGTGGAACGGGAGATTGTCTTGGTGATGAGGTGGAACGGGAGAATCTCGTGGTGATGTGGTGGAACGGGAGATTCTCATGGTGATGAAGTGGAACGGGAGATTCTCATGGTGATGTGGTGGAACGGGAGATTCTCATGGTGATGAAGTGGAACAGGTGATTCTCATGGTGATGAGGTGGAACGGGAGATTCTCATGGTGATGAGGTGGAACGGGAGATTCTCATGGTGATGAGGTGGAACGGGAGATTCTCATGGTGATGAGGTGGAACGGGAGATTCTCATGGTGATGAGGTGGAACGGGAGATTCTCATGGTGATGAGGTGGAACGGGAGATTCTCATGGTGATGAGGTGGAACGGGAGATTCTCATGGTGATGTGGTGGAACGGGAGATTCTCATGGTGATGTGGTGGAACGGGAGATTCTCGTGGTGATGAGGTGGAATGAAAGATTCTCGTAGTGATGAGGTGGAATGGGAGATTCTCATGGTGATGAGGTGGAACGGGAGATTCTCGTGGTGATGTGGTGGAACGGGAGATTCTCATGGTGATGAGGTGGAATGGGAGATTCTCGTGGTGATGAGATGGAACGGGAGATTCTCATGGTGATGAGGTGGAACGGGAGATTCTCATGGTGATGTGGTGGAACGGGAGATTCTCATGGTGATGTGGTGGAACGGGAGATTCTCATGGTGATGTGGTGGAACGGGAGATTCTCATGGTGATGAGGTGGAGCGGAAGATTCTCATGATGAGGTGAAACAGGAGATTCTCATGGTGATGAGGTGGAACGGGAGATTCTCGTGGTGATGTGGTGGAACGGGAGATTCTCATGGTGATGAAGTGGAACGGGAGATTCTCATGGTGATGAGGTGGAACGGGAGATTCTCATGGTGATGAGGTGGAATGGGAGATTCTCGTGGTGATGAGGTGGAATGAAAGATTCTCGTGGTGATGAGGTTTAATGGGAGATTCTCATGGTGATGAGGTGGAATGGGAGATTCTCATGGTGATGAGGTGGAACGGGAGATTCTCAAGGTGATGAGGTGAAACAGGACATTCTCATGGTGATGAAGTGGAACAGGAGATTCTCATGGTGATGAGGTGGAACGGGAGATTCTCATGGTGATGAGGTGGAACGGGAGATTCTCATGGTGATGTGGTGGAACGGGAGGTTCTCATGGTGATGTGTTGGAACGGGAAATTCTCATGGTGATGTGTTGGAACGGGAGATTCTCATTGTGATGAGGTGGAACGGGAGATTCTCATGGTGATGTGGTGGAACGGGAGATTCTCATGGTGATGAGGTGGAACGGGAGATTCTCATGGTGATGAAGTGGAACAGGTGATTCTCATGGTGATGAGGTGGAACGGGAGATTCTCATGGTGATGAGGTGGAATGGGAGATTCTCATGGTGATGAGGTGGAACGGGAGATTCTCATGGTGATGAGGTGGAATGGGAGATTCTCATGGTGATGTGGTGGAACGGGAGATTCTCATGGTGATGAGGTGGAACGGGAGATTCTCATGGTGATGTGGTGGAACGGGAGATTCTCGTGGTGATGAGGTGCAATGAAAGATTCTCGTGGTGATGAGGTGGAATGGGAGATTCTCATGGTGATGAGGTGGAACGGGAGATTCTCATGGTGATGTGGTGGAACGGGAGATTCTCATGGTGATGTGGTGGAACGGGAGATTCTCATGGTGATGTGGTGGAACGGGAGATTCTCATGGTGATGTGGTGGAACGGGAGATTCTCATGGTGATGTGGTGGAACGGGAGATTCTCATGGTGATGTGGTGGAACGGGAGATTCTCATGGTGATGTGGTGGAACGGGAGATTCTCGTGGTGATGGGGTGGAATGAAAGATTCTCGTGGTGATGAGGTGGAATGGAAAATTCTCATGGTGATTAGGTGGAACAGGAGATTCTCGTGGTGATGTGGTGGAACGGGAGATTCTCATGGTGATGAGGTGGAATGGGAGATTCTCGTGGTGATGAGGTGGAACGGGAGATTCTCATGGTGATGAGGTGGAACGGGAGATTCTCATGGTGATGTGGTGGAACGGGAGATTCTCATGGTGATGTGGTGGAACGGGAGATTCTCATGGTGATGTGGTGGAACGGGAGATTCTCATGGTGATGAGGTGGAGCGGAAGATTCTCATGATGAGGTGAAACAGGAGATTCTCATGGTGATGAGGTGGAACGGGAGATTCTCGTGGTGATGTGGTGGAACGGGAGATTCTCATGGTGATGAAGTGGAACGGGAGATTCTCATGGTGATGAGGTGGAACGGGAGATTCTCATGGTGATGAGGTGGAATGAAAGATTCTCGTGGTGATGAGGTGGAATGGGAGATTCTCATGGTGATGAGGTGGAACGGGAGATTCTCATGGTGATGAGGTGGAACGGGAGATTCTCATGGTGATGTGGTGGAACGGGAGATTCTCATGGTGATGAGGTGGAACGGGAGATTCTCATGGTGATGTGGTGGAACGGGAGATTCTCATGGTGATGTGGTGGAACGGGAGATTCTCATGATGAGGTGAAACAGGAGATTCTCATGGTGATGAGGTGGAACGGGAGATTCTCGTGGTGATGTGGTGGAACGGGAGATTCTCATGGTGATGAAGTGGAACGGGAGATTCTCATGATGAGGTGAAACAGGAGATTCTCATGGTGATGAGGTGGAACGGAGATTCTCGTGGTGATGTGGTGGAATGGGAGATTCTCATGGTGATGAGGTGGAATGGGAGATTCTCGTGGTGATGAGGTGGAATGAAAGATTCTCGTGGTGATGAGGTGGAATGGGAGATTCTCATGGTGATGAGGTGGAATGGAAGATTCTCATGGTGATGAGGTGGAACGGGAGATTCTCGTGGTGATGTGGTGGAACGGGAGATTCTCATGGTGATGTGGTGGAACGGGAGATTCTCATGATGAGGTGAAACAGGAGATTCTCATGGTGATGAGGTGGAACGGGAGATTCTCGTGGTGATGTGGTGGAATGGGAGATTCTCATGGTGATGAGGTGGAATGGGAGATTCTCGTGGTGATGAGGTGGAATGAAAGATTCTCGTGGTGATGAGGTGGAATGGGAGATTCTCATGGTGATGAGGTGGAATGGAAGATTCTCATGGTGATGAGGTGGAACGGGAGATTCTCAAGGTGATGAGGTGAAACAGGAGATTCTCATGGTGATGAAGTGGAACAGGAGATTCTCATGGTGATGAGGTGGAACGGGAGATTCTCATGGTGATGAGGTGGAACGGAAGATTCTCATGATGATGTGGTGGAACGGGAGGTTCTCATGGTGATGTGTTGGAACGGGAAATTCTCATGGTGATGTGTTGGAACGGGAGATTCTCATGGTGATGAGGTGGAACGGGAGATTCTCATGGTGATGTGGTGGAACGGGAGATTCTCATGGTGATGAAGTGGAACAGGTGATTCTCATGGTGATGAGGTGGAACGGGAGATTCTCATGGTGATGAGGTGGAACGGGAGATTCTCATGGTGATGAGGTGGAATGGGAGATTCTCATGGTGATGTGGTGGAACGGGAGATTCTCGTGGTGATGAGGTGGAACGGGAGATTCTCATGGTGATGAGGTGGAACGGGAGATTCTCATGGTGATGTGGTGGAACGGGAGATTCTCGTGGTGATGAGGTGGAATGAAAGATTCTCGTGGTGATGTGGTGGAACGGGAGATTCTCATGGTGATGTGGTGGAACGGGAGATTCTCATGGTGATGTGGTGGAACGGGAGATTCTCATGGTGATGTGGTGGAACGGGAGATTCTCGTGGTGATGAGGTGGAATGGGAGATTCTCATGGTGATGTGGTGGAACGGGAGATTCTCATGGTGATGTGGTGGAACGGGAGATTCTCGTGGTGATGAGGTGGAATGAAAGATTCTCGTGGTGATGAGGTGGAATGGGAGATTTTCATGGTGATGAGGTGGAACGGGAGATTCTCATGGTGATGTGGTGGAATGGGAGATTCTCATGGTGATGTGGTGGAACGGGAGATTCTCGTGGTGATGAGGTGGAATGAAAGATTCTCGTGGTGATGAGGTGGAATGGGAGATTCTCATGGTGATGTGGTGGAACGGGAGATTCTCGTGGTGATGTGGTGGAACGGGAGATTCTCATGGTGATGTGGTGGAACGGGAGATTCTCATGGTGATGAGGTGGAACGGGAGATTCTCATCATGATGAGGTGGAACGGGAGATTCTCATGGTGATGAGGTGGAACGGGAGATTCTCATGGTGATGAGGTGGAACGGGAGAATCTCGTGGTGATGTGGTGGAACAGCAGATTCTCATCATGATGAGGTGCAACGGGAGGTTCTCATGGTGATGTGGTGGAACAGGAGATTCTCATGGTGATGAGGTGGAACGGGAGATTCTCATGGTGATGTGGTGGAACGGGAGATTCTCATGGTGATGAGGTGGAGCGGGAGATTCTCATGGTGATGAGGTGGAACGGGAGATTCTCATGGTGATGAGGTGGAACAGGAGGTTCTCATGGTGATGAGGTGAACGGGAGATTCTCATGGTGATGAGGTGGAACGGGAGATTCTCATGGTGATGAGGTGGAACAGGAGGTTCTCATGGTGATGAGGTGGAACGGGAGATTCTCATGGTGATGTGTTGGAACGGGAGGTTCTCATGGTGATGTGGTGGAACGGGAGATTCTCATGGTGATGTGTTGGAACGGGAGGTTCTCATGGTGATGTGGTGGAACGGGAGATTCTCATGGTGATGTGTTGGAACGGGAGGTTCTCATGGTGATGTGGTGGAACGGGAGATTCTCGTGGTGATGTGGTGGAACGGGAGATTCTCGTGGTGATGTGGTGGAACGGGAGATTCTCATGGTGATGTGGTGGAACGGGAGATTCTCGTGGTGATGTGGTGGAACGGGAGATTCTCATGGTGATGAGGTGGAACAGGAGATTCTCATGGTGATGTGTTGGAACGGGAGATTCTCATGGTGATGTGTTGGAACGGGAGGTTCTCATGGTGATGTGGTGGAACGGGAGGTTCTCATGGTGATGTGGTGGAACGGCAGATTCTCATGGTGATGTGTTGGAACGGGAGGTTCTCATGGTGATGTGGTGGAACGGGAGATTCTCGTGGTGATGTGGTGGAACGGGAGATTCTCGTGGTGATGTGGTGGAACGGGAGATTCTCATGGTGATGTGGTGGAAAGGGAGATTCTCGTGGTGATGTGGTGGAACGGGAGATTCTCGTGGTGATGTGGTGGAACGGGAGATTCTAATGGTGAAGAGGTGGAACGGGAGATTCTCATGGTGATGAGGTGGAACGGGAGATTCTCATGGTGATGAGGTGGAACGGGAGATTCTCGTGGTGATGTGGTGGAACGGGAGATTCTCGTGGTGATGTGGTGGAACGGGAGATTCTCATGGTGATGAGGTGGAACGGGAGGTTCTCATGGTGATGTGGTGGAACGGGAGATTCTCATGGTGATGTGGTGGAACGGGAGATTCTCATGGTGATGTGGTGGAACAGGAGGTTCCATGGTGATGTGGTGGAACGGGAGATTCTCATGGTGATGTGGTGGAACGGGAGATTCTCATGGTGATGTGGTGGAACGGGAGATTCTCGTGGTGATGTGGTGGAACGGGAGATTCTAATGGTGAAGAGGTGGAACGGGAGATTCTCATGGTGATGAGGTGGAACGGGAGATTCTCATGGTGATGAGGTGGAACGGGAGATTCTCGTGGTGATGTGGTGGAACGGGAGATTCTCATGGTGATGTGGTGGAACGGGAGATTCTCATGGTGATGTGGTGGAACAGGAGGTTCCATGGTGATGTGGTGGAACGGGAGATTCTCATGGTGATGTGGTGGAACGGGAGATTCTCATGGTGATGTGGTGGAACGGGAGATTCTCGTGGTGATGTGGTGGAACGGGAGATTCTCATGGTGATGAGGTGGAATGGGAGATTCTCATGGTGATGTGGTGGAACGGGAGATTCTCATGGTGATGTGGTGGAACGGGAGATTCTCGTGGTGATGAGGTGGAATGAAAGATTCTCGTGGTGATGAGGTGGAATGGGAGATTCTCATGGTGATGAGGTGGAACGGGAGATTCTCATGGTGATGTGGTGGAATGGGAGATTCTCATGGTGATGTGGTGGAACGGGAGATTCTCGTGGTGATGAGGTGGAATGAAAGATTCTCGTGGTGATGAGGTGGAATGGGAGATTCTCATGGTGATGTGGTGGAACGGGAGATTCTCGTGGTGATGTGGTGGAACGGGAGATTCTCATGGTGATGTGGTGGAACGGGAGATTCTCATGGTGATGTGGTGGAACGGGAGATTCTCATGGTGATGTGGTGGAACGGGAGATTCTCATGGTGATGTGGTGGAACGGGAGATTCTCGTGGTGATGTGGTGGAACGGGAGATTCTCATGGTGATGAGGTGGAACGGGAGATTCTCATCATGATGAGGTGGAACGGGAGATTCTCATGGTGATGAGGTGGAACGGGAGATTCTCATGGTGATGAGGTGGAACGGGAGAATCTCGTGGTGATGTGGTGGAACAGCAGATTCTCATCATGATGAGGTGCAACGGGAGGTTCTCATGGTGATGTGGTGGAACAGGAGATTCTCATGGTGATGAGGTGGAACGGGAGATTCTCATGGTGATGTGGTGGAACGGGAGATTCTCATGGTGATGAGGTGGAGCGGGAGATTCTCATGGTGATGAGGTGGAACGGGAGATTCTCATGGTGATGAGGTGGAACAGGAGGTTCTCATGGTGATGAGGTGGAACGGGAGATTCTCATGGTGATGTGTTGGAACGGGAGGTTCTCATGGTGATGTGGTGGAACGGGAGATTCTCATGGTGATGTGTTGGAACGGGAGGTTCTCATGGTGATGTGGTGGAACGGGAGATTCTCATGGTGATGTGTTGGAACGGGAGGTTCTCTTGGTGATGTGGTGGAACGGGAGATTCTCGTGGTGATGTGGTGGAACGGGAGATTCTCGTGGTGATGTGGTGGAACGGGAGATTCTCATGGTGATGTGGTGGAACGGGAGATTCTCGTGGTGATGTGGTGGAACGGGAGATTCTCATGGTGATGAGGTGGAACAGGAGATTCTCATGGTGATGTGTTGGAACGGGAGATTCTCATGGTGATGTGTTGGAACGGGAGGTTCTCATGGTGATGTGGTGGAACGGGAGGTTCTCATGGTGATGTGGTGGAACGGCAGATTCTCATGGTGATGTGTTGGAACGGGAGGTTCTCATGGTGATGTGGTGGAACGGGAGATTCTCGTGGTGATGTGGTGGAACGGGAGATTCTCGTGGTGATGTGGTGGAACGGGAGATTCTCATGGTGATGTGGTGGAAAGGGAGATTCTCGTGGTGATGTGGTGGAACGGGAGATTCTCGTGGTGATGTGGTGGAACGGGAGATTCTAATGGTGAAGAGGTGGAACGGGAGATTCTCATGGTGATGAGGTGGAACGGGAGATTCTCATGGTGATGAGGTGGAACGGGAGATTCTCGTGGTGATGTGGTGGAACGGGAGATTCTCGTGGTGATGTGGTGGAACGGGAGATTCTCATGGTGATGAGGTGGAACGGGAGGTTCTCATGGTGATGTGGTGGAACGGGAGATTCTCATGGTGATGTGGTGGAACGGGAGATTCTCATGGTGATGTGGTGGAACGGGAGGTTCCATGGTGATGTGGTGGAACGGGAGATTCTCATGGTGATGTGGTGGAACGGGAGATTCTCATGGTGATGTGGTGGAACGGGAGATTCTCGTGGTGATGTGGTGGAACGGGAGATTCTAATGGTGAAGAGGTGGAACGGGAGATTCTCATGGTGATGAGGTGGAACGGGAGATTCTCATGGTGATGAGGTGGAACGGGAGATTCTCGTGGTGATGTGGTGGAACGGGAGATTCTCATGGTGATGTGGTGGAACGGGAGATTCTCATGGTGATGTGGTGGAACAGGAGGTTCCATGGTGATGTGGTGGAACGGGAGATTCTCATGGTGATGTGGTGGAACGGGAGATTCTCATGGTGATGTGGTGGAACGGGAGATTCTCGTGGTGATGTGGTGGAACGGGAGATTCTCATGGTGATGAGGTGGAACGGGAGATTCTCATGGTGATGTGGTGGAACGGGAGATTCTCATGGTGATGTGGTGGAAAGGGAGATTCTCATGGTGATGAGGTGGAACGGGAGATTCTCGTGGTGATGTGGTGGAACGGGAGATTCTCATGGTGATGAGGTGGAATGGGAGATTCTCGTGGTGATGAGGTGTAACGGGAGGTTCTCATGGTGATGAGGTGGAACGGGAGATTCTCATGGTGATGTGGTGGAACGGGAGATTCTCATGGTGATGTGGTGGAACGGGAGATTCTCATGGTGATGTGGTGGAACGGGAGATTCTCATGGTGATGTGGTGGAACGGGAGATTCTCATGGTGATGAGGTGGAACGGGAGATTCTCATGGTGATGAGGTGGAACGGGAGATTCTCATGGTGATGTGTTGGAACGGGAGGTTCTCATGGTGATGTGGTGGAACGGGAGGTTCTCGTGGTGATGTGGTGGAACGGGAGATTCTCGTGGTGATGTGGTGGAACGGGAGATTCTCGTGGTGATGTGTTGGAACGGGAGATTCTCATGGTGATGTGTTGGAACGGGAGGTTCTCATGGTGATGTGGTGGAACGGGAGATTCTCGTGGTGATGTGGTGGAACGGGAGATTCTCATGGTGATGTGGTGGAACAGGAGGTTCTCATGGTGATGAGGTGGAACGGGAGATTCTCGTGGTGATGTGGTGGAACGGGAGATTCTCGTGGTGATGTGGTGGAACGGGAGATTCTCATGGTGATGAGGTGGAACGGGAGGTTCTCATGGTGATGTGGTGGAACGGGAGATTCTCATGGTGATGTGGTGGAACGGGAGATTCTCATGGTGATGTGGTGGAACAGGAGGTTCCATGGTGATGTGGTGGAACGGGAGATTCTCATGGTGATGTGGTGGAACGGGAGATTCTCATGGTGATGAGGTGGAACGGGAGATTCTCATGGTGATGAGGTGGAACGGGAGATTCTCATGGTGATGTGTTGGAATGGGAGATTCTCGTGGTGATGTGGTGGAACGGGAGATTCTCGTGGTGATGTGGTGGAACGGGAGATTCTCGTGGTGATGTGTTGGAACGGGAGGTTCTCATGGTGATGTGGTGGAACGGGAGATTCTCATGGTGATGAGGTGGAACGGGAGATTCTCATGGTGATGTGTTGGAACGGGAGGTTCTCATGGTGATGTGGTGGAACGGGAGATTCTCATGGTGATGTGTTGGAACGGGAGGTTCTCATGGTGATGTGGTGGAACGAGAGATTCTCGTGGTGATGTGGTGGAACGGGAGATTCTCGTGGTGATGTGGTGGAACGGGAGATTCTCATGGTGATGTGGTGGAACAGGAGGTTCTCGTGGTGATGAGGTGGAACGGGAGATTCTCGTGGTGATGTGGTGGAACGGGAGATTCTCGTGGTGATGTGGTGGAACGGGAGATTCTCATGGTGATGAGGTGGAACGGGAGGTTCTCATGGTGATGTGGTGGAACGGGAGATTCTCATGGTGATGTGGTGGAACGGGAGATTCTCATGGTGATGTGGTGGAACAGGAGGTTCCATGGTGATGTGGTGGAACGGGAGATTCTCATGGTGATGTGGTGGAACGGGAGATTCTCATGGTGATGAGGTGGAACGGGAGATTCTCATGGTGATGAGGTGGAACGGGAGATTCTCATGGTGATGAGGTGGAACGGGAGATTCTCATGGTGATGTGGTGGAACGGGAGATTCTCATGGTGATGTGGTGGAACGGGAGATTCTCGTGGTGATGTGGTGGAACGGGAGATTCTAATGGTGAAGAGGTGGAACGGGAGATTCTCATGGTGATGAGGTGGAACGGGAGATTCTCATGGTGATGAGGTGGAACGGGAGATTCTCGTGGTGATGTGGTGGAACGGGAGATTCTCATGGTGATGTGGTGGAACGGGAGATTCTCATGGTGATGTGGTGGAACAGGAGGTTCCATGGTGATGTGGTGGAACGGGAGATTCTCATGGTGATGTGGTGGAACGGGAGATTCTCATGGTGATGTGGTGGAACGGGAGATTCTCGTGGTGATGTGGTGGAACGGGAGATTCTCATGGTGATGAGGTGGAACGGGAGATTCTCATGGTGATGTGGTGGAACGGGAGATTCTCATGGTGATGTGGTGGAAAGGGAGATTCTCATGGTGATGAGGTGGAACGGGAGATTCTCGTGGTGATGTGGTGGAACGGGAGATTCTCATGGTGATGAGGTGGAATGGGAGATTCTCGTGGTGATGAGGTGTAACGGGAGGTTCTCATGGTGATGAGGTGGAACGGGAGATTCTCATGGTGATGTGGTGGAACGGGAGATTCTCATGGTGATGTGGTGGAACGGGAGATTCTCATGGTGATGTGGTGGAACGGGAGATTCTCATGGTGATGTGGTGGAACGGGAGATTCTCATGGTGATGAGGTGGAACGGGAGATTCTCATGGTGATGAGGTGGAACGGGAGATTCTCATGGTGATGTGTTGGAACGGGAGGTTCTCATGGTGATGTGGTGGAACGGGAGGTTCTCGTGGTGATGTGGTGGAACGGGAGATTCTCGTGGTGATGTGGTGGAACGGGAGATTCTCGTGGTGATGTGTTGGAACGGGAGATTCTCATGGTGATGTGTTGGAACGGGAGGTTCTCATGGTGATGTGGTGGAACGGGAGATTCTCGTGGTGATGTGGTGGAACGGGAGATTCTCATGGTGATGTGGTGGAACAGGAGGTTCTCATGGTGATGAGGTGGAACGGGAGATTCTCGTGGTGATGTGGTGGAACGGGAGATTCTCGTGGTGATGTGGTGGAACGGGAGATTCTCATGGTGATGAGGTGGAACGGGAGGTTCTCATGGTGATGTGGTGGAACGGGAGATTCTCATGGTGATGTGGTGGAACGGGAGATTCTCATGGTGATGTGGTGGAACAGGAGGTTCCATGGTGATGTGGTGGAACGGGAGATTCTCATGGTGATGTGGTGGAACGGGAGATTCTCATGGTGATGAGGTGGAACGGGAGATTCTCATGGTGATGAGGTGGAACGGGAGATTCTCATGGTGATGTGTTGGAATGGGAGATTCTCGTGGTGATGTGGTGGAACGGGAGATTCTCGTGGTGATGTGGTGGAACGGGAGATTCTCGTGGTGATGTGTTGGAACGGGAGGTTCTCATGGTGATGTGGTGGAACGGGAGATTCTCATGGTGATGAGGTGGAACGGGAGATTCTCATGGTGATGTGTTGGAACGGGAGGTTCTCATGGTGATGTGGTGGAACGGGAGATTCTCATGGTGATGTGTTGGAACGGGAGGTTCTCATGGTGATGTGGTGGAACGAGAGATTCTCGTGGTGATGTGGTGGAACGGGAGATTCTCGTGGTGATGTGGTGGAACGGGAGATTCTCATGGTGATGTGGTGGAACAGGAGGTTCTCGTGGTGATGAGGTGGAACGGGAGATTCTCGTGGTGATGTGGTGGAACGGGAGATTCTCGTGGTGATGTGGTGGAACGGGAGATTCTCATGGTGATGAGGTGGAACGGGAGGTTCTCATGGTGATGTGGTGGAACGGGAGATTCTCATGGTGATGTGGTGGAACGGGAGATTCTCATGGTGATGTGGTGGAACAGGAGGTTCCATGGTGATGTGGTGGAACGGGAGATTCTCATGGTGATGTGGTGGAACGGGAGATTCTCATGGTGATGAGGTGGAACGGGAGATTCTCATGGTGATGAGGTGGAACGGGAGATTCTCATGGTGATGAGGTGGAACGGGAGATTCTCATGGTGATGAGGTGGAACGGGAGATTCTCATGGTGATGAGGTGGAACGGGAGATTCTCATGGTGATGTGGTGGAACGGGAGATTCTCATGGTGATGAGGTGGAACGGGAGATTCTCATGGTGATGTGTTGGAACGGGAGGTTCTCATGGTGATGTGGTGGAACGGGAGGTTCTCATGGTGATGTGGTGGAATGGGAGATTCTCGTGGTGATGTGGTGGAACGGGAGATTCTCGTGGTGATGTGGTGGAACGGGAGATTCTCGTGGTGATGTGTTGGAACGGGAGATTCTCATGGTGATGAGGTGGAACGGGAGATTCTCATGGTGATGTGTTGGAACGGGAGGTTCTCATGGTGATGTGGTGGAACGGGAGATTCTCATGGTGATGTGTTGGAACGGGAGGTTCTCATGGTGATGTGGTGGAACGGGAGATTCTCGTGGTGATGAGGTGGAACGGGAGATTCTCATGGTGATGAGGTGGAACGGGAGATTCTCGTGGTGATGTGGTGGAACGGGAGATTCTCATGGTGATGTGTTGGAACGGGAGGTTCTCATGGTGATGTGGTGGAACGGGAGATTCTCGTGGTGATGAGGTGGAACGGGAGATTCTCATGGTGATGAGGTGGAACGGGAGATTCTCGTGGTGATGTGGTGGAACGGGAGGTTCTCATGGTGATGAGGTGGAACGGGAGATTCTCATGGTGATGAGGTGGAACGGGAGATTCTCGTGGTGATGTGGTGGAACGGGAGATTCTCATGGTGATGTGGTGGAACAGGAGGTTCCATGGTGATGTGGTGGAAAAGGAGATTCTCATCATGATCTGGTGGAACAGGAGGTTCCATGGTGATGTGGTGGAACGGGAGATTCTCATGGTGATGTGGTGGAACGGGAGGTTCTCATGGTGATGTGGTGGAAAAGGAGATTCTCATCATGATCTGGTGGAACGGGAGGTTCTCATGGTGATGAGGTGGAACGGGAGATTCTCGTGGTGATGAGGTGGAATGGGAGATTCTCGTGGTGATGAGGTGGAATGGGAGATTCTCGTGGTGATGAGGTGGAATGGGAGATTCTCATGGTGATGAGGTGGAACAGGAGATTCTCGTGGTGATGTGGTGGAACGGGAGATTCTCATGGTGATGAGGTGGAATGGGAGATTCTCATGGTGATGTGGTGGAACGGGAGATTCTCATGATGAGGTGAAACAGGAGATTCTCATGGTGATGAGGTGGAACGGGAGATTCTCATGGTGATGTGTTGGAACGGGAGGTTCTCATGGTGATGTGGTGGAACGGGAGATTCTCATGGTGATGTGTTTGAACGGGAGGTTCTCATGCTGATGTGGTGGAACGGGAGATTCTCATGGTGATGTGTTGGAACGGGAGGTTCTCATGGTGATGTGGTGGAACGGGAGATTCTCGTGGTGATGTGGTGGAACGGGAGATTCTCGTGGTGATGTGGTGGAACGGGAGATTCTCATGGTGATGTGGTGGAACGGGAGATTCTCGTGGTGATGTGGTGGAACGGGAGATTCTAATGGTGAAGAGGTGGAACGGGAGATTCTCATGGTGATGAGGTGGAACGGGAGATTCTCGTGGTGATGTGGTGGAACGGGAGATTCTCGTGGTGATGTGGTGGAACGGGAGATTCTCATGGTGATGAGGTGGAACGGGAGATTCTCATGGTGATGTGGTGGAACGGGAGATTCTCATGGTGATGTGGTGGAACGGGAGGTTCCATGGTGATGTGGTGGAACGGGAGATTCTCATGGTGATGTGGTGGAACGGGAGGTTCTCATGGTGATGTGGTGGAACGGGAGATTCTCATGGTGATGTGATGGAACGGGAGGTTCCATGGTGATGTGGTGGAACGGGAGATTCTCATGGTGATGTGGTGGAACGGGAGGTTCTCATGGTGATGTGGTGGAACGGGAGATTCTCATGGTGATGTGTTGGAACGGGAGGTTCTCATGGTGATGTGGTGGAACGGGAGATTCTCGTGGTGATGTGGTGGAACGGGAGATTCTCGTGGTGATGTGGTGGAACGGGAGATTCTCATGGTGATGTGGTGGAACGGGAGATTCTCGTGGTGATGTGGTGGAACGGGAGATTCTCATGGTGATGAGGTGGAACAGGAGATTCTCATGGTGATGTGTTGGAACGGGAGATTCTCATGGTGATGTGTTGGAACGGGAGGTTCTCATGGTGATGTGGTGGAACGGGAGATTCTCATGGTGATGTGGTGGAACGGGAGATTCTCGTGGTGATGTGGTGGAACGGGAGATTCTCATGGTGATGAGGTGGAACGGGAGGTTCTCATGGTGATGTGGTGGAACGGGAGATTCTCATGGTGATGTGGTGGAACGGGAGATTCTCATGGTGATGTGGTGGAACAGGAGGTTCCATGGTGATGTGGTGGAACGGGAGATTCTCATGGTGATGAGGTGGAACGGGAGATTCTCATGGTGATGTGGTGGAACAGGAGGTTCTCATGGTGATGTGGTGGAAAAGGAGATTCTCATCATGATCTGGTGGAACAGGAGGTTCCATGGTGATGTGGTGGAACGGGAGATTCTCATGGTGATGTGGTGGAACGGGAGGTTCTCATGGTGATGTGGTGGAAAAGGAGATTCTCATCATGATCTGGTGGAACCGGAGGTTCTCATGGTGATGAGGTGGAACGGGAGATTCTCGTGGTGATGAGGTGGAATGGGAGATTCTCGTGGTGATGAGGTGGAATGGGAGATTCTCGTGGTGATGAGGTGGAATGGGAGATTCTCATGGTGATGAGGTGGAACAGGAGATTCTCGTGGTGATGTGGTGGAACGGGAGATTCTCATGGTGATGAGGTGGAATGGGAGATTCTCATGGTGATGTGGTGGAACGGGAGATTCTCATGATGAGGTGAAACAGGAGATTCTCATGGTGATGAGGTGGAACGGGAGATTCTCATGGTGATGTGTTGGAACGGGAGGTTCTCATGGTGATGTGGTGGAACGGGAGATTCTCGTGGTGATGTGGTGGAACGGGAGATTCTCGTGGTGATGTGGTGGAACGGGAGATTCTAATGGTGAAGAGGTGGAACGGGAGATTCTCATGGTGATGAGGTGGAACGGGAGATTCTCGTGGTGATGTGGTGGAACGGGAGATTCTCGTGGTGATGTGGTGGAACGGGAGATTCTCATGGTGATGAGGTGGAACGGGAGATTCTCATGGTGATGTGGTGGAACGGGAGATTCTCATGGTGATGTGGTGGAACAGGAGGTTCCATGGTGATGTGGTGGAACGGGAGATTCTCATGGTGATGTGGTGGAACGGGAGGTTCTCATGGTGATGTGGTGGAACGGGAGATTCTCATGGTGATGTGTTGGAACGGGAGGTTCTCATGGTGATGTGGTGGAACGGGAGATTCTCGTGGTGATGTGGTGGAACGGGAGATTCTCGTGGTGATGTGGTGGAACGGGAGATTCTCATGGTGATGTGGTGGAACGGGAGATTCTCGTGGTGATGAGGTGGAACGGGAGATTCTCATGGTGATGAGGTGGAACAGGAGATTCTCATGGTGATGTGTTGGAACGGGAGGTTCTCATGGTGATGTGGTGGAACGGGAGATTCTCATGGTGATGAAGTGGAACGGGAGATTCTCATGGTGATGAGGTGGAACGGGAGATTCTCATGGTGATGAGGTGGAACAGGAGATTCTCATGGTGATGAGGTGGAACGGGAGATTCTCATGGTGATGTGGTGGAACGGGAGATTCTCATGGTGATGTGTTGGAACGGGAGATTCTCGTGGTGATGTGGTGGAACGGGAGATTCTCATGGTGATGTGGTGGAACAGGAGATTCTCATGGTGATGTGTTGGAACGGGAGGTTCTCATGGTGATGTGGTGGAACGGGAGATTCTCATGGTGATGTGTTGGAACGGGAGGTTCTCATGGTGATGTGGTGGAACGGGAGATTCTCATGGTGATGTGTTGGAACGGGAGGTTCTCATGGTGATGTGGTGGAACGGGAGATTCTCGTGGTGATGTGGTGGAACGGGAGATTCTCGTGGTGATGTGGTGGAACGGGAGATTCTCATGGTGATGAGGTGGAACGGGAGATTCTCATGGTGATGTGGTGGAACGGGAGATTCTCATGGTGATGTGGTGGAACGGGAGGTTCCATGGTGATGTGGTGGAACGGGAGATTCTCATGGTGATGTGGTGGAACGGGAGGTTCTCATGGTGATGTGGTGGAACGGGAGATTCTCATGGTGATGTGATGGAACGGGAGGTTCCATGGTGATGTGGTGGAACGGGAGATTCTCATGGTGATGTGGTGGAACGGGAGGTTCTCATGGTGATGTGGTGGAACGGGAGATTCTCATGGTGATGTGTTGGAACGGGAGGTTCTCATGGTGATGTGGTGGAACGGGAGATTCTCGTGGTGATGTGGTGGAACGGGAGATTCTCGTGGTGATGTGGTGGAACGGGAGATTCTCATGGTGATGTGGTGGAACGGGAGATTCTCGTGGTGATGTGGTGGAACGGGAGATTCTCATGGTGATGAGGTGGAACAGGAGATTCTCATGGTGATGTGTTGGAACGGGAGATTCTCATGGTGATGTGTTGGAACGGGAGGTTCTCATGGTGATGTGGTGGAACGGGAGATTCTCATGGTGATGTGGTGGAACGGGAGATTCTCGTGGTGATGTGGTGGAACGGGAGATTCTCATGGTGATGAGGTGGAACGGGAGGTTCTCATGGTGATGTGGTGGAACGGGAGATTCTCATGGTGATGTGGTGGAACGGGAGATTCTCATGGTGATGTGGTGGAACAGGAGGTTCCATGGTGATGTGGTGGAACGGGAGATTCTCATGGTGATGAGGTGGAACGGGAGATTCTCATGGTGATGTGGTGGAACAGGAGGTTCTCATGGTGATGTGGTGGAAAAGGAGATTCTCATCATGATCTGGTGGAACAGGAGGTTCCATGGTGATGTGGTGGAACGGGAGATTCTCATGGTGATGTGGTGGAACGGGAGGTTCTCATGGTGATGTGGTGGAAAAGGAGATTCTCATCATGATCTGGTGGAACCGGAGGTTCTCATGGTGATGAGGTGGAACGGGAGATTCTCGTGGTGATGAGGTGGAATGGGAGATTCTCGTGGTGATGAGGTGGAATGGGAGATTCTCGTGGTGATGAGGTGGAATGGGAGATTCTCATGGTGATGAGGTGGAACAGGAGATTCTCGTGGTGATGTGGTGGAACGGGAGATTCTCATGGTGATGAGGTGGAATGGGAGATTCTCATGGTGATGTGGTGGAACGGGAGATTCTCATGATGAGGTGAAACAGGAGATTCTCATGGTGATGAGGTGGAACGGGAGATTCTCATGGTGATGTGTTGGAACGGGAGGTTCTCATGGTGATGTGGTGGAACGGGAGATTCTCGTGGTGATGTGGTGGAACGGGAGATTCTCGTGGTGATGTGGTGGAACGGGAGATTCTAATGGTGAAGAGGTGGAACGGGAGATTCTCATGGTGATGAGGTGGAACGGGAGATTCTCGTGGTGATGTGGTGGAACGGGAGATTCTCGTGGTGATGTGGTGGAACGGGAGATTCTCATGGTGATGAGGTGGAACGGGAGATTCTCATGGTGATGTGGTGGAACGGGAGATTCTCATGGTGATGTGGTGGAACGGGAGATTCTCATGGTGATGTGGTGGAACGGGAGATTCTCATGGTGATGAGGTGGAACGGGAGATTCTCGTGGTGATGTGGTGGAACGGGAGATTCTCGTGGTGATGTGGTGGAACGGGAGATTCTCATGGTGATGAGGTGGAACGGGAGATTCTCATGGTGATGTGGTGGAACGGGAGATTCTCATGGTGATGTGGTGGAACGGGAGATTCTCGTGGTGATGTGGTGGAACGGGAGATTCTCATGGTGATGAGGTGGAACGGGAGATTCTCATGGTGATGTGGTGGAACAGGAGGTTCCATGGTGATGTGGTGGAACGGGAGATTCTCATGGTGATGTGGTGGAACGGGAGGTTCTCATGGTGATGTGGTGGAACGGGAGATTCTCATGGTGATGTGTTGGAACGGGAGGTTCTCATGGTGATGTGGTGGAACGGGAGATTCTCGTGGTGATGTGGTGGAACGGGAGATTCTCGTGGTGATGTGGTGGAACGGGAGATTCTCATGGTGATGTGGTGGAACGGGAGATTCTCGTGGTGATGAGGTGGAACGGGAGATTCTCATGGTGATGAGGTGGAACAGGAGATTCTCATGGTGATGTGTTGGAACGGGAGGTTCTCATGGTGATGTGGTGGAACGGGAGATTCTCATGGTGATGAAGTGGAACGGGAGATTCTCATGGTGATGAGGTGGAACGGGAGATTCTCATGGTGATGAGGTGGAACAGGAGATTCTCATGGTGATGAGGTGGAACGGGAGATTCTCATGGTGATGTGGTGGAACGGGAGATTCTCATGGTGATGTGTTGGAACGGGAGATTCTCGTGGTGATGTGGTGGAACGGGAGATTCTCATGGTGATGTGGTGGAACAGGAGATTCTCATGGTGATGTGTTGGAACGGGAGGTTCTCATGGTGATGTGGTGGAACGGGAGATTCTCATGGTGATGTGTTGGAACGGGAGGTTCTCATGGTGATGTGGTGGAACGGGAGATTCTCATGGTGATGTGTTGGAACGGGAGGTTCTCATGGTGATGTGGTGGAACGGGAGATTCTCGTGGTGATGTGGTGGAACGGGAGATTCTCGTGGTGATGTGGTGGAACGGGAGATTCTCATGGTGATGTGGTGGAACGGGAGATTCTCGTGGTGATGTGGTGGAACGGGAGATTCTCGTGGTGATGTGGTGGAACGGGAGATTCTAATGGTGAAGAGGTGGAACGGGAGATTCTCATGGTGATGAGGTGGAACGGGAGATTCTCATGGTGATGAGGTGGAACGGGAGGTTCTCATGGTGATGTGGTGGAACGGGAGATTCTCGTGGTGATGTGGTGGAACGGGAGATTCTCGTGGTGATGTGGTGGAACGGGAGATTCTCATGGTGATGAGGTGGAACGGGAGATTCTCATGGTGATGTGGTGGAACAGGAGGTTCCATGGTGATGTGGTGGAACGGGAGATTCTCATGGTGATGTGGTGGAACGGGAGGTTCTCATGGTGATGTGTTGGAACGGGAGGTTCTCATGGTGATGTGTTGGAACGGGAGATTCTCGTGGTGATGTGGTGGAACGGGAGATTCTCGTGGTGATGTGGTGGAACGGGAGATTCTCATGGTGATGAGGTGGAACGGGAGGTTCTCATGGTGATGTGGTGGAACGGGAGATTCTCATGGTGATGTGGTGGAACGGGAGATTCTCATGGTGATGTGGTGGAACAGGAGGTTCCATGGTGATGTGGTGGAACGGGAGATTCTCATGGTGATGTGGTGGAACGGGAGATTCTCATGGTGATGTGGTGGAACGGGAGATTCTCGTGGTGATGTGGTGGAACGGGAGATTCTCGTGGTGATGTGGTGGAACGGGAGATTCTAATGGTGAAGAGGTGGAACGGGAGATTCTCATGGTGATGAGGTGGAACGGGAGATTCTCATGGTGATGAGGTGGAACGGGAGATTCTCGTGGTGATGTGGTGGAACGGGAGATTCTCGTGGTGATGTGGTGGAACGGGAGATTCTCATGGTGATGAGGTGGAACGGGAGATTCTCATGGTGATGTGGTGGAACGGGAGATTCTCATGGTGATGTGGTGGAACGGGAGATTCTCATGGTGATGTGGTGGAACAGGAGGTTCCATGGTGATGTGGTGGAACGGGAGATTCTCATGGTGATGTGGTGGAACGGGAGATTCTCATGGTGATGTGGTGGAACGGGAGATTCTCATGGTGATGTGGTGGAACGGGAGATTCTCGTGGTGATGTGGTGGAACGGGAGATTCTCATGGTGATGTGGTGGAACGGGAGATTCTCATGGTGATGTGGTGGAACGGGAGATTCTCATGGTGATGAGGTGGAACGGGAGATTCTCATGGTGATGAGGTGGAACGGGAGATTCTCATGGTGATGTGTTGGAACGGGAGGTTCTCATGGTGATGTGGTGGAACGGGAGGTTCTCGTGGTGATGTGGTGGAACGGGAGATTCTCGTGGTGATGTGGTGGAACGGGAGATTCTCGTGGTGATGTGTTGGAACGGGAGATTCTCATGGTGATGTGTTGGAACGGGAGGTTCTCATGGTGATGTGGTGGAACGGGAGATTCTCGTGGTGATGTGGTGGAACGGGAGATTCTCGTGGTGATGTGGTGGAACGGGAGATTCTCGTGGTGATGTGGTGGAACAGGAGGTTCTCATGGTGATGAGGTGGAACGGGAGATTCTCGTGGTGATGTGGTGGAACGGGAGATTCTCATGGTGATGAGGTGGAACGGGAGGTTCTCATGGTGATGTGGTGGAACGGGAGATTCTCATGGTGATGTGGTGGAACGGGAGATTCTCATGGTGATGTGGTGGAACGGGAGATTCTCATGGTGATGAGGTGGAACGGGAGATTCTCATGGTGATGAGGTGGAACGGGAGATTCTCATGGTGATGTGTTGGAACGGGAGGTTCTCATGGTGATGTGGTGGAACGGGAGGTTCTCATGGTGATGTGGTGGAATGGCAGATTCTCGTGGTGATGTGGTGGAACGGGAGATTCTCGTGGTGATGTGTTGGAACGGGAGATTCTCATGGTGATGAGGTGGAACGGGAGGTTCTCATGGTGATGTGGTGGAACGGGAGATTCTCATGGTGATGTGTTGGAACGGGAGGTTCTCATGGTGATGTGGTGGAACGGGAGATTCTCGTGGTGATGTGGTGGAACGGGAGATTCTCGTGGTGATGTGGTAGAACAGGAGGTTCTCATGGTGATGAGGTGGAACGGGAGATTCTCGTGGTGATGTGGTGGAACGGGAGATTCTCGTGGTGATGTGGTGGAACGGGAGATTCTCATGGTGATGAGGTGGAACGGGAGGTTCTCATGGTGATGTGGTGGAACGGGAGATTCTCATGGTGATGTGGTGGAACGGGAGATTCTCATGGTGATGTGGTGGAACAGGAGGTTCCATGGTGATGTGGTGGAACGGGAGATTCTCATGGTGATGTGGTGGAACGGGAGATTCTCATGGTGATGAGGTGGAACGGGAGATTCTCATGGTGATGAGGTGGAACGGGAGATTCTCATGGTGATGTGTTGGAACGGGAGGTTCTCATGGTGATGTGGTGGAACGGGAGGTTCTCATGGTGATGTGGTGGAATGGGAGATTCTCGTGGTGATGTGGTGGAACGGGAGATTCTCGTGGTGATGTGGTGGAACGGGAGATTCTCGTGGTGATGTGTTGGAACGGGAGATTCTCATGGTGATGAGGTGGAACGGGAGATTCTCATGGTGATGTGTTGGAACGGGAGGTTCTCATGGTGATGTGGTGGAACGGGAGATTCTCATGGTGATGTGTTGGAACGGGAGGTTCTCATGGTGATGTGGTGGAACGGGAGATTCTCGTGGTGATGTGGTGGAACGGGAGATTCTTGTGGTGATGTGGTGGAACGGGAGATTCTCATGGTGATGTGGTGGAACAGGAGGTTCCATGGTGACGTGGTGGAAAAGGAGATTCTCATCATGATCTGGTGGAACAGGAGGTTCCATGGTGATGTGGTGGAACGGGAGATTCTCATGGTGATGTGTTGGAACGGGAGATTCTCATGGTGATGTGGTGGAACGGGAGGTTCTCATGGTGATGTGGTGGAACGGGAGATTCTCATGGTGATGAGGTGGAACGGGAGATTCTCGTGGTGATGTGGTGGAACGGGAGATTCTCATGGTGATGTGGTGGAACAGGAGGTTCCATGGTGATGTGGTGGAACAGGAGGTTCTCATGGTGATGTGGTGGAAAAGGAGATTCTCATCATGATCTGGTGGAACAGGAGGTTCCATGGTGATGTGGTGGAACGGGAGATTCTCATGGTGATGTGGTGGAACGGGAGGTTCTCATGGTGATGTGGTGGAAAAGGAGATTCTCATCATGATCTGGTGGAACGGGAGGTTCTCATGGTGATGAGGTGGAACGGGAGATTCTCGTGGTGATGAGGTGGAATGGGAGATTCTCGTGGTGATGAGGTGGAACAGGAGATTCTCGTGGTGATGTGGTGGAACGGGAGATTCTCATGGTGATGAGGTGGAATGGGAGATTCTCATGGTGATGTGGTGGAACGGGAGATTCTCATGATGAGGTGAAACAGGAGATTCTCATGGTGATGAGGTGGAACGGGAGATTCTCATGGTGATGTGTTGGAACGGGAGGTTCTCATGGTGATGTGGTGGAACGGGAGATTCTCATGGTGATGTGTTGGAACGGGAGGTTCTCATGCTGATGTGGTGGAACGGGAGATTCTCATGGTGATGTGTTGAAACGGGAGGTTCTCATGGTGATGTGGTGGAACGGGAGATTCTCGTGGTGATGTGGTGGAACGGGAGATTCTCGTGGTGATGTGGTGGAACGGGAGATTCTCATGGTGATGTGGTGGAACGGGAGATTCTCGTGGTGATGTGGTGGAACGGGAGATTCTCATGGTGATGTGGTGGAACGGGAGATTCTCGTGGTGATGAGGTGGAATGAAAGATTCTCGTGGTGATGTGGTGGAACGGGAGATTCTCATGGTGATGTGGTGGAACGGGAGATTCTCGTGGTGATGTGGTGGAACGGGAGATTATCATGGTGATGAGGTGGAATGGGAGATTCTCATGGTGATGAGGTGTAACCGGAGGTTCTCATGGTGATGAGGTGGAACGGGAGATTCTCATGGTGATGTGGTGGAACGGGAGATTCTCATGGTGATGTGGTGGAACGGGAGATTCTCATGGTGATGTGGTGGAACGGGAGATTCTCGTGGTGATGTGGTGGAACGGGAGATTCTCGTGGTGATGTGGTGGAACGGGAGATTCTCATGGTGATGTGGTGGAACGGGAGATTCTCATGGTGATGAGGTGGAACGGGAGATTCTCGTGGTGATGTGGTGGAACGGGAGATTCTCATGGTGATGAGGTGGAATGGGAGATTCTCATGGTGATGTGGTGGAACGGGAGATTCTCATGGTGATGAGGTGGAACGGGAGATTCTCGTGGTGATGAGGTGGAACGGGAGATTCTCATGGTGATGTGGTGGAACGGGAGATTCTCATGGTGATGAGGTGGAACGGGAGATTCTCATGGTGATGAGGTGGAATGGGAGATTCTCATGGTGATGAGGTGTAACGGGAGGTTCTCATGGTGATGAGGTGGAACGGGAGATTCTCATGGTGATGTGGTGGAACGGGAGATTCTCATGGTGATGTGGTGGAACGGGAGATTCTCATGGTGATGTGGTGGAACGGGAGATTCTCATGGTGATGTGGTGGAACGGGAGATTCTCATGGTGATGAGGTGGAACGGGAGATTCTCATGGTGATGAGGTGGAACGTGAGATTCTCATGGTGATGTGTTGGAACGGGAGGTTCTCATGGTGATGTGGTGGAACGGGAGGTTCTCGTGGTGATGTGGTGGAACGGGAGATTCTCGTGGTGATGTGGTGGAACGGGAGATTCTCGTGGTGATGTGTTGGAACGGGAGATTCTCATGGTGATGTGTTGGAACGGGAGGTTCTCATGGTGATGTGGTGGAACGGGAGATTCTCGTGGTGATGTGGTGGAACGGGAGATTCTCGTGGTGATGTGGTGGAACGGGAGATTCTCGTGGTGATGTGGTGGAACGGGAGATTCTCATGGTGATGTGGTGGAACAGGAGGTTCTCATGGTGATGAGGTGGAACGGGAGATTCTCGTGGTGATGTGGTGGAACGGGAGATTCTCGTGGTGATGTGGTGGAACGGGAGATTCTCATGGTGATGAGGTGGAACGGGAGGTTCTCATGGTGATGTGGTGGAACGGGAGATTCTCATGGTGATGTGGTGGAACGGGAGGTTCTCATGGTGATGTGGTGGAACGGGAGATTCTCATGGTGATGTGGTGGAACGGGAGATTCTCATGGTGATGTGGTGGAACAGGAGGTTCCATGGTGATGTGGTGGAACGGGAGATTCTCATGGTGATGTGGTGGAACGGGAGATTCTCATGGTGATGAGGTGGAACGGGAGATTCTCATGGTGATGAGGTGGAACGGGAGATTCTCATGGTGATGTGTTGGAACGGGAGGTTCTCATGGTGATGTGGTGGAACGGGAGGTTCTCATGGTGATGTGGTGGAATGGGAGATTCTCGTGGTGATGTGGTGGAACGGGAGATTCTCGTGGTGATGTGGTGGAACGGGAGATTCTCGTGGTGATGTGTTGGAACGGGAGATTCTCATGGTGATGAGGTGGAACGGGAGATTCTCATGGTGATGTGTTGGAACGGGAGGTTCTCATGGTGATGTGGTGGAACGGGAGATTCTCATGGTGATGTGTTGGAACGGGAGGTTCTCATGGTGATGTGGTGGAACGGGAGATTCTCGTGGTGATGTGGTGGAACGGGAGATTCTCATGGTGATGTGGTGGAACGGGAGATTCTCATGGTGATGTGGTGGAACAGGAGGTTCCATGGTGATGTGGTGGAACAGGAGGTTCTCATGGTGATGTGGTGGAAAAGGAGATTCTCATCATGATCTGGTGGAACAGGAGGTTCCATGGTGATGTGGTGGAACGGGAGATTCTCATGGTGATGTGGTGGAACAGGAGGTTCTCATGGTGATGTGGTGGAAAAGGAGATTCTCATCATGATCTGGTGGAACGGGAGGTTCTCATGGTGATGAGGTGGAACGGGAGATTCTCGTGGTGATGAGGTGGAACGGGAGATTCTCGTGGTGATGAGGTGGAATGGGAGATTCTCGTGGTGATGAGGTGGAATGGGAGATTCTCATGGTGATGAGGTGGAACAGGAGATTCTCGTGGTGATGTGGTGGAACGTGAGATTCTCATGGTGATGTGGTGGAACGGGAGATTCTCATGGTGATGAGGTGGAACGGGAGATTCTCGTGGTGATGTGGTGGAACGGGAGATTCTTGTGGTGATGTGGTGGAACGGGAGATTCTCATGGTGATGTGGTGGAACAGGAGGTTCCATGGTGACGTGGTGGAAAAGGAGATTCTCATCATGATCTGGTGGAACAGGAGGTTCCATGGTGATGTGGTGGAACGGGAGATTCTCATGGTGATGTGTTGGAACGGGAGATTCTCATGGTGATGTGGTGGAACGGGAGGTTCTCATGGTGATGTGGTGGAACGGGAGATTCTCATGGTGATGAGGTGGAACGGGAGATTCTCGTGGTGATGTGGTGGAACGGGAGATTCTCATGGTGATGTGGTGGAACAGGAGGTTCCATGGTGATGTGGTGGAACAGGAGGTTCTCATGGTGATGTGGTGGAAAAGGAGATTCTCATCATGATCTGGTGGAACAGGAGGTTCCATGGTGATGTGGTGGAACGGGAGATTCTCATGGTGATGTGGTGGAACGGGAGGTTCTCATGGTGATGTGGTGGAAAAGGAGATTCTCATCATGATCTGGTGGAACGGGAGGTTCTCATGGTGATGAGGTGGAACGGGAGATTCTCGTGGTGATGAGGTGGAATGGGAGATTCTCGTGGTGATGAGGTGGAACAGGAGATTCTCGTGGTGATGTGGTGGAACGGGAGATTCTCATGGTGATGAGGTGGAATGGGAGATTCTCATGGTGATGTGGTGGAACGGGAGATTCTCATGATGAGGTGAAACAGGAGATTCTCATGGTGATGAGGTGGAACGGGAGATTCTCATGGTGATGTGTTGGAACGGGAGGTTCTCATGGTGATGTGGTGGAACGGGAGATTCTCATGGTGATGTGTTGGAACGGGAGGTTCTCATGCTGATGTGGTGGAACGGGAGATTCTCATGGTGATGTGTTGAAACGGGAGGTTCTCATGGTGATGTGGTGGAACGGGAGATTCTCGTGGTGATGTGGTGGAACGGGAGATTCTCGTGGTGATGTGGTGGAACGGGAGATTCTCATGGTGATGTGGTGGAACGGGAGATTCTCGTGGTGATGTGGTGGAACGGGAGATTCTAATGGTGAAGAGGTGGAACGGGAGATTCTCATGGTGATGAGGTGGAACGGGAGATTCTCGTGGTGATGTGGTGGAACGGGAGATTCTCGTGGTGATGTGGTGGAACGGGAGATTCTCATGGTGATGAGGTGGAACGGGAGATTCTCATGGTGATGTGGTGGAACGGGAGATTCTCATGGTGATGTGGTGGAACAGGAGGTTCCATGGTGATGTGGTGGAACGGGAGATTCTCATGGTGATGTGGTGGAACGGGAGATTCTCATGGTGATGTGGTGGAACGGGAGATTCTCGTGGTGATGAGGTGGAATGAAAGATTCTCGTGGTGATGAGGTGGAACGGGAGATTCTCGTGGTGATGTGGTGGAACGGGAGATTCTCGTGGTGATGTGGTGGAACGGGAGATTATCATGGTGATGAGGTGGAATGGGAGATTCTCATGGTGATGAGGTGTAACCGGAGGTTCTCATGGTGATGAGGTGGAACGGGAGATTCTCATGGTGATGTGGTGGAACGGGAGATTCTCATGGTGATGTGGTGGAACGGGAGATTCTCATGGTGATGTGGTGGAACGGGAGATTCTCGTGGTGATGTGGTGGAACGGGAGATTCTCGTGGTGATGTGGTGGAACGGGAGATTCTCATGGTGATGTGGTGGAACGGGAGATTCTCATGGTGATGAGGTGGAACGGGAGATTCTCGTGGTGATGTGGTGGAACGGGAGATTCTCATGGTGATGAGGTGGAATGGGAGATTCTCATGGTGATGTGGTGGAACGGGAGATTCTCATGGTGATGAGGTGGAACGGGAGATTCTCGTGGTGATGAGGTGGAACGGGAGATTCTCATGGTGATGTGGTGGAACGGGAGATTCTCATGGTGATGAGGTGGAACGGGAGATTCTCATGGTGATGAGGTGGAATGGGAGATTCTCATGGTGATGAGGTGTAACGGGAGGTTCTCATGGTGATGAGGTGGAACGGGAGATTCTCATGGTGATGTGGTGGAACGGGAGATTCTCATGGTGATGTGGTGGAACGGGAGATTCTCATGGTGATGTGGTGGAACGGGAGATTCTCATGGTGATGTGGTGGAACGGGAGATTCTCATGGTGATGAGGTGGAACGGGAGATTCTCATGGTGATGAGGTGGAACGTGAGATTCTCATGGTGATGTGTTGGAACGGGAGGTTCTCATGGTGATGTGGTGGAACGGGAGGTTCTCGTGGTGATGTGGTGGAACGGGAGATTCTCGTGGTGATGTGGTGGAACGGGAGATTCTCGTGGTGATGTGTTGGAACGGGAGATTCTCATGGTGATGTGTTGGAACGGGAGGTTCTCATGGTGATGTGGTGGAACGGGAGATTCTCGTGGTGATGTGGTGGAACGGGAGATTCTCGTGGTGATGTGGTGGAACGGGAGATTCTCGTGGTGATGTGGTGGAACGGGAGATTCTCATGGTGATGTGGTGGAACAGGAGGTTCTCATGGTGATGATGTGGAACGGGAGATTCTCGTGGTGATGTGGTGGAACGGGAGATTCTCGTGGTGATGTGGTGGAACGGGAGATTCTCATGGTGATGAGGTGGAACGGGAGGTTCTCATGGTGATGTGGTGGAACGGGAGATTCTCATGGTGATGTGGTGGAACGGGAGGTTCTCATGGTGATGTGGTGGAACGGGAGATTCTCATGGTGATGTGGTGGAACGGGAGATTCTCATGGTGATGTGGTGGAACAGGAGGTTCCATGGTGATGTGGTGGAACGGGAGATTCTCATGGTGATGTGGTGGAACGGGAGATTCTCATGGTGATGAGGTGGAACGGGAGATTCTCATGGTGATGAGGTGGAACGGGAGATTCTCATGGTGATGTGTTGGAACGGGAGGTTCTCATGGTGATGTGGTGGAACGGGAGGTTCTCATGGTGATGTGGTGGAATGGGAGATTCTCGTGGTGATGTGGTGGAACGGGAGATTCTCGTGGTGATGTGGTGGAACGGGAGATTCTCGTGGTGATGTGTTGGAACGGGAGATTCTCATGGTGATGAGGTGGAACGGGAGATTCTCATGGTGATGTGTTGGAACGGGAGGTTCTCATGGTGATGTGGTGGAACGGGAGATTCTCATGGTGATGTGTTGGAACGGGAGGTTCTCATGGTGATGTGGTGGAACGGGAGATTCTCGTGGTGATGTGGTGGAACGGGAGATTCTCATGGTGATGTGGTGGAACGGGAGATTCTCATGGTGATGTGGTGGAACAGGAGGTTCCATGGTGATGTGGTGGAACAGGAGGTTCTCATGGTGATGTGGTGGAAAAGGAGATTCTCATCATGATCTGGTGGAACAGGAGGTTCCATGGTGATGTGGTGGAACGGGAGATTCTCATGGTGATGTGGTGGAACAGGAGGTTCTCATGGTGATGTGGTGGAAAAGGAGATTCTCATCATGATCTGGTGGAACGGGAGGTTCTCATGGTGATGAGGTGGAACGGGAGATTCTCGTGGTGATGAGGTGGAACGGGAGATTCTCGTGGTGATGAGGTGGAATGGGAGATTCTCGTGGTGATGAGGTGGAATGGGAGATTCTCATGGTGATGAGGTGGAACAGGAGATTCTCGTGGTGATGTGGTGGAACGTGAGATTCTCATGGTGATGTGGTGGAACGGGAGATTCTCATGGTGATGAGGTGGAATGGGAGATTCTCATGGTGATGAGGTGGAACAGGAGATTCTCGTGGTGATGTGGTGGAACGGGAGATTCTCATGGTGATGAGGTGGAATGGGAGATTCTCATGGTGATGAGGTGGAACGGGAGATTCTCATGGTGATGAGGTGGAACGGGAAATTCTCATGGTGATGAAGTGGAACAGGAGATTCTCATTGTGATGAGGTGGAACGGGAGATTCTCATGGTGATGAGGTGGAACGGGAGATTCTCATGGTGATGAAGTGGAACAGGAGATTCTCATGGTGATGAGGTGTAACGGGAGATTCTCATGGTGATGAGGTGGAACGGGAGATTCTCATGGTGATGTGGTGGAACGGGAGATTCTCATGGTGATGTGGTGGAACGGGAGATTCTCATGGTGATGTGGTGGAACGGGAGATTCTCATGGTGATGTGGTGGAACGGGAGATTCTCATGGTGATGAGGTGGAACGGGAGATTCTCATGGTGATGAGGTGGAACGTGAGATTCTCATGGTGATGTGTTGGAACGGGAGGTTCTCATGGTGATGTGGTGGAACGGGAGGTTCTCGTGGTGATGTGGTGGAACGGGAGATTCTCGTGGTGATGTGGTGGAACGGGAGATTCTCGTGGTGATGTGTTGGAACGGGAGATTCTCATGGTGATGTGTTGGAACGGGAGGTTCTCATGGTGATGTGGTGGAACGGGAGATTCTCGTGGTGATGTGGTGGAACGGGAGATTCTCGTGGTGATGTGGTGGAACGGGAGATTCTCGTGGTGATGTGGTGGAACGGGAGATTCTCATGGTGATGTGGTGGAACAGGAGGTTCTCATGGTGATGAGGTGGAACGGGAGATTCTCGTGGTGATGTGGTGGAACGGGAGATTCTCGTGGTGATGTGGTGGAACGGGAGATTCTCATGGTGATGAGGTGGAACGGGAGGTTCTCATGGTGATGTGGTGGAACGGGAGATTCTCATGGTGATGTGGTGGAACGGGAGGTTCTCATGGTGATGTGGTGGAACGGGAGATTCTCATGGTGATGTGGTGGAACGGGAGATTCTCATGGTGATGTGGTGGAACAGGAGGTTCCATGGTGATGTGGTGGAACGGGAGATTCTCATGGTGATGTGGTGGAACGGGAGATTCTCATGGTGATGAGGTGGAACGGGAGATTCTCATGGTGATGAGGTGGAACGGGAGATTCTCATGGTGA
This sequence comes from Telmatherina bonti, assembly GCF_933228915.1. Taxonomy (NCBI): domain Eukaryota; kingdom Metazoa; phylum Chordata; class Actinopteri; order Atheriniformes; family Telmatherinidae; genus Telmatherina; species Telmatherina bonti. Next base: position 45,031,203 of record NC_136620.1, read on the forward strand.
TGTGTTGGAACGGGAGGTTCTCATGGTGATGTGGTGGAACGGGAGGTTCTCATGGTGATGTGGTGGAATGGGAGATTCTCGTGGTGATGTGGTGGAACGGGAGATTCTCGTGGTGATGTGGTGGAACGGGAGATTCTCGTGGTGATGTGTTGGAACGGGAGATTCTCATGGTGATGAGGTGGAACGGGAGATTCTCATGGTGATGTGTTGGAACGGGAGGTTCTCATGGTGATGTGGTGGAACGGGAGATTCTCATGGTGATGTGTTGGAACGGGAGGTTCTCATGGTGATGTGGTGGAACGGGAGATTCTCGTGGTGATGTGGTGGAACGGGAGATTCTCATGGTGATGTGGTGGAACGGGAGATTCTCATCATGATCTGGTGGAACGGGAGATTCTCATGGTGATGAGGTGTAACGGGAGATTCTCGTGGTGATGTGGTGGAACGGGAGATTCTCATGGTGATGAGGTGGAATGGGAGATTCTCATGGTGATGAGGTGGAACGGGAGATTCTCATGGTGATGAGGTGGAACGGGAAATTCTCATGGTGATGAAGTGGAACAGGAGATTCTCATGGTGATGAGGTGGAACGGGAGATTCTCATGGTGATGAGGTGGAACGGGAGATTCTCATGGTGATGAAGTGGAACAGGAGATTCTCATGGTGATGAGGTGGAACGGGAGATTCTCATGGTGATGTGGTGGAACAGGAGGTTCTCATGGTGATGAGGTGGAAAAGGAGATTCTCATCATGATCTGGTGGAACGGTAGGTTCTCATGGTGATGAGGTGGAACGGGAGATTCTCGTGGTGATGAGGTGGAACGGGAGATTCTCGTGGTGATGAGGTGGAATGGGAGATTCTCGTGGTGATGAGGTGGAATGGGAGATTCTCATGGTGATGAGGTGGAACGGGAGATTCTCGTGGTGATGTGGTGGAACGGGAGATTCTCATGGTGATGAGGTGGAATGGGAGATTCTCGTGGTGATGAGGTGGAACGGGAGATTCTCATGGTGATGAGGTGGAACGGGAGATTCTCATGGTGATGTGGTGGAACGGGAGATTCTCATGGTGATGTGGTGGAACGGGAGATTCTCATGGTGATGTGGTGGAACGGGAGATTCTCATGATGAGGTGAAACAGGAGATTCTCATGGTGATGTGGTGGAACGGGACGTTCTCATGGTGATGAGGTGGAACGGGAGATTCTCATGGTGATGTGGTGGAACGTGAGATTCTCATGGTGATGTGTTGGAACGGGAGGTTCTCATGGTGATGTGGTGGAACGGGAGGTTCTCGTGGTGATGTGGTGGAACGGGAGATTCTCGTGGTGATGTGGTGGAACGGGAGATTCTCGTGGTGATGTGTTGGAACGGGAGATTCTCATGGTGATGTGTTGGAACGGGAGGTTCTCATGGTGATGTGGTGGAACGGGAGATTCTCGTGGTGATGTGGTGGAACGGGAGATTCTCGTGGTGATGTGGTGGAACGGGAGATTCTCGTGGTGATGTGGTGGAACGGGAGATTCTCATGGTGATGAAGTGGAACGGGAGATTCTCATGGTGATGAGGTGGAACGGGAGATTCTCATGGTGATGAAGTGGAACAGGAGATTCTCATGGTGATGAGGTGGAACGGGAGATTCTCATGGTGATGTGGTGGAACGGGAGATTCTCATGGTGATGTGGTGGAACGGGAGATTCTCAGGGTGATGTGGTGGAATGGGAGATTCTCGTGGTGATGAGGTGGAACGGGAGATTCTCATGGTGATGAGGTGGAACGGGAGATTCTCATGGTGATGTGGTGGAACGGGAGATTCTCATGGTGATGAGTTGGAATGAAAGATTCTCGTGGTGATGAGGTGGAACGGGAGATTCTCATGGTGATGAGGTGGAACGGGAGATTCTCATGGTGATGTGGTGGAACGGGAGATTCTCATGGTGATGAGGTGGAACGGGAGATTCTCATGGTGATGAGGTGGAGCGGAAGATTCTCATGATGAGGTGAAACAGGAGATTCTCATGGTGATGAGGTTGAACGGGAGATTCTCGTGGTGATGTGGTGGAATGGGAGATTCTCATGGTGATGAAGTGGAACGGGAGATTCTCATGGTGATGAGGTGGAACGGGAGATTCTCATGGTGATGAAGTGGAACAGGAGATTCTCATGGTGATGAGGTGGAACGGGAGATTCTCATGGTGATGAGGTGGAATGGGAGATTCTCGTGGTGATGAGGTGGAATGAAAGATTCTCGTGGTGATGAGGTGGAATGAAAGATTCTCATGGTGATGAGGTGGAATGGGAGATTCTCATGGTGATGAGGTGGAATGGGAGATTCTAGTGGTGATGAGGTGGAACGGGAGATTCTCGTGGTGATGAGGTGGAATGAAAGATTCTCGTGGTGATGAGGTGGAACAGGAGATTCTCAAGGTGATGAGGTGAAACAGGAGATTCTCATGGTGATGAAGTGGAACAGGAGATTCTCATGGTGATGAGGTGGAACGGGAGATTCTCATGGTGATGAGGTGGAACGGGAGATTCTCATGGTGATGTGGTGGAACGGGACGTTCTCATGGTGATGTGTTGGAACGGGAAATTCTCATGGTGATGTGTTGGAACGGGAGATTCTCAAGGTGATGAGGTGAAACAGGAGATTCTCATGGTGATGAAGTGGAACAGGAGATTCTCATGGTGATGAGGTGGAACGGGAGATTCTCATGGTGATGAGGTGGAACGGGAGATTCTCATGGTGATGTGGTGGAACGGGAGGTTCTCATGGTGATGTGTTGGAACGGGAAATTCTCATGGTGATGTGTTGGAACGGGAGATTCTCATGGTGATGAGGTGGAACGGGAGATTCTCATGGTGATGTGGTGGAACGGGAGATTCTCATGGTGATGTGTTGGAACGGGAGGTTCTCATGGTGATGTGGTGGAACGGGAGGTTCTCATGGTGATGTGTTGGAATGGGAGATTCTCATGGAGATGAGGTGGAACGGGAGATTTTCATGGTGATGAGGTGGAACTGGAGATTCTCAGGTGATGAGGTGGAACGGGAGATTCTCATGGTGATGAGGTGGAACTGGAGATTCTCAGGTGATGAGGTGGAACTGGAGATTCTCAGGTGATGAGGTGGAACTGGAGATTCTCAGGTGATGAGGTGAAGCGGGAGATTCTCGTGGTGATGAGGTGGAATGCGAGATTATAGTGGTGATGAGGTGGAATGAAAGATTCTCGTGGTGATGAGGTGGAACGGGAGATTCTCATGGTGATATGGTGGAACGGGAGATTCTCATGGTGATGTGGTGGAATGGGAGATTCTCGTGGTGATGAGGTGGAACGGGAGATTCTCATGGTGATGAGGTGGAACGGGAGATTCTCATGGTGATGTGGTGGAACGGTAGATTCTCGTGGTGATGAGGTGGAATGAAAGATTCTCGTGGTGATGAGGTGGAACGGGAGATTCTCGTGGTTATGTGGTGGAACGGGAGATTCTCATGGTGATGAGGTGGAATGGGAGATTCTCGTGGTGATGAGGTGGAACGGGAGATTCTCATGGTGATGAGGTGGAACGGGAGATTCTCATGGTGATGTGGTGGAACGGGAGATTCTCATGGTGATGTGGTGGAACGGGAGATTCTCATGGTGATGTGGTGGAACGGGAGATTCTCATGGTGATGAGGTGGAGCGGAAGATTCTCATGATGAGGTGAAACAGGAGATTCTCATGGTGATGAGGTGGAACGGGAGATTCTCGTGGTGATGTGGTGGAACGGGAGATTCTCATGGTGATGAGGTGGAACGGGAGATTCTCGTGGTGATGAGGTGGAACGGGAGATTCTCATGGTGATGAGGTGGAACGGGAGATTCTCATGGTGATGTGGTGGAACGGGAGATTCTCATGGTGATGTGGTGGAACGGGAGATTCTCATGGTGATGTGGTGGAACGGGAGATTCTCATGGTGATGAGGTGGAGCGGAAGATTCTCATGATGAGGTGAAACAGGAGATTCTCATGGTGATGAGGTGGAACGGGAGATTCTCGTGGTGATGTGGTGGAACGGGAGATACTCATGGTGATGAAGTGGAACGGGAGATTCTCATGGTGATGAGGTGGAACGGGAGATTCTCATGGTGATGAAGTGGAACAGGAGATTCTCATGGTGATGAGGTGGAACGGGAGATTCTCATGGTGATGAGGTGGAATGGGAGATTCTCGTGGTGATGAGGTGGAATGAAAGATTCTCGTGGTGATGAGGTGGAACGGGAGATTCTCATGGTGATGAGGTGGAACGGGAGATTCTCAAGGTGATGAGGTGAAACAGGAGATTCTCATGGTGATGAAGTGGAACAGGAGATTCTCATGGTGATGAGGTGGAACGGGAGATTCTCATGGTGATGAGGTGGAACGGGAGATTCTCATGGTGATGTGGTGGAACGGGACGTTCTCATGGTGATGTGTTGGAACGGGAAATTCTCATGGTGATGTGTTGGAACGGGAGATTCTCAAGGTGATGAGGTGAAACAGGAGATTCTCATGGTGATGAAGTGGAACAGGAGATTCTCATGGTGATGAGGTGGAACGGGAGATTCTCATGGTGATGAGGTGGAACGGTAGATTCTCATGGTGATGTGGTGGAACGGGAGGTTCTCATGGTGATGTGTTGGAACGGGAAATTCTCATGGTGATGTGTTGGAACGGGAGATTCTCATGGTGATGAGGTGGAACGGGAGATTCTCATGGTGATGTGGTGGAACGGGAGATTCTCATGGTGATATGGTGGAACGGGAGATTCTCATGGTGATGTGTTGGAACGGGAGGTTCTCATGGTGATGTGGTGGAACGGGAGGTTCTCATGGTGATGTGTTGGAACTGGAGATTCTCAGGTGATGAGGTGGAACGGGAGATTCTCATGGTGATGAGGTGAAGCGGGAGATTCTCGTGGTGATGAGGTGGAATGAAAGATTCTCGTGGTGATGAGGTGGAACGGGAGATTCTCGTGGTTATGTGGTGGAACGGGAGATTCTCATGGTGATGAGGTGGAATGGGAGATTCTCGTGGTGATGAGGTGGAACGGGAGATTCTCATGGTGATGAGGTGGAACGGGAGATTCTCATGGTGATGTGGTGGAACGGGAGATTCTCATGGTGATGTGGTGGAACGGGAGATTCTCATGGTGATGTGGTGGAACGGGAGATTCTCATGGTGATGAGGTGGAGCGGAAGATTCTCATGATGAGGTGAAACAGGAGATTCTCATGGTGATGAGGTGGAACGGGAGATTCTCGTGGTGATGTGGTGGAACGGGAGATTCTCATGGTGATGAAGTGGAACGGGAGATTCTCATGGTGATGAGGTGGAACGGGAGATTCTCATGGTGATGAAGTGGAACAGGAGATTCTCATGGTGATGAGGTGGAACGGGAGATTCTCATGGTGATGAGGTGGAATGGGAGATTCTCGTGGTGATGACGTGGAATGAAAGATTCTCGTGGTGATGAGGTGGAATGGGAGATTCTCATGGTGATGAGGTGGAACGGGAGATTCTCGTGGTGATGTGGCGGAACGGGAGATTCTCATGGTGATGAGGTGGAACGGGAGATTCTCGTGGTGATGAGGTGGAACGGGAGATTCTCATGGTGATGAGGTGGAACGGGAGATTCTCATGGTGATGTGGTGGAACGGGAGATTCTCATGGTGATGAGGTGGAGCGGAAGATTCTCATGATGAGGTGAAACAGGAGATTCTCATGGTGATGAGGTGGAACGGGAGATTCTCGTGGTGATGTGGTGGAACGGGAGATTCTCATGGTGATGAAGTGGAACGGGAGATTCTCATGGTGATGAGGTGGAACGGGAGATTCTCATGGTGATGAAGTGGAACAGGAGATTCTCATGGTGATGAGGTGGAACGGGAGATTCTCATGGTTATGAGGTGGAATGGGAGATTCTCGTGGTGATGAGGTGGAATGAAAGATTCTCGTGGTGATGAGGTGGAACGGGAGATTCTCATGGTGATGAGGTGGAACGGGAGATTCTCAAGGTGATGAGGTGAAACAGGAGATTCTCATGGTGATGAAGTGGAACAGGAGATTCTCATGGTGATGAGGTGGAACAGGAGATTCTCATGGTGATGAGGTGGAACGGGAGATTCTCATGGTGATGTGGTGGAATGGGAGGTTCTCATGGTGATGTGTTGGAACGGGAAATTCTCATGGTGATGTGTTGGAACGGGAGATTCTCAAGGTGATGAGGTGAAACAGGAGATTCTCATGGTGATGAAGTGGAACAGGAGATTCTCATGGTGATGAGGTGGAACGGGAGATTCTCATGGTGATGAGGTGGAACGGGAGATTCTCATGGTGATGTGGTGGAACGGGAGGTTCTCATGGTGATGTGTTGGAACGGGAAATTCTCATGGTGATGTGTTGGAACGGGAGATTCTCATGGTGATGAGGTGGAACGGGAGATTCTCATGGTGATGTGGTGGAATGGGAGATTCTCATGGTGATATGGTGGAACGGGAGATTCTCATGGTGATGTGTTGGAACGGGAGGTTCTCATGGTGATGTGGTGGAACGGGAGGTTCTCATGGTGATGTGTTGGAATGGGAGATTCTCATGGAGATGAGGTGGAACGGGAGATTTTCATGGTGATGAGGTGGAACTGGAGATTCTCAGGTGATGAGGTGGAACGGGAGATTCTCATGGTGATGAGGTGAAGCGGGAGATTCTCGTGGTGATGAGGTGGAATGGGGAGATTATAGTGGTGATGAGGTGGAATGAAAGATTCTCGTGGTGATGAGGTGGAACGGGAGATTCTCATGGTGATGAGGTGGAACGGGAGATTCTCTTGGTGATGAGGTGGAACGGAAAATTCTCATGGTGATGAGGTGGAACGGAAGATTTTCATGGTGATGAGGTGAAACAGGAGATTCTCATGGTGATGTGGTGGAACGGGAGATTCTCATGGTGATGTGTTGGAACGGGAGATTCTCATGGTGATGTGGTGGAACGGGAGATTCTCATGGTGATGAGGTGGAACGGGAGATTCTCATGGTGATGTGTTGGAACGGGAGGTTCTCATGGTGATGTGGTGGAACGGGAGATTATCATGGTGATGAGGTGGAATGGGAGATTCTCATGGTGATGTGTTGGAACGGGAGGTTCTCATGGTGATGTGGTGGAACGGGAGATTCTCATGGTGATGAGGTGGAACGGGAGATTCTCATGGTGATGAGGTGGAACGGGAGGTTCTCATGGTGATGAGGTGGAATGGGAGATTCTCATGGTGATGTGTTGGAACGGGAGGTTCTCATGGTGATGTGTTGGAACGGGAGATTCTCATGGTGATGTGGTGGAACGGGAGATTCTCATGGTGATGTGGTGGAACGGGAGATTCTCGTGGTGATGAGGTGGAACGGGAGATTCTCATGGTGATGTGGTGGAACGGGAGATTCTCATGGTGATGTGGTGGAACGGGAGATTCTCATGGTGATGTGGTGGAACGGGAGATTCTCATGATGAGGTGAAACAGGAGATTCTCATGGTGATGAAGTGGAACGGGAGATTCTCGTGGTGATGTGATGGAACGGGAGATTCTCATGGTGATGAAGTGGAACGGGAGATTCTCATGGTGATGAGGTGGAACGGGAGATTCTCGTGGTGATGAGGTGGAACGGGAGATTCTCATGGTGATGAGGTGGAACGGGAGATTCTCATGGTGATGTGGTGGAACGGGAGATTCTCATGGTGATGTGGTGGAACGGGAGATTCTCATGATGAGGTGGAACGGGAGATTCTCGTGGTGATGTGGTGGAACGGGAGATTCTCATGGTGATGAAGTGGAACTGGAGATTCTCATGGTGATGAGGTGGAACGGGAGATTCTCATGGTGATGAAGTGGAACAGGAGATTCTCATGGTGATGAGGTGGAACGGGAGATTCTCGTAGTGATGTGGTGGAATGGAAGATTCTCATGGTGATGAGGTGGAACGGGAGATTCTCATGGTGATGAAGTGGAACGGGAGATTCTCATGGTGATGAGGTGGAACGGGAGATTCTCATGGTGATTAAGTGGAACAGGAGATTCTCATGGTGATGAGGTGGAACGGGAGATTCTCATGGTGATGAGGTGGAACGGAAGATTCTCATGGTGATGAGGTGGAATGGAAGATTCTCATGGTGATGAAGTGAAACAGTAGATTCTCATGGTGATGAGGTGGAACTGGAGATTCTCGTGGTGATGAGGTGGAACGGGAGATTCTCATCATGATGAGGTGGAATGGGAGATTCTCATGTTGATGAGGTGAAACAGGAGATTCTCATGGTGATGAGGTGGAACGGGGGATTCTCATGGTGATGAGGTGAAACGGGAGGTTCTCATGGTGATGAAGTGGAACGGAAGATTCTCATGGTGATGAGGTGAAACAGGAGATTCTCATGGTGATGAGGTGGAACTGGAGATTCTCGTGGTGATGTGGTGAAACAGGAGATTCTCATGGTGATGAGGTGGAACGGGAGATTCTCATGGTGATGAGGTGAAACGGGAGGTTCTCATGGTGATGAGGTGGAACGGGAGATTCTCATGGTGATGAGGTGGAATGGGAGATTCTCATGTTGATGAGGTGAAACAGGAGATTCTCATGGTGATGAGGTGGAATGGGAGATTCTCATGTTGATGAGGTGAAACAGGAGATTCTCATGGTGATGAGGTGGAACGGGAGATTCTCATGGTGATGAGGTGAAACGGGAGGTTCTCATGGTGATGAGGTGGAACGGGAGATTCTCGTGGTGATGTGGTGAAACAGGAGATTCTCATGGTGATGAGGTGGAACGGGAGATTCTTATGGTGATGAGGTGGAACGGGAGATTCTCGTGGTGATGTGGTGGAATGGGAGATTCACATGGTGATGAGGTGGAACGGGAGATTCTCGTGGTGATGTGGTGGAATGGGAGATTATAGTGGTGATGAGGTGGAATGAAAGATTCTCGTGGTGACAAGGTGGAATGGGAGATTCTCATGGTGATGAGGTGGAACGGGAGATTCACATGGTGATGTGGTGGAATGGGAGATTATAGTGGTGATGAGGTGGAATGAAAGATTCTCATCATCATCTGGTGGAACGGGAGGTTCTCATGGTGATGAGGTGGAACGGGAGATTCTCATGGTGATGAAGTGGAACGGGAGATTCTCATGGTGATGAGGTGGAACGGGAGATTCTCGTGGTGATGAGGTGGAATGGGAGATTCTCATGGTGATGAGGTGGAACGGGAGATTCTCGTGGTGATGAGGTGGAATGGGAGATTCTCATGGTGATGAGGTGGAATGGAAGATTCTCATGGCGATGAGGTGGAACGGGAGATTCTCATGGTGATGAAGTGGAATGGGAGATTCTCATGGTGATGAGGTGGAACGGGAGATTCTCATGGTGATGAAGTGGAACAGGAGATTCTCATGGTGATGAGGTGGAACGGGAGATTCTCATGGTGATGAGGTGGAATGGGAGATTCTCATGGTGATGAGGTGGAACGGGAGATTCTCGTGGTGATGAAGTGGAACGGGAGATTCTCATGGTGATGAGGTGGAATGGAAGATTCTCATGGCGATGAGGTGGAACGGGAGATTCTCATGGTGATGAAGTGGAACGGGAGATTCTCATGGTGATGAGGTGGAACGGGAGATTCTCATGGTGATGAAGTGGAACAGGAGATTCTCATGGTGATGAGGTGGAACGGGAGATTCTCATGGTGATGAGGTGGAACGGGAGATTCTCATGGTGATGAGGTGGAACGGAAGATTCTCATGGTGATGAGGTGGAATGGAAGATTATCATGGTGATGAAGTGAAACAGGAGATTCTCATGGTGATGAGGTGGAACTGGAGATTCTCGTGGTGATGAGGTGGAACGGGAGATTCTCATCATGATGAGGTGGAATGGGAGATTCTCATGTTGATGAGGTGAAACAGGAGATTCTCATGGTGATGAGGTGGAACGGGAGATTCTCATGGTGATGAGGTGAAACGGGAGGTTCTCATGGTGATGAAGTGGAACGGAAGATTCTCATGGTGATGAGGTGAAACAGGAGATTCTCATGGTGATGAGGTGGAACTGGAGATTCTCGTGGTGATGTGGTGAAACAGGAGATTCTCATGGTGATGAGGTGGAACGGGAGATTCTCATGGTGATGAGGTGAAACGGGAGGTTCTCATGGTGATGAGGTGGAACGGGAGATTCTCATGGTGATGAGGTGGAATGGGAGATTCTCATGTTGATGAGGTGAAACAGGAGATTCTCATGGTGATGAGGTGGAATGGGAGATTCTCATGTTGATGAGGTGAAACAGGAGATTCTCATGGTGATGAGGTGGAACGGGAGATTCTCATGGTGATGAGGTGAAACGGGAGGTTCTCATGGTGATGAGGTGGAACGGGAGATTCTCGTGGTGATGTGGTGAAACAGGAGATTCTCATGGTGATGAGGTGGAACGGGAGATTCTCATGGTGATGAGGTGGAACGGGAGATTCTCGTGGTGATGTGGTGGAATGGGAGATTCACATGGTGATGAGGTGGAACGGGAGATTCTCGTGGTGATGTGGTGGAATGGGAGATTATAGTGGTGATGAGGTGGAATGAAAGATTCTCGTGGTGACAAGGTGGAATGGGAGATTCTCATGGTGATGAGGTGGAACGGGAGATTCACATGGTGATGTGGTGGAATGGGAGATTCTCATGGTGATGAGGTGGAACGGGAGATTCACATGGTGATGTGGTGGAATGGGAGATTATAGTGGTGATGAGGTGGAATGAAAGATTCTCATCATCATCTGGTGGAACGGGAGGTTCTCATGGTGATGAGGTGAAACAGGAGATTCTCATGGTGATGAGGTGGAACTGGAGATTCTCGTGGTGATGTGGTGAAACAGGAGATTCTCATGGTGATGAGGTGGAACGGGAGATTCTCATGGTGATGAGGTGAAACGGGAGGTTCTCATGGTGATGAGGTGGAACGGGAGATTCTCATGGTGATGAGGTGGAATGGGAGATTCTCATGTTGATGAGGTGAAACAGGAGATTCTCATGGTGATGAGGTGGAATGGGAGATTCTCATGTTGATGAGGTGAAACAGGAGATTCTCATGGTGATGAGGTGGAACGGGAGATTCTCATGGTGATGAGGTGAAACGGGAGGTTCTCATGGTGATGAGGTGGAACGGGAGATTCTCGTGGTGATGAGGTGGAATGGGAGATTCTCATGGTGATGAGGTGGAACGGGAGATTCTCGTGGTGATGAGGTGGAATGGGAGATTCTCATGGTGATGAGGTGGAATGGAAGATTCTCATGGCGATGAGGTGGAACGGGAGATTCTCATGGTGATGAAGTGGAACGGGAGATTCTCATGGTGATGAGGTGGAACGGGAGATTCTCATGGTGATGAAGTGGAACAGGAGATTCTCATGGTGATGAGGTGGAACGGGAGATTCTCATGGTGATGAGGTGGAATGGAAGATTCTCATGGTGATGAAGTGAAACAGGAGATTCTCATGGTGATGAGGTGGAACTGGAGATTCTCGTGGTGATGAGGTGGAAAGGGAGATTCTCATGGTAATGAGGTGGAATGGGAGATTCTCATGGTGATGAGGTGGAATGGGAGATTCTCATGGTGATGAGGTGAAACGGGAGATTGTCATGGTGATGAGGTGAAACGGGAGATTCTCATGGTGATGAGGTGGAACGGAAGATTCTCATGGTGATGAGGTGGAATGGAAGATTCTCATGGTGATGAAGTGAAACAGGAGATTCTCATGGTGATGAGGTGGAACGGGAGATTCTCATGGTGATGAGGTGGAACTGGAGATTCTCGTGGTGATGAGGTGGAATGGGAGATTCTCATCATGATGAGGTGGAATGGGAGATTCTCATGTTGATGAGGTGAAACAGGAGATTCTCATGGTGATGAGGTGGAACTGGAGATTCTCATGGTGATGAGGTGAAACGGGAGGTTCTCATGGTGATGAAGTGGAACGGAAGATTCTCATGGTGATGAGGTGGAACTGGAGATTCTCGTGGTGATGAGGTGGAAAGGGAGATTCTCATGGTAATGAGGTGGAATGGGAGATTCTCATGGTGATGAGGTGGAATGGGAGATTATCATGGTGATGAGGTGAAACGGGAGATTCTCATGGTGATGAGGTGAAACGTGAGATTCTCATGGTGATGAGGTGGAACGGAAGATTCTCATGGTGATGAGGTGGAATGGAAGATTCTCATGGTGATGAAGTGAAACAGGAGATTCTCATGGTGATGAGGTGGAACTGGAGATTCTCGTGGTAATGAGGTGGAACGGGAGATTCTCATCATGATGAGGTGGAATGGGAGATTCTCATGTTGATGAGGTGAAACAGGAGATTCTCATGGTGATGAGGTGGAACTGGAGATTCTCGTGGTGATGAGGTGGAACGGGAGATTCTCATGGTGATGTGGTGGAACGGTAGATTCTCGTGGTGATGAGGTGGAATGAAAGATTCTCGTGGTGATGAGGTGGAACGGGAGATTCTCGTGGTTATGTGGTGGAACGGGAGATTCTCATGGTGATGAGGTGGAATGGGAGATTCTCGTGGTGATGAGGTGGAACGGGAGATTCTCATGGTGATGAGGTGGAACGGGAGATTCTCATGGTGATGAGGTGGAACGGGAGATTCTCATGGTGATGTGGTGGAACGGGAGATTCTCATGGTGATGTGGTGGAACGGGAGATTCTCATGGTGATGAGGTGGAGCGGAAGATTCTCATGATGAGGTGAAACAGGAGATTCTCATGGTGATGAGGTGGAACGGGAGATTCTCGTGGTGATGTGGTGGAACGGGAGATTCTCATGGTGATGAAGTGGAACGGGAGATTCTCATGGTGATGAGGTGGAACGGGAGATTCTCATGGTGATGAAGTGGAACAGGAGATTCTCATGGTGATGAGGTGGAACGGGAGATTCTCATGGTGATGAGGTGGAATGGGAGATTCTCGTGGTGATGACGTGGAATGAAAGATTCTCGTGGTGATGAGGTGGAATGGGAGATTCTCATGGTGATGAGGTGGAACGGGAGATTCTCGTGGTGATGTGGCGGAACGGGAGATTCTCATGGTGATGAGGTGGAACGGGAGATTCTCGTGGTGATTAGGTGGAACGGGAGATTCTCATGGTGATGAGGTGGAACGGGAGATTCTCATGGTGATGTGGTGGAACGGGAGATTCTCATGGTGATGAGGTGGAGCGGAAGATTCTCATGATGAGGTGAAACAGGAGATTCTCATGGTGATGAGGTGGAACGGGAGATTCTCGTGGTGATGTGGTGGAACGGGAGATTCTCATGGTGATGAGGTGGAACGGGAGATTCTCATGGTGATGAGGTGGAACGGGAGATTCTCATGGTGATGAAGTGGAACAGGAGATTCTCATGGTGATGAGGTGGAACGGGAGATTCTCATGGTTATGAGGTGGAATGGGAGATTCTCGTGGTGATGAGGTGGAATGAAAGATTCTCGTGGTGATGAGGTGGAACGGGAGATTCTCATGGTGATGAGGTGGAACGGGAGATTCTCAAGGTGATGAGGTGAAACAGGAGATTCTCATGGTGATGAAGTGGAACAGGAGATTCTCATGGTGATGAGGTGGAACGGGAGATTCTCATGGTGATGAGGTGGAACGGGAGATTCTCATGGTGATGTGGTGGAACGGGAGGTTCTCATGGTGATGTGTTGGAACGGGAAATTCTCATGGTGATGTGTTGGAACGGGAGATTCTCAAGTTGATGAGGTGAAACAGGAGATTCTCATGGTGATGAAGTGGAACAGGAGATTCTCATGGTGATGAGGTGGAACGGGAGATTCTCATGGTGATGAGGTGGAACGGGAGATTCTCATGGTGATGTGGTGGAACGGGAGGTTCTCATGGTGATGTGTTGGAACGGGAAATTCTCATGGTGATGTGTTGGAACGGGAGATTCTCATGGTGATGAGGTGGAACGGGAGATTCTCATGGTGATGTGGTGGAATGGGAGATTCTCATGGTGATATGGTGGAACGGGAGATTCTCATGGTGATGTGTTGGAACGGGAGGTTCTCATGGTGATGTGGTGGAACGGGAGGTTCTCATGGTGATGTGTTGGAATGGGAGATTCTCATGGAGATGAGGTGGAACGGGAGATTTTCATGGTGATGAGGTGGAACTGGAGATTCTCAGGTGATGAGGTGGAACGGGAGATTCTCATGGTGATGAGGTGAAGCGGGAGATTCTCGTGGTGATGAGGTGGAATGGGGAGATTATAGTGGTGATGAGGTGGAATGAAAGATTCTCGTGGTGATGAGGTGGAACGGGAGATTCTCATGGTGATGAGGTGGAACGGGAGATTCTCTTGGTGATGAGGTGGAACGGAAAATTCTCATGGTGATGAGGTGGAACGGAAGATTTTCATGGTGATGAGGTGAAACAGGAGATTCTCATGGTGATGTGGTGGAACGGGAGATTCTCATGGTGATGTGTTGGAACGGGAGATTCTCATGGTGATGTGTTGGAACGGGAGGTTCTCATGGTGATGTGGTGGAACGGGAGATTCTCATGGTGATGAGGTGGAACGGGAGGTTCTCATGGTGATGTGGTGGAATGGGAGATTCTCATGGTGATATGGTGGAACGGGAGATTCTCATGGTGATGTGTTGGAACGGGAGGTTCTCATGGTGATGTGGTGGAACGGGAGGTTCTCATGGTGATGTGTTGGAATGGGAGATTCTCATGGAGATGAGGTGGAACGGGAGATTTTCATGGTGATGAGGTGGAACTGGAGATTCTCAGGTGATGAGGTGGAACGGGAGATTCTCATGGTGATGAGGTGAAGCGGGAGATTCTCGTGGTGATGAGGTGGAATGGGGAGATTATAGTGGTGATGAGGTGGAATGAAAGATTCTCGTGGTGATGAGGTGGAACGGGAGATTCTCATGGTGATGAGGTGGAACGGGAGATTCTCTTGGTGATGAGGTGGAACGGAAAATTCTCATGGTGATGAGGTGGAACGGAAGATTTTCATGGTGATGAGGTGAAACAGGAGATTCTCATGGTGATGTGGTGGAACGGGAGATTCTCATGGTGATGTGTTGGAACGGGAGGTTCTCATGGTGATGTGGTGGAACGGGAGATTCTCATGGTGATGTGTTGGAACGGGAGGTTCTCATGGTGATGTGGTGGAACGGGAGATTCTCATGGTGATGAGGTGGAACGGGAGATTCTCATGGTGATGTGTTGGAACGGGAGGTTCTCATGGTGATGTGGTGGAACGGGAGATTATCATGGTGATGAGGTGGAATGGGAGATTCTCATGGTGATGTGTTGGAACGGGAGGTTCTCATGGTGATGTGGTGGAACGGGAGATTCTCATGGTGATGAGGTGGAACGGGAGATTCTCATGGTGATGAGGTGGAACGGGAGGTTCTCATGGTGATGAGGTGGAATGGGAGATTCTCATGGTGATGTGTTGGAACGGGAGGTTCTCATGGTGATGTGTTGGAACGGGAGATTCTCATGGTGATGTGGTGGAACGGGAGATTCTCATGGTGATGTGGTGGAACGGGAGATTCTCGTGGTGATGAGGTGGAACGTAAGATTCTCGTGGTGATGAGGTGGAACGGGAGATTCTCATGGTGATGAGGTGGAACGGGAGATTCTCATGGTGATGTGGTGGAACGGGAGATTCTCATGGTGATGTGGTGGAACGGGAGATTCTCATGGTGATGTGGTGGAACGGGAGATTCTCATGATGAGGTGAAACAGGAGATTCTCATGGTGATGAGGTGGAACGGGAGATTCTCGTGGTGATGTGGTGGAACGGGAGATTCTCATGGTGATGAAGTGGAACGGGAGATTCTCATGGTGATGAGGTGGAACGGGAGATTCTCGTGGTGATGAGGTGGAACGGGAGATTCTCATGGTGATGAGGTGGAACGGGAGATTCTCATGGTGATGTGGTGGAACGGGAGATTCTCATGGTGATGTGGTGGAACGGGAGATTCTCATGATGAGGTGAAACAGGAGATTCTCATGGTGATGAGGTGGAACGGGAGATTCTCATGGTGATGAAGTGGAACTGGAGATTCTCATGGTGATGAGGTGGAACGGGAGATTCTCATGGTGATGAAGTGGAACAGGAGATTCTCATGGTGATGAGGTGGAACGGGAGATTCTCGTAGTGATGTGGTGGAATGGAAGATTCTCATGGTGATGAGGTGGAACGGGAGATTCTCATGGTGATGAAGTGGAACGGGAGATTCTCATGGTGATGAGGTGGAACGGGAGATTCTCATGGTGATTAAGTGGAACAGGAGATTCTCATGGTGATGAGGTGGAACGGGAGATTCTCATGGTGATGAGGTGGAACGGAAGATTCTCATGGTGATGAGGTGGAATGGAAGATTCTCATGGTGATGAAGTGAAACAGTAGATTCTCATGGTGATGAGGTGGAACTGGAGATTCTCGTGGTGATGAGGTGGAACGGGAGATTCTCATCATGATGAGGTGGAATGGGAGATTCTCATGTTGATGAGGTGAAACAGGAGATTCTCATGGTGATGAGGTGGAACGGGGGATTCTCATGGTGATGAGGTGAAACGGGAGGTTCTCATGGTGATGAAGTGGAACGGAAGATTCTCATGGTGATGAGGTGAAACAGGAGATTCTCATGGTGATGAGGTGGAACTGGAGATTCTCGTGGTGATGTGGTGAAACAGGAGATTCTCATGGTGATGAGGTGGAACGGGAGATTCTCATGGTGATGAGGTGAAACGGGAGGTTCTCATGGTGATGAGGTGGAACGGGAGATTCTCATGGTGATGAGGTGGAATGGGAGATTCTCATGTTGATGAGGTGAAACAGGAGATTCTCATGGTGATGAGGTGGAATGGGAGATTCTCATGTTGATGAGGTGAAACAGGAGATTCTCATGGTGATGAGGTGGAACGGGAGATTCTCATGGTGATGAGGTGAAACGGGAGGTTCTCATGGTGATGAGGTGGAACGGGAGATTCTCGTGGTGATGTGGTGAAACAGGAGATTCTCATGGTGATGAGGTGGAACGGGAGATTCTCATGGTGATGAGGTGGAACGGGAGATTCTCGTGGTGATGTGGTGGAATGGGAGATTCACATGGTGATGAGGTGGAACGGGAGATTCTCGTGGTGATGTGGTGGAATGGGAGATTATAGTGGTGATGAGGTGGAATGAAAGATTCTCGTGGTGACAAGGTGGAATGGGAGATTCTCATGGTGATGAGGTGGAACGGGAGATTCACATGGTGATGTGGTGGAATGGGAGATTATAGTGGTGATGAGGTGGAATGAAAGATTCTCATCATCATCTGGTGGAACGGGAGGTTCTCATGGTGATGAGGTGGAACGGGAGATTCTCATGGTGATGAAGTGGAACGGGAGATTCTCATGGTGATGAGGTGGAACGGGAGATTCTCGTGGTGATGAGGTGGAATGGGAGATTCTCATGGTGATGAGGTGGAACGGGAGATTCTCGTGGTGATGAGGTGGAATGGGAGATTCTCATGGTGATGAGGTGGAATGGAAGATTCTCATGGCGATGAGGTGGAACGGGAGATTCTCATGGTGATGAAGTGGAACGGGAGATTCTCATGGTGATGAGGTGGAACGGGAGATTCTCATGGTGATGAAGTGGAACAGGAGATTCTCATGGTGATGAGGTGGAACGGGAGATTCTCATGGTGATGAGGTGGAATGGAAGATTCTCATGGTGATGAAGTGAAACAGGAGATTCTCATGGTGATGAGGTGGAACTGGAGATTCTCGTGGTGATGAGGTGGAAAGGGAGATTCTCATGGTAATGAGGTGGAATGGGAGATTCTCATGGTGATGAGGTGGAATGGGAGATTCTCATGGTGATGAGGTGAAACGGGAGATTGTCATGGTGATGAGGTGAAACGGGAGATTCTCATGGTGATGAGGTGGAACGGAAGATTCTCATGGTGATGAGGTGGAATGGAAGATTCTCATGGTGATGAAGTGAAACAGGAGATTCTCATGGTGATGAGGTGGAACGGGAGATTCTCATGGTGATGAGGTGGAACTGGAGATTCTCGTGGTGATGAGGTGGAATGGGAGATTCTCATCATGATGAGGTGGAATGGGAGATTCTCATGTTTATGAGGTGAAACAGGAGATTCTCATGGTGATGAGGTGGAACTGGAGATTCTCATGGTGATGAGGTGAAACGGGAGGTTCTCATGGTGATGAAGTGGAACGGAAGATTCTCATGGTGATGAGGTGGAACTGGAGATTCTCGTGGTGATGAGGTGGAAAGGGAGATTCTCATGGTAATGAGGTGGAATGGGAGATTCTCATGGGGATGAGGTGGAATGGGAGATTCTCATGGTGATGAGGTGAAACGGGAGATTCTCATGGTGATGAGGTGAAACGTGAGATTCTCATGGTGATGAGGTGGAACGGAAGATTCTCATGGTGATGAGGTGGAATGGAAGATTCTCATGGTGATGAAGTGAAACAGGTGATTCTCATGGTGATGAGGTGGAACTGGAGATTCTCGTGGTAATGAGGTGGAACGGGAGATTCTCATCATGATGAGGTGGAATGGGAGATTCTCATGTTGATGAGGTGAAACAGGAGATTCTCATGGTGATGAGGTGGAACGGGAGATTCTAATGGTGATGAGGTGAAACGGGAGGTTCTCATGGTGATGAAGTGGAACGGAAGATTCTCATGGTGATGAGGTGGAACTGGAGATTCTCGTGGTGATGAGGTGGAATGGGAGATTCTCATGGAGATGAGGTGGAATGGGAGATTATAGTGGTGATGAGGTGGAATGAAAGATTCTCGTGGTGATGTGGTGGAATGGGAGATTCTCATGGTGATGAGGTGGAATGGGAGATTCTCATGGTGATGAGGTGGAATGGGAGATTCTCATGGTGATGTGGTGGAACGGGAGATTCTCATGGTGATGTGGTGGAGCGGGAGATTCTCATGGTGATGAAGTGGAACGGGAGATTCTCATGGTGATGAGGTGGAACGGGAGATTCTCATGGTGATGAAGTGGAACAGGAGATTCTCATGGTGATGAGGTGAACGGGAGATTCTCATGGTGATGAGGTGGAACGGAAGATTCTCATGGTGACGAGGTGGAATGGAAGATTCTCATGGTGATGAAGTGAAACAAGAGATTCTCATGGTGATGAGGTGGAACTGGAGATTCTCGTGGTGATGAGGTGGAACGGGAGATTCTCATCATGATGAGGTGGAATGGGAGATTCTCATGTTGATGAGGTGAAACAGGAGATTCTCATGGTGATGAGGTGGAACGGGAGATTCTCATGGTGATGAGGTGAAACGGGAGGTTCTCATGGTGATGAAGTGGAACGGAAGATTCTCATGGTGATGAGGTGAAACAGGAGATTCTCATGGTGATGAGGTGGAACTGGAGATTCTCGTGGTGATGAGGTGGAAAGGGAGATTCTCATGGTGATGAGGTGGAATGGGAGATTCTCATGGTGATGAGGTGGAATGGGAGATTCTCATGGTGATGAGGTGAAACGGGAGATTCTCATGGTGATGAGGTGGAACGGAAGATTCTCATGGTGATGAGGTGGAATGGAAGATTCTCATGGTGATGAAGTTAAACAGGAGATTCTCATGGTGATGAGGTGGAACTGGAGATTCTCGTGGTGATGAGGTGGAACTGGAGATTCTCATCATGATGAGGTGGAATGGGAGATTCTCATGTTGATGAGGTGAAACAGGAGATTCTCATGGTGATGAGGTGGAACGGGAGATTCTCATGGTGATGAGGTGAAACGGGAGGTTCTCATGGTGATGAAGTGGAACGGAAGATTCTCATGGTGATGAGGTGAAACAGGAGATTCTCATGGTGATGAGGTGGAACTGGAGATTCTCGTGGTGATGAGGTGGAATGGGAGATTCTCATGGTGATGAGGTGGAATGGGAGATTATAGTGGTGATGAGGTGGAATGAAAGATTCTCGTGGTGATCAGGTGGAACGGGAGATTCTCATGGTGATGAGGTGGAATGGGAAATTCTCATGGTGATGAGGTGGAATGGGAGATTCTCATGGTGATGAGGTGGAATGGGAGATTCTCATGGTGATGAGGTGGAACGGGAGATCCTCATGGTGATGAGGTGGAACGGGAGATTCTCGTGGTGATGAGGTGGAATGGGAGATTCTCATGGTGATGAGGTGGAATGGGAGATTCTCATGGTGATGAGGTGGAATGGGAGATTCTCGTGGTGATGAGGTGGAACGGGAGATTTTCATCATGACGTGGTGGAACGGGAGATTCTCATCATGAAGTGGTGGAACGTGAGATTCTCATGATGATGAGGTGGAAAGGGAGATTCTCATGGTGATGAGGTGAAATGGGAGATTCTCATGTGATGAGGTGGAATGGGAGATACTCATGTGATGAGGTGGACAAGAGATTCTCATGGTGATCTGGTGGAACGGGAGATTTTCATCATGACGTGGTGGAACGTGAGATTCTCATGATGATGACGTGGAAAGGGAGATTCTCATGGTGATGAGGTGGAACGGGAGATTGTCATGGTGATGAGGTGGAATGGGAGATTCTCATGGTGATGAGGTGGAACGGGAGATTGTCATGGTGATGAGGTGGAATGGGAGATTCTCATGGTGATGAGGTGGACAAGAGATTCTCATAATGAGGTGGAACGGGAGATTCTCATGGTGATGAGGGGGAACGGGAGATTCTCATGGTGATGAGGTGGAACGGGAGATTCTCATGGTGATGAGGTGGAACGGGAGATTGTCATGGTGATGTGGTGGAACGGGAGATTCTCATGGTGATGAGGTGGAACGGGAGATTGTCATGGTGATGAGGTGGAATGGGAGATTCTCATGGTGATGTGGTGGAACGGGAGATTTTCATGGTGATGACGTGGAACGGGAGATTCTCATGGTGATGAGGGGGAACGGGAGATTCTCATGGTGATGAGGTGGAACGGGAGATTGTCATGGTGATGAGGTGGACAAGAGATTCTCATAATGAGGTGGAACGGGAGATTCTAATGGTGATGTGGTGGAACGGGAGATTCTCATGGTGTTGAGGTGGAACGGGAGATTCTCATGGTGATGAGGGGGAACGGGAGATTCTCATGGTGATGAGGTGGAACAGAAGATTCTCATGGTGATGAGGTGGAATGGGAGATTCTCATGGTGATGAGGTGGACAAGAGATTCTCATAATGAGGTGGAACGGGAGATTCTAATGGTGATGAGGTGGAACGGGAGATTCTCATGGTGTTGAGGTGGAACGGGAGATTCTCATGGTGATGAGGGGGAACGGGAGATTCTCATGGTGATGAGGTGGAACAGAAGATTCTCATGGTGATGAGGTGGAACAGAAGATTCTCATGGTGATGAGGTGGAACAGAAGATTCTCATGGTCATGAGGTGGAACGGGAGATTGTCATGGTGATGAGGTGGAATGGGAGATTGTCATGGTGATGAGGTGGACAAGAGATTCTCATAATGAGGTGGAACGGGAGATTCTAATGGTGATGTGGTGGAACGGGAGATTCTCATGGTGTTGAGGTGGAACGGGAGATTCTCATGGTGATGAGGTGGAATGGGAGATTCTCGTGGTGATGAGGTGGAACAGAAGATTCTCATGGTGATGAGGTGGAACAGAAGATTCTCATGGTGATGAGGTGGAACAGAAGATTCTCATGGTGATGAGGTGGAACAGAAGATTCTCATGGTGATGAGGTGGAACAGAAGATTCTCATGGTGATGAGGTGGAACGGGAGATTCTCATAATGATGAGGTGGAACAGAAGATTCTCATGGTGATGAGGTGGAACGGGAGATTCTCATGGTGATGAGGTGGAACGGGAGATTCTCATAATGATGAGGTGGAACAGAAGATTCTCATGGTGATGAGGTGGAACGGGAGATTCTCATGGTGATGAGGTGGAACAGAAGATTCTCATGGTGATGAGGTGGAACGGGAGATTCTCATGGTGATGAGGTGGAACAGAAGATCATCATGGTAATGAGGTGGAACGGGAGATTTTCATGGTGTGATGAACACGAGTGTCATGATACGACGTTTCATGTCTTTTGTTTAGTTTCCTGTTTTATCTTTTTTTTGTTTTTTCCCTATTCAGTTCCCTTCCCTTTGTTCTTCTTCATAGTTTTCACCTGGTCTTTCAAGTTGATCCATTTTACCTATCATGTAATGATTTTGTTTTGTTGTTTTGTTTGTATTTATAGCCTTTGTTTTCAGTTTTGTTTGCTGGGTAATTGTGTTTGCTTCTACTTGTCTTTAGTGTTTTCTTTACTTCATTTCAGTTTTGACTTACATCATTAAAACTTCAATCTGCATTTCTGGTCCAGTTTTTGCATTTGGGTCCTCACCTCCACTACGCCACTGTGACAGAATGAACCAGCCAACTCGGGCCAAGCAGGACAGACAAAGGGGACCATCCAAGTTCTCGTGTTTCTCCGTGAGAATCCGTGAGAATCTCCTGTTTCACCACATCACCACGAGAATCTCCAGTTCCACCTCATCACCATACAACTCATCATGATGGTATCTGCCCCCCCACAACCTAGAAAGAATAAAACAGATAGCACAGGTGGAGTAAATCATGAAGTAATCAACCAGACTAAAAATTAAAACCATTAAAAATAGTGTTGTACTGAATATCAGATCTCTTGTGTCTAAGTCTCTGTTAATCAATGACCTGATTACTGATCATCATATTGATCTATTCTGTCTTATGGAAACCTGCTGCAGCAGGAGGATCATGTTAGTATTAATGAATCGACTCCACCAGATTGTCTAAATGGTCATGTTTCCAGAACTACAGGTCGAGGAGGATGTCTGGCAGCTATCTTTAAATCAGAACTATTGATTAGTCCTAAACATAAAATAGTTCCAATAGCTTTGAACACCTGACTCTTAGTCTCTCCCACCCAAGATGGAAATGAGAGAAACCACTTCTCCTAGTAGTAGTCTACCGTCCACCTGGATCTTCCTCACAGTTCCTAACTGACTTCTCAGACCTCTTATCAGACTTAGTGCTGAATACTGATAAAGTTATTGTTCTGGGGGATTTTAACGTTCATCTTGATGATGAACATGACAGTTTAAACATTGCCTTTAACTCTATATTAAGTTCAATTGGATTTTCCCAAAATATCCACAGACCAGTTTTTCCTCATAACCCTGTTCTGTCTGCTAATTTTTAAAATAACTTTTGAGTTTACTTTATTTGACTACACAAAGGCTGAGAAGAAAATTCATTATAGTCGATGTTTGTCAGATATATAGCGTCAAATCACGGCAATGCCATCTCAAGACGCTTTACAGACAGAGGGGAAAACATAATGAAAGCCAATTCATAACAGCCTATATAAGGAAACCAACAGATTGAGTTGAGTCCAACTCAATCTCCCATCCTGAGCAAGCACACTGGCGACAGTGGGAAGGAAAACACTCCCTTTTAACAGGAAGGAAACCTCCGGCAGAACCCGGCTCAGGACAGGCAGCCATCTGCCTCTGCTGTGTGGGGGGAAGAGGACAGAAAGACAACAGACAACAGGAACTGCTACTCCCGGCCAGGGAGACCTGCTGAGACAGGAGACATACATGTTAATGATGCAACACTGTTATGGGGGGGGGGGGGGGGGATAAAAGAGAGAGATAAAGAGAAAGAAGCTCAGTGTATCAGGAAATGTCCCTCAGCAGTCTAAACCTATAGCAGCATAACTAAGGGATGCTAACCATCCCTAGCTATAGGACTTATCAAAAAGATAAGTCTTCAGCCTAGTCTTAAAGGTGGGGAGGGTGTCTGCTTCCCTAACACTAACTGGGAGCTTATTCCATAAGAGAGGGGCCTGATAACCAAAGGCTCTGCCTCCTGCTCGGCTCTTTGAGACTCTAGGAACCACAAGTAAGCCTGCAGTCTGCGAACGAAGTACTCTGCTTGGTATATAAGGAACTATGAGGTCTTTGATATATAGTGGTGCCTGGTTGTGGAGGGCTTTATATGTAAGGAGAAGGATTTTAAATTATATTCTAGATTCAACAGGCAGCCAATGAAGAGAGGCTAAAACTGGAGAAATATGATCTCTCCTGCTGGTTCTGGTCAGGACTCTGGCTGCAGAATTCTGGATCAGCTGAAGGCTTTTCAGGGCATATTTAGGACAGCCCAGTAATAGAGAGTTACAGTAATCTAGTCTCGAAGTAACAAAAGCGTGAACCAGTTTTTCTGCATCACTCTGAGACAGAATGTCCCTAATTTTGGCTATATTACGTAAATGAAAGAAGGCTGTTTTAGTAACCTGCTTAATATGTGGGCCAAAGGACAGGTCAGGGTCAAATATTACTCCAAGGTTTCTCACTGTAGCACTGGAAGCTAAAGTAATGCCATCCAGGTTCATTACAAAACCGGAAAATTTAGCTCTGAGTTTTTCAGATCCAACGAGAATTACTTCAGTCTTATCTGAGTTTAAGAGGAGAAAATTTCTAGACATCCAAGTCTTTATGTCTATGAGACAATTTTGTAGCCTATTGGGCTGATTTGTTTAATCTGGTTTAAAGGATAAGTATATCTGAGTATCATCTGCATAACAATGAAAGTTTATTCCATGCTGTCTAATAATTTTGCCTAAAGGGAGCATATATAGCGTGAAGAGTATTGGTCCAAGTACAGAACCTTGAGGAACTCCATGACTTACTGTAGTTTGGGAGGAGGACTTGTCATTTACATGAACAAACTGAAGTCTATCAGATAAATATGATTTAAACCAGCTTAACGCTGTACCTGTAATTCCAACCACCTGTTCTAGTCTCTGTAACAGAATGTTATGATCGACTGTATCAAATGCAGCACTAAGATCAAGCAAGATAAGTACGGACACAAGTCCTTTGTCTGAGGCCATAAGAAGGTCATTAGTAACTTTCACCAATGCTGTCTCAGTACTATGATGAGCTCTAAATCCTGACTGAAACTCCTCGCATAAATTATTTCTGCTCAGGTGGGCATGTAGCTGAGCGGAAACTATTTTCTCCAGAATTTTGGACATAAACGGGAGGTTAGATATAGGTCTATAATTTGCTATCACCTCTGGATCCAGAGATTGCTTTTTAAGTAAAGGCTTGATTACAGCAGTTTTAAATGATTGTGGTACATATCCTGTCACTAAAGACATATTGATAAGACTTAGTAGTGATGTATGAATTAAAGGGAAAATGTCCTTAAAGAGGCTCGTTGGGAGAGGGTCTAAGATACAGGTGGATGGTTTAGATGAAGCTATTATTTTAGTTAATTCAGAGGGTTGGACAGGACAGAAACTATTTAGACACAAGTCAGATCCTGGTTCTAAGGATGCTTCGGAGACCACAACAGGCTCAACATTATAGGTAGAAGGAAGAGTATTGTGGATTTGATCTCTAATAGTATCAATTTTATTCCTGAAAAAATACATGAAATCATCACAGCTAAGTGAGAAAGGAATACATGGCTCCACAGCGCTCCGGCTCCTAGTAAGCCTAGCTACAGTGCTGAAAAGAAACCGAGGGTTGTTTTTGTTTTCCTCTATCAATGATGAATAATAAGCTGTTCTTGCCGTACGTAAGGCTTTTTTGTATACAATTAAACTTTCTTTCCAGGTTAAGTGAGACTCCTCTAGTCCTGATGAACGCCATCTGTTTTCCAAACGCCTTGATGCCTGTTTTAGAGCTCGAAGCTGGGAATTAAACCAGGGAGCCTTCATAATCTTACCTAATTTCTTCTTCTTTAGGGGAGCAACATTATCCAAGGTTGTACGCATTGAAGCTGTTATAGTATCAGCATGTTGATCAATCTGAGCAGGAGTAAGGCTTAAAGGGGGACTCTCAGTCATGCTAACACATGGTAGAGGGGAAAAAATTGATTCAATTGATTGTTTAAATTTTGTAATATTATTGTCTGATAAACATCTACTATAGTAGAATTTATTTTTGGTCAGTGAGTAATCAAATAAAGTGAATTCAAAGGTTAACAAGAAGTGATCGGACAAGACAGGGTTTTGAGGAAATACTTTGAGCTTATCAGTCTCAATACCAGATGTTAGAACCAGATCAAGAGTATGACCATGAGAGTGAGTGGCTCCATGGACATTTTGTGAAAACCCAATTGAGTTTAGAATAGAACTAAAGGAAATGTTTAAACTATCATTTTCATGGTCAACATGAATATTAAAATCACCTAGTACAATGACCTTATCAGTAGTCAGCACTAACTCAGACAAGAGATCAGAGAATTGGGTCAGAAACTCGGAGTAAGGTCCAGGTGGGCGATACACTAATGCTAAAAGCAGCAGTTTCTCTGAATTCCATTTTGGATGAGATAAATTTAATGTCAGGAATTCAAAGGATTTATGGTTAGTTTTGAGCTTAGGACTAATTAATAATTCTGACTGAAAAGTAGCTGCAACACCTCCTCCTCTGCCTGTAGTTCTAGGAATGTGAAAGTTTAAATAGTTAGCTGGCGTAGCTTCATTAATACTAACATAATCCTCTTGCTGTAACCAGGTTTCCGTAAGACAGAATAAATCAATGTGGTGATCACCTATCAAGTCATTGACTAATAAAGACTTATTTGGGAGGGATCTGATATTCAGTAGGCCACACTTTATTGTCTTATTTTCAGATTTTATTAGATCTATTGTTTTTATTTTGTATGAGGTTTTCACGATTAACCCCAGAAGTGTTTTTGTGTTGTTTAATTCTTACTGCTGGGGAGTTGTATAAGGTCGGAATGGGGTTTTGGGTGGGCGGCGGCAGGTGGGAAGCTGCAGAAAAGTGTGTAGGACTACAATTCTGCCTCCTGGTCCCAACCCTGAGTTGTTAATTTAGCTGACTAATAAAAGAGTCCATATTGCTAGATAAGAGAGCGGCTCCATCCAACGTGGGATGGATGCCATCTCTCCTAATAAGACCAGGCTTTCCCCAAAAAGCGCTCCAATTATCTATAAAACCCACGTTGTTATCAGGACACCACCTAGACAACCAGCGGTTGAAGGATGACATGCGGCTAAACATGTCATCGCTGATTAAATTTGGCAAGGGACGGACTTCCGGTTAACACACAATGGAGGTAGCTGCGTAGAACTATTGCTCCCAGTTTTTTCTCTTGAAAAGGTCCATGAAAAACTCAAAACCTTAACGAAAGTATGACAATTTATCTGGGGCAATGGTAAAAGACAAACTTGGCAAGTCAAAGACGAAAAGAACAACCGAAACCCGAAACAAAATGGATATTGGTGAAACTGAAGCTAACAACGATAACAGTGCTACTGCTAGTGCTAGCAGGAAGAACGAAATGGCGGGGACAGATACTATCGATCTGAAGGTAATACTAATGGAAATTAAGGACTTCAGGATGAAAAATGTGCAGCAGTTTGAGGAAGTCAAGGCTGAAATCTGCAAAACGAATAAGAGACTCGAGGAAGCAAAAGACCAGATCCTGGACACGGAGAAGCAAGTTCAAACAGTGGAAGAGGTGGTTACGGAGCTACTACAACTGCAGTCACAACTCCAAGCTCAAATCCCTGATCATGAAGGGTACTCTCGCAGAAACAATATCACAATGAATAACATATTGGAAAATGAAGAACAGAATCCCCCCCCACTATGATCGAATTTGTTAAGAATCTCCTGAGAGAAAAGCTTCAGCTTCCCTCGCCATTAAACTTACACATCTAACGAGCACACCGCACCACCAGAGGGAGCTCCACCTTGGTCCATCATTCCGCGCTTCTTAAATTATAAGACCAAGGAAGAAGTGCTTAAAAAGGCTTGGCAGATGAAGGGGTTTCTGTGGAAGGATAAACAAATTAATTTGGATCATGATTATGCACCAGAGGTTCTCAAACAGAGACAGGCATAGGCAGAGGCAAAAAAGACCCTTACACAGCGAGGGATACGGTTCCAGACCTCCTTCCCGGACAAACTCAGAGTCTTTTATCCAGACGGGACAACACTTTACAACACAGCCGAAGATGCAACTAGAGACATGTCTGATTGGGGTTTTCCAGTCACAGTCTTCAAACCACCAGAGACGCTTATAACATGGATCAGGAAACTAACGTGGACTACGAAAGGAAGTAAAAGCATGCAGCAACGCACACCAAAGGACACGGAACAAGCGGAACCGTTGTCAATCAAAGAGAGACTGCAGCAGTTCAGAAGGGAACCACTGTAAACATAACACCTGAGCAAGTAAACTGCATAAACATATTAATATTACATCATTAACATGTAACGTAAGGGATAACCAGGGTTCTTGTTTACATACATACATACATCTTCTTTTTTTTTTTTTTTTTTTTTTTTTTTTAAAGTTACCCATTGTTACTGTTATTGTTTTAGAACTATTGCCTTGTTTTAACAAAATGCCAGCAGTAGACATTCCCTCGCAGTAAAAGAAACTTGTGTAGAGAAGGTAATCTACCTAGGGGCCCGCTCTGATGTGAGGGGCTAACCCCCCTTAAAGACACTCTACATCACGTCCTACAGGGTCAATTTCTTCTATGACCCCACCAACGGAGATCCTATTTTCCAATTTTCTGTTCTATTATTTTGTAAGCTGTGGTTCAAGACAGCTCGTTTCGGACAGGTGGCTTTGTGGTGCATCTTTGTCAACAATACCCTACTTTGAAAATGGTAGATTCTAACCAAACTATCAATATCATCTCCTTCAATGTAAATGGAATAATTAACCCACAAAGAAGGTCCAAGATAATATCTAAACTGAAAAAGGAAAAGATACATGAAGCCCTGTCACAGGAAACACATTTAGTACATCAAGAACATAAAAAACTTAGATGAACCATGGATAGACTTAGAACAAACATTCTGTGACAATGTGGAAATCTCTAATCTTCCATTCTTCAGCTTCAGTGTAAAAAAGTTAAAGTACTTCAAAAGCGTCAACATCAGCACCTCTCTGACAGCTTGGTGGGAATTTCTTAAAAGAACAATTCATCAATAATCCCATGTAAACTCACACCTATCTGGAACAACCCTGACATTCTTCTAAACAAAAATATGATCAACTTTAAACAATGGATTAATAAAGGAATTAATTATTTAGAGCATATTATCCATAACAGAAGAATTTTATCTTTTGACACTCTCCATCTCCATCTCCATCTCCATCTCCATCTTCTGCCGCTTATCCGGGGTCAGGTCGCGGGGGCAGCAGCCTAAGCAGGGAAGCCCAGACTTCCCTCTCCCCAGCCACATTTGCCAACTCTGCGGGGGGGATCCCGAGGCGTTCCCAGGCCAGCCGAGAGATATAATCCCTCCAGCGTGTCCTGGGTCTTCCCCGGGGTCTCCTCCCAGAGGGACGTGCCTGGAACACCTCACCAGGGAGGTCCAGGAGGCATCCTGACCAGATGCCCGAGCCACCTCAACTGGTTCCTCTCGATGCGGAGGAGCAGCGGCTCTACTCTGAGCCCCTCCCGGATGACTGAGCTCCTCACCCTATCTCTAAGGGTGAGCCCGGCCACCCTGCGTAGGAAACTCATTTGTGGTGGGATCCTGTTTTAATATGTTACTCATTTATTAAGCTTCTTTTATGTAGTACAAGTTTTATATTCTGCATAGTTTAGAGTAGTTCAGTAAGCTTGCTTTAGTAGATTCATGCATAAAACCAAGTGTTCTGTTCAAGGCCTGCTTCAGCTTTAACTGTTGTTATCTCCAAGCTAGCAGTTGTTTTGACTAGTGCTGCCAGGCAGAGGTTGTTTAGAGAACGCTGTAACACTCTGAGCAGGGGCAGAGCTCTCGAGACCTCTCGCTCGCAACATCTGTACATGCTCAATAAATCTGAACAGAAAACAGTTGATTAATAGATTTATTTCTCATCGGATAAATTCCACGACACCATTTCAGCCGCCTGTATACGAGATCTCCTTCTTTCGGTCACGACCCACAGCTCATGACCATAGGTGAGGGTAGGAACGTAGATCGACTGGTAAATCGAGAGCTTCGCCTTCTGGCTCAGCTCCTTCTTCACCACGACAGACCGGCGCAGAGTCCGCATTACTGCAGACGCCACACCGATCCGTCTGTCCATCTCACGCTCCATCCTTCCCTCACTCGTGAAAAAGACCCCGAGATATTTAAACTCCTCCACTTGAGGCAGGACCTGACTCCCGACCCGGAGAGGACAATCCACCCTATTCCGGCTGAGGACCATGGTCTCAGATTTGGAGGTGCTGATTCTCATCCCAGTCGCTTCACACTCGGCCGCGAATCCCTCAAGCGAGAGCTGGAGATCACGACCAGATGAAGCCAACAGGACCACGTCATCTGCAAAAAGCAGAGACCCAATCCTGAGGCCACCAAGTCGGATCCCCTCAACACCTCGGCTGCACCTAGAAATTCTGTCCATATAAGTTATGAACAGAATCGGTGATAAAGGGCAGCCTTGGCGGAGTCCAACCCTCACCGGAAACGAATCCGACTTACTACCGGCAATGCGGACCAAGCTCTGACACCTGTCGTACAGGGACCGGACAGCTCGCACAAGGGGGTCCGGTACCCCATACTCCCAGAGTACCCCCCACAGGAGCCCCTGGGGGACACGGTCGAACACCTTCTCCAGGTCCACAAAGCACATGTAGACTGGTTGGGCAAACTCCCATGCCCCCTCCAGGACCCCAAAGAGGGTATAGAGCTGGTCCACTGTTCTGCGACCAGGACGAAAACCACACTGCTCCTCCTCAATCCGGGATTCGACTATCCGGCGGACCCTCCTCTCCAGGACCCCTGAATAGATCTTACCAGGGAGGCTGAGGAGTGTGATTCCCCTGTAATTGGAACACACCCTCCGGTCCCCCTTCTTAAAAAGTGGGACCACCACCCCAGTCTGCCAATCCAGCGGTACTGCCCCCGATGTCCACGCGATGCTGCAGAGGCGTGTCAGCCAGGACAGCCCCACAGCATCCAGAGCCTTAAGGAACTCCGGGCGGATCTCATCCACCCCCGGGGCCTTGCCACCAAGGAGCTTTTTGACCACCTCAGCGACTTCAGCCCCAGAGATAGGAGAGTCCACCCCTGAGTCCACCAGCTCTGCTTCCTCATCGGAAGACGTGTTGGTAGGATTGAGGAGGTCTTCGAAGTATTCCCCCCACCGACCCACAACGTCCTGAGTTGAGGTCAGCAGCTCCCCACCTCCACTGTACACAGTATTGATGGAGCACTGCTTCCCCCCCCTGAGCCGCCGGATGGTGGACCAGAATCTCCTCGAAGCCATCCGGAAGTCTTTCTCCATGGCCTCGCCGAACTCCTCCCATGCCCGAGTTTTTGCCTTGGCGACAGCCGAAGCCGCATGCCGCTTAGCCCGCCGGTACCCATCAGCTTTTGACACTCTATCATCACAATATGGAATTAATAGTAGCAGATTTCTAGAATATCAGCAACTCAAATCCATTATACTTAGGAAATTCCCCCTTCATCAAATAGACTTGGAACTTCCTCCCACAGTAGCAGAATTTATGGAACTTCGTAGCCCAAAGTTACTTTAAAAAGTATACAGGTCGATGTCAAAAATAGATGATTGAAATTCCTTGCCAACTTCCAAATGGGAGTCAGACCTATCTATCAGTCTCAGTCAACCTTCTTGGCTGCAAATATGTCTAAATGCTTTTAATATGACAGACAGTTCAAATCTACAACTCATCCAATACAAAATCCTTCATAGAACACATTACACAGGACAAAGAATGTTCAAGATGGGTCTAAATCACTCAGAGATCTGCACACAGTGCACATGTAACGCAGTAGATAATTATTTACATGCTCTATGGCTCTGTCCACCTGTTCAAAATGTCTGGAATAAGGTTTGTGGGGAATTATCAACATGGTTCAGATGCAGCATTCCTGCATGCCCCAAGCTTTGCTTACTGGGAGACCTTAGTGACATCAACATGGACCTTAACAACACACACACTATCCTTGTGGCCCGATGTGTAGCAAAAAAAACTGTCCTATTAAACTGGAAGTCCAAAAGAAGTCTAAGTATTAATCACTACAAAAATCTCCTGTTGGAACACAGAAGTCTCCAGATCACATCTGCTTCCATCAAAAATGAATCGGCCGATGCTCTCTCTCCCTGGACCCTGCTGGTTAATCACATCACTTAGTAGGACTGGGAGGGAGGGGGGTGATTGGGATTGGGTGGGGTAGGAATAGGGTCCATGGCGGAGGGGATCCTCCCTCTGGCTCTGGCTCCTCCCGTCGGCGGCAGTCTTGGCGTTGCTGGTGGCACCGGGCCCCGGACCTGGATGGATGTCTGGGTGGGGGCCGGGGACTCTCCGGCCCCTGGAGTGTTGGCGCTGGGCTGCCGGGGATGGGGGGACAACCGGGGTGCTGCCTCCTGCTCCACCTGGCGGGCCGGGACTTGCCCTTCTGCCCTGGGGGTGTCCCGGTGAGGTGGGGGCACCTACTGCAGCCAGCTGAGGAGTTGGTCACCCAGGGGAGGAGTCCTTCTCCCCTGGTTGTGCCCCTCCCCATGCCCCCCTCCTCGTCCGCCACCCGACATCATACATACAGCATATAGGGCACGGTGGGGGGGTGAAGTCGGTGGTCCCGGGAACCCCTAGGGGGCAATTTCCGATGGACCCCGGCGACCACCTGCCCCACTAAATTTTAATGGCAACATAGACACTAATATACATTTAGGGTTTGGAGGGGACAGGCGCCTTGGCCATGGGGGGGGGGGGGGGGGGGGGGAGGGACAGGAGCTACAGCGGGGGCCCTTGCCCATCCCCTCCCATTGGGGTCTTTCTCCCCCCGATTTTACTCACAACT
Source organism: Telmatherina bonti (assembly GCF_933228915.1). Lineage (NCBI taxonomy): Eukaryota > Metazoa > Chordata > Actinopteri > Atheriniformes > Telmatherinidae > Telmatherina > Telmatherina bonti. The sequence goes on from NC_136620.1 coordinate 45,064,112, forward strand.
TAGACACTATTACATTTACACAAGCAGCACACACACTTAACACAAACACACACAGACACACACATAAACAAGGGAATGCTGGGGAGGGGGGGTCTGGCTGTCTGGCAGCAGCTGGTTCCACCCCCCCACAGCCACCCCTTTTTTAACTTGCACTACAACCACGACCCACCCATGCACACACCACAGAGGCGGGCGGGTGGGGGGGGGGGGGCAGGGGTCTTCCTATGTCCCCTCTTCATGGGGAGCACTCAGGGTACGGGGGGCGGGCCTGGTGCTGGCCTGGGGGTTGGGGACGGGGCGCTGTGGGGGGCCCTCTGTCCCGGGCGATGCCTGGGCCGCATGGGGGGGCCGGCAGGGTCTCTGGTTGGCTGCATGGGGGTGTGTGTGGGTGTGTGGGTGTGGGGAGTTCAGGTCTGGGGTCTGCAGTCCTCCGGCTCCGGCTGTCGCTGGGGGGGGGATTGGGAGGGAGAGGGAGGATTGAATGGGAGGAGGTGTGTGGGAGGGAGGGAGGGGGGTGTGTGGAATGGGAGGGAGGGGTGGGGTGGGGTTGGAGGAAGGGGGGGTGGGAGTGTTGGGGACAGTAGGGCTTGGGAGGGAGTGGGATGGGGAGGGTGCTGGTGAGGGGGGATAGGAAGCAGCGATGGTTCTGCTCTGGGTGGGCGGGGCCCGCTGGGTCTTGGCCGGGGCTCTGCCGGGGGGGACGGGTGGTCCTGGGGCCTGTGGGCTGCCGGCTCTCTGTGCGGCCCGCGCTTCAGCACCCGGCGCCTGCCGGGCCGGCGTGCCGTCGCCCTGTGCTACCCGGTGCCCCTGCCTCGTGGCGCTGGGTGGCGCCTGCCTGGGAGGAAGTGGGGGGGGGGGACTCGGGGGACGGAGGCTCTCTCTGCTTTGCCTGCCCGGGCTCTGTGCGCGGTGGGCTTGCCGGGCCCTGGGGGCCTTGGCTTCCTCCCCTACACCTCGGGTCGTGGTCGTGCTCCCCTACAAGCACTCAGCTGATCTTTGATTGCATGATCACAGGTTGAACACTCACACGTGCACGCCCACATGCGCTCATCTTCCCATCTGCTTCCTACTAAATGTTGCTGATGACTCTCTGTAGGTATGTTTAATAACGGTTGGGATTGGAATTGTTATTTTATTCATTCATTTACTTTTTTTTACTTTTATTTTTCTTTTTTTTTGTCTGTTTTTGAATATTGTCACTATCCTACTTATGTCTTGTTGTATTTTTTCACTACTTTATATTGTTTTGCAAATACTGTAACTTTAGCAGCTTAGACACGCCTTTCTTTTCTCTCTCTCTTTTTCCTCCTTTCATTTCCTCTTTTTTCCTCTTTCCCTGCCAGGTCCAGCTCGGCCATATCAAGACTGGTGATGATTGCAAAATGATAAAAGGAAATTAAATAAATAAATAACTATCATAATAAAAAAAATATTCAGATTATCAAGGGCAGCTATATACATGAGATGTCTCCCTTGACAGAGCAAATTTGTCTGGCAAAAATACGGCACGCAGATTGTTCTGTATGCTGAGATGCTGGACAGAACAGGGTTAAAAAAAATTTTAAAAAAAACATAAAAAAACTAGGACAGGGTATTTATAAGCATGTTTATGCATCCTCACATAGATCTGGCCATCGTAGAGGGGTAGCAATACTGATATCAAGCGAAATAAGCTTTGAATAGCTGTCTGAGAGGAAGGATAAGGAAGGCCGCTCTGTACTGGTTAAGGGAAGAATTGAGGGTTCCCCTGTGACTATCCTATGTGTATATGCACCACCTGGGAGTGACTGGCCTTTCAATAAACAATTGTTTAAACTGATGGTGTCACGGTCAGAGACCGGTGGAGGGGTGGAGCCAAAAATAGAACGCACAGATGGAAAGGTGAATGGAGTATTTATTTAGTAACTAGATCCTGTTGGTCCGGTCCAGGTCCAGGGAAGAACTTCTCACATAATTGGAATTCTGATGATAGTGGAGGTTGCTGGGGTGTGGTCTCTGGTTGTGGTGGTTGGTCTTGGTTTGAGGCAGGGCGAGCAGGCAGGCATAAGCAGTTGGTGAAGTTGGCTAAGGAAAAGAGTCCCGACCCAGGAAGACGTCTGATAATGGTCTTGATGTGCTGAGGAGGCAAAGAAAAACAAAATGAAATCTTGAGCTATGAGTCACAAGGTAAGCACTGGAACTAGCCTGATTACCACGCAGTAAAGAGAGACAATCTGGCAAAGACTGGAGCTCCAGCTTGTCCTTAAATAGCGGGCTGTCCTAGCAGGATAATCAACCAGGAAGATGAGCTCCAGGTGGTAGCAATTGAAGCTCCAGACTCCGCCCCAAATTCCCCATGGCAACACATGACAGATGGCGTCTGAAACTGAGGGAATGCTGATATGTGGAGGAGACATAAATATCAAACTATCTAAATTAGATGGCTCCAAAAAAGACTTAATACAACAAAAACCATTAATAAGGAAAATAAACAATATTATGGATGAATCAGGAATTATTGATATATAGAGGGATTCCCACCCCACCAATCATGAGTATTTTTCCTCTCCCCATCAACTTCCTGGAGACTTAATTCAAGCATTTTGAATGATACAAAACTTAAGGAACAACTTAACTTTTATGAAAATGACAGAGGGGAAGTGTCACCGACCATACTATGGGATGCACGTAAGGCAGTTCTGCGGGGGAAAATTATTGCTTACACTTCAGTAATTAAAAAATTGAAACAAAGAAAATTAGAAAAATTTCAACTGTATTTAAGGGATTTACAACGATATGAAAATAATACTCTTGATAATGACAAAAGAACAGAAATAAAAAGAATACAAAATGAAATTGACGCATTATATTCTGACGAGGCAGAAAAAAGTGTCTAAGCCCAACCCTAACCCTAAAACAAAGTTACTATGTGGTGGGTGGGAAGTCAACAAAATGGTTAGCGTTTAAGCTCAGGAAGCAGCAAGCTGCAATTTATAAAATTAAACACCCAAAATAAGGCACGATACACAATGACATTAATGGAATACAACAGAGTTTTGAAACGTACTATAAAGACCTTTACTCTCAACCTGAGCTAAACAATGATGACCATATTGAAAAATTTCTAAAGTCTTTGAACCTTCCCAAAGTTACAGAACAGGAGAATAATTTCTTAATAAAGGAAATTACAGACAAGGAAATTAACGCAGCAATAAGATTAAAACCACACAAAAGCCCTGGCACTTGATCCCTAGATTAAAAGATGCTTGTAATTGGGTCCTCAAAGGAGGAGAGGCCCCCCCTTCGTGGAAAAAAGAAATAATTTCAGTCATCCCGAAGGAAGGTAAAGATGATCTGTAACCATTACCGACCAATATCAGTTTTAAATGTGGATTATAAAATCTTCACATCCATAATGGCCAAATGACTTTAGAATGTTGTACCTAACCTTATCAATCTGGACCAAACTAGTTCAGTCAATTTACAATAGACCAACAGCCAAAATTAAAATAAATGGCAGTCTATCAAAACCATTCAACCTTGAAAGATCATGTTGTCAGGGTTGCCGCCTCTTACCAACCTTATTGAACCCCTCAGCCAACATATAAGGCAAGACACCCAAGTTAAAGGAATCTTGAAGTCCCCCAAAGACAGTTTTCAGAATGGGACAAGATAATTTCCCGTTTTATCTGGCTAGGTAAAAAACCTAGAGTAAGATATTGCAGCTACCAAAGGATAGAGGAGGTTTATCTCTCCCATGTTTGAGAGATTACTACTACTCTGCCCAACTAAAACCATTAGTTGCCTTATGTGATACAATGTTTAAATCCAGATGGAAGAACATTGAGGAGCAAGCCACCAATGGCCCCCCAATACAGGCCGTGATAGCAGATAGAAGGGTGCACTCACATCTGAGAGATCTTACAATCCTTGGATAAAATTTACTTTCAAGATATGGAACCAAGTTTGTAAAGAACTTAAATTAAATAAGGCTGAAATGATATTGAGATGGTGTGCTTTTGAAACAGATTTTTTGCCTAACTGTACTGACACGAAATTTCAAGAATTGATATTGAAAGGCCTTACCTCCGACTTCACATTTACCCACAAAGGGGAACTAGCAGATTTCCAAACACTTAAAGCAAAATATGACCTAACTAACCAGGATTTCTTGAGTTATCTTCAGATGAGAAACAGATATAAGGAAATTAAGAGGTCAGACTCTGCGAAAATGGAAAATGGGATTTTAAGAATATTTTACTTGACCTACAGCACTAATACGGTTCAGAAAACTGTCGCAAGGTTATATCAAGCATTTCAAGTAGACAAACCCATTAATACCATATATGTAAAAACAAAATGGCAAAAAGATGCAGGTTCAGTAGTAATAATAGTAATAAAGATTGGGAATTGATATATTTAAGATGCAATGGAAAACCACTTGTTTAACTAACTGGAGAGTTTAGTTGAAAAATATAATTAGTTTTTTTATTACCCCAGCCCAAAGAAAATACCAAAATAGAGGTACCGGCTGCAGGAGATTGTGTGGCAGTCCAGAAGCTAGCCATTATTTCCATTTATTTTGGGTCTGTCCCAAAATTTTCCCATTCTGGCAAGCTGCCCACAAATGTCTTGAAAAGATTTTTCATACACAGATCCCATTTGACTTTTTGCATTTATACCTGGGGTTGGAAATTCCCAATATAAATTCTCAACCAGATAATCACTTATTAAGAATCATCTTAATGGCAGCAAAGAAAACCCTGACTAGAAAATGGCTCCAAGCAGATGCACCTGGAATACAGGAACTATACAATACCAGACATGTCATGGAGAAACTGACTATGTTTCTCCGACTCCAGAGGGATACATTTGACCAGGTCTGGCTCAAATGGACCCAATATATCAGAGACATAAGAAGGGATTTTGTTTAGCTGAAGTGTAATATCATAGAGATACTCCAAAAATGTTAAGATAACACCACTGTCCATATTGTTCATATTTGTAAGTTTTATTGCCATTGTTCTATATGTTCACTTATCTCTGCTGTATGTTTTCATTTATTTTTATTTACTTTAAAAAAATTTTTTTTTTCCTTTATAAAAAAAAGCAAGAGAGAGAAGAAGAAAAGGGAAGAAAAAGGGAGTAGGGGGTAAAAGAAAGAGAAAAGGGAAGCGGACAGAACTGAGAGAAACTAATGTCCAAGTCTGCTAAATACAAATGACTGGTGATGTATATGTAAGCAAGCATTTTATGAATATTTGTGTGCAGATGTTTTTGCTGCTTAGAGACATTGTATTACTCCCAAGGTGTGTTATCTATGCAAGAACAAAAATAAAAATGTTAAAAAATATAAATAAATAATTAAATTTGGCAAGGGACCAGAGAAAACTACGGAGTCCGACATGCTCTTGGCAAAGTTACACACCGAAGCAACATTCATTTTAGTGACCTCCGATTGGCGTAACCGGGTGTCGTTACCGCCGACGTGAATTACAATCTTACGATATTTACGTTTAGCCTTAGCCAGCAGTTTCAAATACGATTCGACGTGGCCCGCTCTGGCCCCAGGAATGCATTTGACTATGGTCCCCGGTGTCTCTAGAGCCACGTTTCTGACTATGGAACTACCTATAATCAGGGTTTCTGCCTCAGCGGGTGTGTCGCCGAGCGGGGAAAATCTGTTAGAAACGTGAACAGGTCGGTGGTGGCCAGTGGGTTTTGGTTTGGGGCTACGCTTCCGCCTGACCGTCGTCCAGCCCGCCTCGGCTCCCGGCTGCACGGGAACTGCTGAGGGACCGCTAGGTGGGCTAGCTGCCCTGGCTGGTAGCTCCGCACTGGCTAATGGGGGCTTGCTGACTAACTGCTTCCCTAACTGAGTGCGGAGCTGGGCTTCTAACTCACAGAGCCTCGCCTCCAAGGCTGCCAAGCTGCTACACTTAATACACCTACCGTTATCACTAGGCAAGGCAAGACAAGGCCAGATTATTTGTATAGCACCTTTTATGTACAAGACAATTCAAAGTGCTAACATGAAACATTAAAAGCATTACAGAAAAAAAAAAGCACAAAAGAACATACAAATAACAAAATCATAATAAAATCATAAATTATATTAAAATTACAAGCAGAATAAAGTAAAAGTTATTGTGCAGATGTCATGCATAGACATGAGAAAAGAAAAGTTTTTAACCTGGATTTAAAAGTTTCTACATTTGGTGAAAGTTTAATCTCCACTGGCAGTTTGTTCCACTTGTTTTGCAGCGTAACAGCTAAATGCCGCTTCTCCATGTTAGGTCTGCACTCTGGTCCGGACTAGTTGACCCGAGTCTTTGGATTGAAGAGCTCTGCTTGGTTTATATTCTCTGCACATATCACAGATGGATTCTGGTCCGAAACCATTCTGGGATTCTGTAAACAATCAGCAGGTTTTGAAATCTATCCTGTGATTGACTGGAAACCAGTATAAACTGGAAGCCAGTGTAAAGATTTTAAAACTGGTGCAATGTGTTCAGACCTCTTAGTTCTAGTTAAAGCTCTAGCAGCAGCATTCAGGATGAGCTGCAGATGTTTAATGCTCTTGTTAGGAAGTCCTGTTAAAAGACCGTTCCAGTAATCCAGTCTGCTGGAGATGAATGCATGGATGAGTTTCTACTGATCTTTCTGGGAGACTAAACTTTTAATTCTGTTGATGTTTCTCAGCTGGTAAAAAGCTTCTTAGGGACAGCTTTGATGTGGCTGCTGAAAGTCAGATCTGAGTCTATCAACACTCCAAGGTTACAGACTGGATTGGTGGTTTTGAGAGTTCGAGTCTCCAGGTGTTTATGTCACGGGGTAATAACCTCCAACTTTGGTTTCTAAGGGGAGCACTTTATATGAATAAACATGCAAGAAGAGATTTAAGTTTGTTTGTCCGCAAGTATTTATTAACCTTTGTATAAAAAAAAAAAAAATTAAAAAAAAATAAAAACGTCCCGAAGGTGAACTAAAAAGGGTCGTCAGCCACGGCCCTTTAATGGAGTCACTTTGCGATGTCGCTCCTTTTTCTCCCCAGTCTCTTGATGTGTCTCCGATTTCGTTCCGGGGAGGGATCTGTGTGACGGACACGTGATCAGCAGCTGGATGGGCCTGCTAGTCTGCCTGAAGGGGTGGGACATTAATCACCACCCGCAGGAAAAGAGGGAGAAGTTAGCTGAGAGGAGGGGGTTGTCAAACTCTCCCCCTCCGCTGTTCCACCGACACTTCACTTTCTCAATCTCCGCCACTCCTCGGTCGCTCGTCCTCCGTTCCGCTGCGCCGACAGGAGATGCTGAAGGGAGAACAAACCACGATCTCAACAGGCCAGAGACAGATGGAGACTCAGGTGCTACTTGACTGGTCAAAGCAGGGCTCCTAAAATCACCACAGCAAGTCTAAAAGAAAAAGCACTAAAACCATGTAAAACAGAGCCCTGCCCTGCCATGTCGCCACTCCAACAAAACAACACTTAGCTTAGAGGAGGGGGGTTGTCAAACTCTCCCCCTCCGTTTATCCAACGACGCATCCTGTCACTGGCTCCTTCTTTGTCGCCTCCAGCTCCACCACGGGATCCTCTTCCCATCTTCATGCGTCCGCAGCGTCTCCAGATCTGTCACACGCGCTCCTGATTGACTTCACCTGTTCCTAATTATACCTGATAACGGGGCAGGGTTACAGCCACACCCACCTGCTGTTACTGCCACACACTCCGACACACGCACACACACCAGTCACCGCGTGACATCCCCCCTGACCAGTGTGTTGTAGTCCCTGGAACACCATTCGTACAGTCTTAGTCCATATACCTCTGAGGCCGTACTCCCAAATTAGTTCTGTGGGACCTCCTTGGTCCAAATTGGGGTGTGGGCCCTTCATCAACACCCCCCCCCCCGGCAGTACAAATCAGCTGGTATTTAGCAGCTGGTATGTCTGCAGGTTCTGTGGACTCCGTCTCCGTGAACATGTAGCGAAGACATGGTTGCAGATTACTGCGATGAATGACACGTTCAGGACCATCTTTCCCTTCAGGATGTATTCTGTAAACAGGGCGTTCCGGATGGAGTCTGGTGACGATAACATAAAGTTTCTTTTCCCAGTGGTCACTGAGCTTTCCAGCTTGCCGTCTCCAATGGTCTCGCACAAGGACTCTCTCTCCAGGCAGGACGATTGTAAAGTCTTTTGTTCTTCTGGCCTGTTTTCTGGAGGCTATCAGATGTCCTTTTGTAGGCATAAGCCAGTTGTCCCTGGTGCTTGTCTACCCAGTCTGTAACATCCACAGGGGCCTCTGTCTCCAAGCCCCTAGCCAGCAAGTCTACAGGAGTCCTCATGTGGCGGCCAAACATCAGAAAGGCAGGTGCATATCCTGTAGATGAATGAACAGTATTGTTATAGGCTTGAATGAGCCCCGGTAAATACTCCACCTGTTGTTTCTCCGCTTCGAGAGTCCCAGGGAGAGTCAACACAGTCTGATTGAACCGTTTGCAGGCTCCATTCCCCATAGGATGGTATGGGGTTGTTCGGCTTTTATGACACCCATAAGTCCGACAGAGTTCCTGCATCAACCTGGACTCAAAATTGGCACCATGGTCAGAGTGAAATATTTCAGGACAGCCGAATGGCTGAATAACATAGGACCATAGGGCGCGGGCTGTCGTAAGGGCTGTTTGATCCAAGGTGGGGATTGCCCATGCAAATTTTGTGAACAAATCCGTCACAACAAGAATATTCTGGTACCTGTCAGTTGGGCGACTCAACGTCAGGAAATCAATGGCAACAATGTGCATTGGGGCTTTTGCATTAAATGGCACTAGGGGGGCTTTACCTTGGGGTCCAGGCTTGTGTAATACACAACGTGGGCAGCCTTGTAACCAGGTGTTAATCATGTCCTCCATCTGTGCCCAGTAAAACTTCCTCTGCAGTAGGACCAATGATTTGTCCAGCCCTGCGTGTCCCATCCGCTCGTGATACATGGTCCACAATTGCTGTGCCTGAGCTACTGGGACAACAATCTGGTGACCACCGCACACACAATGCTCTGTTTTAACTCTAGTTTCCTCCAATGCCTTAGCAAAATCTTAGTTTGGTGAGCCAAGGATTGCCTCTCTGTAGCACTTGGGAGCATACCTCTCTCGATATGTTCCTTGATCTTACACAGATCCGAGTCCTCTCTTTGCAGCTCTCTCCACCGTTCTAGGTCCCAGCCACAGTCACTGGCCAGAGTCCCTGGAGGAATGGCAGTCTCCACTGCCCCAACCCGTTGCTGCTGCTGCTGCTCCGCTAGGGGCCTGGTTTGGTGACATGGTAGGGAATCTAGAGAGGACGTCAGCATTTGTATTTTCTTTCCTTGGACGGTACCGGATGGAGTAATCAAAGTTTGCCAACTTTGCGACCCATCTCTGCTCAACGGCTCCCAGCTTTGCAGTCTGCAGATGTACCAGCGGATTATTGTCAGTCACCACAGCAAACTTGGCTCCCCAAAGATAGTCCTTAAATTTCTCGACTACTGCCCACTTCATGGCAAGTAGCTCGAGTTTAAATGAGCTGTAGTTTGTGTCATTGTAGTAGGGGGTTGCCAATTGGCCACAGCTGCCACTTTTTCTGGGTCTGGTGAAATTCCCTGGCTGCTGACCAAGTGCCCCAGAAATTTCATCTGCTTCTGGAATAGCTGGCCCTTCTCAGGTCGAAGTTTAAGGCCAAAGTGGCCCAAGGACCGAAAGGCTGACTCCAAGTGTTGAAGGTGCTGAGCAAAGTCTCTGGAACTTTCATTCCCAGGATGGCTTTATTAGCTCCAATGCAATCGTCTTTAGCCACCATAATGCCACACGCTGGCACCTGTACCCCATGGACCACAAAGTCTGCCACCATGTACCCCACCCATGGGATGTTAAGCCCATTTGCAGCCTTCAGTTTAAGCCAGGGCAATTCCATACAGTCTTTAACTTGATTACTCCCAAGGAGGCTCTTGCAGACACTCTCGCTAAATACAGTAACCTGAGATCCTGTGTCTGATATGACCAATTTGTTCACAAAAACTGCATATAGGGTGACCTTGGGGGTCCCACTTAAACTTGTTATGAGGCATCCTAGGTCTGAGGTTTTGATTTGGATGCCGAGGGACATCGGAAAGGGGTGCAGCTGTTCCTCTTAACTCTTCTAAAATAGTCTTTGTTATAGCAGACATTTTTTCTTTCACGTCATTCATAATTTCAGCACAGAACTGTTGCTTCCAGTTGGTTGCCAACTTTGGGCCTGAAGGTGATTTCCCACCGATCGCTAAACAGTCATATGGAGACCAGGGTTCTCCCTGTTCCTCCTCTAGTGTCAGAGCCTCCATTTTTAGTTCCTCAAAGGTAAGCTGTGGTCATTTACGCACCTGCTGCCTGAGCTCTTGACGGATGGGGCCCTCCTTCAAGCCCATCACAAACTGGTCCCTTAAAACCAAATCTCCTTGTTCTAACCCCATCATGTCTTTCTGCTTTAACCTAGAGTTCACATAATCTTAAGGAGAAAGCTCTCAATTACTGATTAGACTCTTGTCTGATGTTTTAAAATAGAGTTCTTAAAGTGGAGACATGCGTATTGTCTCCATATAGTTCAGACAGCAAGTCAAAAATCTTCTGGGATGTGTCTCTGTCAGTTCTGTCCAATGCCAAGATTTCCCGTTTCGCTTCCCCATCTAAGAATCCAAGGACAAAAACAGCTCTCTGAGAATCTCTAAGAGGTTGAAACGTTAACATAGTTTCCATTTGACTACGCCATTCTCCAAATTTAATATCAGGCTGTGCCCCGCTAAACTTGGGTACCCAGGGACCCCCCATAAAAAAGGCATCATCATCATGGGCTGTCCACCCGGCCGCATCTCCTCAGTTGACATGTTGATTCAATATAGAGGCTCAACCCAAAGAACCAATCCTGCCGACAATGCCACTTTTGTCACGGGGTAATCACTTCCAACTTTGGTTTCAAAGGGGATGCTGTGATGAGATCGAAAGTCTGACTGGAATTTATCAAGATTTCCACTTTAATTTAAGAAGTCATGAAGCTGATTGAACACAACTTTCTCAATGATCTTGGATATAAAAGAGAGGTTAGAGACAGGTCTATAGTTGGTTAGAGACAGGTCTATAGTTGGATAGAGACAGGTCTATAGTTGGTTAGAGACAGGTCTATAGTTGGATAGAGACAGGTCTATAGTTGGTTAGAGACAGGTCTATAGTTGGTTAGAGACAGGTCTATAGTTGGTTAGAGACATGTCTATAGTTGGTTAGAGACATGTCTGTAGTTGGTTAGAGACAGGTCTGTAGTTGGTTAGAGACATGTCTGTAGTTGGTTAGAGACAGGTCTGTAGTTGGTTAGAGACAGGTCTATAGTTGGTTAGAGACATGTCTATAGTTGGTTAGAGACATGTCTGTAGTTGGTTAGAGACAGGTCTGTAGTTGGTTAGAGACATGTCTGTAGTTGGTTAGAGACAGGTCTGTAGTTGGTTAGAGACAGGTCTGTAGTTGGTTAGAGACATGTCTGTAGTTGGTTAGAGACAGGTCTGTAGTTGGTTAGAGACATGTCTGTAGTTGGTTAGAGACATGTCTATAGTTGGTTAGAGACAGGTCTATAGTTGGATAGAGACAGGTCTATAGTTGGTTAGAGACAGGTCTGTAGTTGGTTAGAGACATGTCTGTAGCTGGTTAGAGACATGTCTGTAGTTGGTTAGAGACAGGTCTGTAGTTGGTTAGAGACATGTCTGTAGTTGGTTAGAGACATGTCTATAGTTGGTTAGAGACAGGTCTATAGTTGGATAGAGACAGGTCTATAGTTGGTTAGAGACATGTCTATAGTTGGTTAGAGACATGTCTGTAGTTGGTTAGAGACAGGTCTGTAGTTGGTTAGAGACATGTCTGTAGTTGGTTAGAGACAGGTCTATAGTTGGATAGAGACAGGTCTATAGTTGGTTAGAGACATGTCTATAGTTGGTTAGAGACATGTCTGTAGTTGGTTAGAGACAGGTCTGTAGTTGGTTAGAGACAGGTCTGTAGTTGGTTAGAGACATGTCTGTAGTTGGTTAGAGACATGTCTGTAGCTGGTTAGAGACATGTCTGTAGTTGGTTAGAGACATGTCTGTAGTTGGTTAGAGACATGTCTGTAGCTGGTTAGAGACATGTCTGTAGTTGGTTAGAGACATGTCTGTAGTTGGTTAGAGACAGGTCTGTAGTTGGTTAGAGACAGGTCTGTAGTTGGTTAGAGACAGGTCTGTAGTTGGTTAGAGACATGTCTGTAGTTGGTTAGAGACATGTCTGTAGCTGGTTAGAGACATGTCTGTAGTTGGTTAGAGACAGGTCTGTAGTTGGTTAGAGACATGTCTGTAGTTGGTTAGAGACATGTCTGTAGCTGGTTAGAGACATGTCTGTAGTTGGTTAGAGACATGTCTGTAGTTGGTTAGAGACATGTCTGTAGCTGGTTAGAGACAGGTCTGTAGTTGGTTAGAGACAGGTCTGTAGTTGGTTAGAGACAGGTCTGTAGTTGGTTAGAGACATGTCTGTAGCTGGTTAGAGACATGTCTGTAGTTGGTTAGAGACAGGTCTGTAGTTGGTTAGAGACATGTCTGTAGTTGGTTAGAGACATGTCTATAGTTGGTTAGAGACAGGTCTATAGTTGGATAGAGACAGGTCTATAGTTGGTTAGAGACATGTCTATAGTTGGTTAGAGACATGTCTGTAGTTGGTTAGAGACAGGTCTGTAGTTGGTTAGAGACATGTCTGTAGTTGGTTAGAGACAGGTCTATAGTTGGATAGAGACAGGTCTATAGTTGGTTAGAGACATGTCTATAGTTGGTTAGAGACATGTCTGTAGTTGGTTAGAGACAGGTCTGTAGTTGGTTAGAGACAGGTCTGTAGTTGGTTAGAGACATGTCTGTAGTTGGTTAGAGACATGTCTGTAGCTGGTTAGAGACATGTCTGTAGTTGGTTAGAGACATGTCTGTAGTTGGTTAGAGACATGTCTGTAGCTGGTTAGAGACATGTCTGTAGTTGGTTAGAGACATGTCTGTAGTTGGTTAGAGACAGGTCTGTAGTTGGTTAGAGACAGGTCTGTAGTTGGTTAGAGACATGTCTGTAGTTGGTTAAAGACATGTCTGTAGCTGGTTAGAGACATGTCTGTAGTTGGTTAGAGACAGGTCTGTAGTTGGTTAGAGACATGTCTGTAGTTGGTTAGAGACATGTCTGTAGCTGGTTAGAGACATGTCTGTAGTTGGTTAGAGACATGTCTGTAGTTGGTTAGAGACATGTCTGTAGCTGGTTAGAGACATGTCTGTAGTTGGTTAGAGACATGTCTGTAGTTGGTTAGAGACAGGTCTGTAACTGGTTAGAGACAGGTCTGTAACTGGTTAGAGACAAGTCTGTAGTTGGTCAGAGACGCGTCTGTAACTGGTTAGAGACGGGTCTGTAGCTGGTTAGAGACAGGTCTGTAGTTGGTTAGAGACAGGTCTGTAGCTGGTTAGAGACATGTCTGTAGTTGGTTAGAGATAGGTCTGTAGCTGGTTAGAGACATGTCTGTAGTTGGTTAGAGACATGTCTGTAGTTGGTTAGAGACATGTCTGTAGTTGGTTAGAGACAGGTCTGTAGCTGGTTAGAGACAGGTCTGTAGCTGGTTAGAGACATGTCTTTAGTTGGTTAGAGACAGGTCTGTAGCTGGTTAGAGACAGGTCTGTAACTGGTTAGAGACATGTCTTTAGTTGGTTAGAGACAGGTCTGTAGTTGGTTAGAGACAGGTCTGTAGCTGGTTAGAGACATGTCTTTAGTTGGTTAGAGACAGGTCTGTAGCTGGTTAGAGACAGGTCTGTAGCTGGTTAGAGACATGTCTTTAGTTGGTTAGAGACAGGTCTGTAGCTGGTTAGAGACAGGTCTGTAACTGGTTAGAGACATGTCTTTAGTTGGTTAGAGACAGGTCTGTAGTTGGTTAGAGACAGGTCTGTAGTTGGTTAGAGACAGGTCTGTAGCTGGTTAGAGACATGTCTTTAGTTGGTTAGAGACAGGTCTGTAGCTGGTTAGAGACAGGTCTGTAGCTGGTCAGAGACGGGTCTGTAACTGGTTAGAGACGGGTCTGTAGCTGGTTAGAGACAGGTCTGTAGTTGGTTAGAGACGGGTCTGTAACTGGTTAGAGACAGGTCTGTAACTGGTTAGAGACAAGTCTGTAGTTGGTCAGAGACGCGTCTGTAACTGGTTAGAGACGGGTCTGTAGCTGGTTAGAGACAGGTCTGTAGTTGGTTAGAGACGGGTCTGTAGCTGGTTAGAGACAGGTCTGTAGTTGGTTAGAGACGGGTCTGTAACTGGTTAGAGACAGGTCTGTAACTGGTTAGAGACAAGTCTGTAGTTGGTCAGAGACGGGTCTGTAACTGGTTAGAAACGTGTCTGTAACTGGTCAGAGACGGGTCTGTAGTTGGTTAGAGACATGTCTGTAGTTGGTTAGAGACATGTCTGTAGTTGGTTAGAGATAGGTCTGTAGCTGGTTAGAGACATGTCTGTAGTTGGTTAGAGACATGTCTGTAGTTGGTTAGAGACAGGTCTGTAGTTGGTTAGAGACGGGTCTGTAACTGGTTAGAGACGGGTCTGTAGCTGGTTAGAGACAGGTCTGTAACTGGTTAGAGATAGGTCTGTAGTTGGTCAGAGACAGGTCTGTAACTGGTTAGAAACGTGTCTGTAACTGGTTAGAGACGGGTCTGTAGTTGGTTAGAGACAGGTCTGTAGCTGGTTAGAGACATGTCTTTAGTTGGTTAGAGACAGGTCTGTAGTTGGTTAGAGACAGGTCTGTAGCTGGTTAGAGACATGTCTTTAGTTGGTTAGAGACAGGTCTGTAGCTGGTTAGAGACAGGTCTGTAGCTGGTCAGAGACGGGTCTGTAACTGGTTAGAGACGGGTCTGTAGCTGGTTAGAGACAGGTCTGTAACTGGTTAGAGACAAGTCTGTAGTTGGTCAGAGACGCGTCTGTAACTGGTTAGAGACAGGTCTGTAACTGGTTAGAGACAAGTCTGTAGTTGGTCAGAGACGCGTCTGTAACTGGTTAGAGACGGGTCTGTAGCTGGTTAGAGACGGGTCTGTAACTGGTTAGAGACAGGTCTGTAACTGGTTAGAGACAAGTCTGTAGTTGGTTAGAGACATGTCTGTAGTTGGTTAAAGACATGTCTGTAGCTGGTTAGAGACATGTCTGTAGTTGGTTAGAGACAGGTCTGTAGTTGGTTAGAGACATGTCTGTAGTTGGTTAGAGACATGTCTGTAGCTGGTTAGAGACATGTCTGTAGTTGGTTAGAGACATGTCTGTAGTTGGTTAGAGACATGTCTGTAGCTGGTTAGAGACATGTCTGTAGTTGGTTAGAGACATGTCTGTAGTTGGTTAGAGACAGGTCTGTAACTGGTTAGAGACAGGTCTGTAACTGGTTAGAGACAAGTCTGTAGTTGGTCAGAGACGCGTCTGTAACTGGTTAGAGACGGGTCTGTAGCTGGTTAGAGACAGGTCTGTAGTTGGTTAGAGACAGGTCTGTAGCTGGTTAGAGACATGTCTGTAGTTGGTTAGAGATAGGTCTGTAGCTGGTTAGAGACATGTCTGTAGTTGGTTAGAGACATGTCTGTAGTTGGTTAGAGACATGTCTGTAGTTGGTTAGAGACAGGTCTGTAGCTGGTTAGAGACAGGTCTGTAGCTGGTTAGAGACATGTCTTTAGTTGGTTAGAGACAGGTCTGTAGCTGGTTAGAGACAGGTCTGTAACTGGTTAGAGACATGTCTTTAGTTGGTTAGAGACAGGTCTGTAGTTGGTTAGAGACAGGTCTGTAGCTGGTTAGAGACATGTCTTTAGTTGGTTAGAGACAGGTCTGTAGCTGGTTAGAGACAGGTCTGTAGCTGGTTAGAGACATGTCTTTAGTTGGTTAGAGACAGGTCTGTAGCTGGTTAGAGACAGGTCTGTAACTGGTTAGAGACATGTCTTTAGTTGGTTAGAGACAGGTCTGTAGTTGGTTAGAGACAGGTCTGTAGTTGGTTAGAGACAGGTCTGTAGCTGGTTAGAGACATGTCTTTAGTTGGTTAGAGACAGGTCTGTAGCTGGTTAGAGACAGGTCTGTAGCTGGTCAGAGACGGGTCTGTAACTGGTTAGAGACGGGTCTGTAGCTGGTTAGAGACAGGTCTGTAGTTGGTTAGAGACGGGTCTGTAACTGGTTAGAGACAGGTCTGTAACTGGTTAGAGACAAGTCTGTAGTTGGTCAGAGACGCGTCTGTAACTGGTTAGAGACGGGTCTGTAGCTGGTTAGAGACAGGTCTGTAGTTGGTTAGAGACGGGTCTGTAGCTGGTTAGAGACAGGTCTGTAGTTGGTTAGAGACGGGTCTGTAACTGGTTAGAGACAGGTCTGTAACTGGTTAGAGACAAGTCTGTAGTTGGTCAGAGACGGGTCTGTAACTGGTTAGAAACGTGTCTGTAACTGGTCAGAGACGGGTCTGTAGTTGGTTAGAGACATGTCTGTAGTTGGTTAGAGACATGTCTGTAGTTGGTTAGAGATAGGTCTGTAGCTGGTTAGAGACATGTCTGTAGTTGGTTAGAGACATGTCTGTAGTTGGTTAGAGACAGGTCTGTAGTTGGTTAGAGACGGGTCTGTAACTGGTTAGAGACGGGTCTGTAGCTGGTTAGAGACAGGTCTGTAACTGGTTAGAGATAGGTCTGTAGTTGGTCAGAGACAGGTCTGTAACTGGTTAGAAACGTGTCTGTAACTGGTTAGAGACGGGTCTGTAGTTGGTTAGAGACAGGTCTGTAGCTGGTTAGAGACATGTCTTTAGTTGGTTAGAGACAGGTCTGTAGTTGGTTAGAGACAGGTCTGTAGCTGGTTAGAGACATGTCTTTAGTTGGTTAGAGACAGGTCTGTAGCTGGTTAGAGACAGGTCTGTAGCTGGTCAGAGACGGGTCTGTAACTGGTTAGAGACGGGTCTGTAGCTGGTTAGAGACAGGTCTGTAACTGGTTAGAGACAAGTCTGTAGTTGGTCAGAGACGCGTCTGTAACTGGTTAGAGACAGGTCTGTAACTGGTTAGAGACAAGTCTGTAGTTGGTCAGAGACGCGTCTGTAACTGGTTAGAGACGGGTCTGTAGCTGGTTAGAGACGGGTCTGTAACTGGTTAGAGACAGGTCTGTAACTGGTTAGAGACAAGTCTGTAGTTGGTCAGAGACGGGTCTGTAACTGGTTAGAAACGTGTCTGTAACTGGTCAGAGACGGGTCTGTAACTGGTTAGAGACAGGTCTGTAGTTGGTTAGAGACATGTCTTTAGTTGGTTAGAGACAGGTCTGTAGTTGGTTAGAGACGGGTCTGTAGCTGGTTAGAGACGGGTCTGTAACTGGTTAGAGACAGGTCTGTAGTTGGTTAGAGACATGTCTTTAGTTGGTTAGAGACAGGTCTGTAGTTGGTTAGAGACGGGTCTGTAGCTGGTTAGAGACAGGTCTGTAGTTGGTTAGAGACGGGTCTGTAACTGGTTAGAGACAGGTCTGTAACTGGTTAGAGACAAGTCTGTAGTTGGTCAGAGACGGGTCTGTAACTGGTTAGAAACGTGTCTGTAACTGGTCAGAGACGGGTCTGTAACTGGTTAGAGACAGGTCTGTAACTGGTTAGAGACAGGTCTGTAGTTGGTTAGAGACAGGTCTTTAGCTGGTTAGAGACATGTCTTTAGTTGGTTAGAGACAGGTCTGTAGTTGGTTAGAGACATGTCTTTAGTTGGTTAGAGACAGGTCTGTAGTTGGTTAGAGACATGTCTTTAGTTGGTTAGAGACAGGTCTGTAGCTGGTTAGAGACATGTCTGTAGTTGGTTAGAGATAGGTCTGTAGCTGGTTAGAGACATGTCTGTAGTTGGTTAGAGACAGGCCTGTAGTTGGTTAGAGACAGGTCTGTAGCTGGTTAGAGACATGTCTTTAGTTGGTTAGAGACAGGTCTGTAGCTGGTTAGAGACATGTCTTTAGTTGGTTAGAGACAGGTCTGTAGCTGGTTAGAGACAGGTCTGTAACTGGTTAGAGACATGTCTTTAGTTGGTTAGAGACAGGTCTGTAGTTGGTTAGAGATAGGTCTGTAGCTGGTTAGAGACATGTCTTTAGTTGGTTAGAGACAGGTCTGTAGCTGGTTAGAGACGGGTCTGTAACTGGTTAGAGACAGGTCTGTAGTTGGTTAGAGACAGGTCTGTAGCTGGTTAGAGACATGTCTTTAGTTGGTTAGAGACAGGTCTGTAGTTGGTTAGAGACAGGTCTGTAGCTGGTTAGAGACATGTCTTTAGTTGGTTAGAGACAGGTCTGTAGCTGGTTAGAGACGGGTCTGTAGCTGGTTAGAGACAGGTCTGTAGCTGGTTAGAGACATGTCTTTAGTTGGTTAGAGACAGGTCTGTAGCTGGTTAGAGACAGGTCTGTAACTGGTTAGAGACATGTCTTTAGTTGGTTAGAGACAGGTCTGTAGTTGGTTAGAGATAGGTCTGTAGCTGGTTAGAGACATGTCTTTAGTTGGTTAGAGACAGGTCTGTAGCTGGTTAGAGACGGGTCTGTAACTGGTTAGAGACAGGTCTGTAGTTGGTTAGAGACAGGTCTGTAGCTGGTTAGAGACATGTCTTTAGTTGGTTAGAGACAGGTCTGTAGTTGGTTAGAGACAGGTCTGTAGCTGGTTAGAGACATGTCTTTAGTTGGTTAGAGACAGGTCTGTAGCTGGTTAGAGACGGGTCTGTAGCTGGTTAGAGACAGGTCTGTAGTTGGTTAGAGACGGGTCTGTAACTGGTTAGAGACGGGTCTGTAGCTGGTTAGAGACAAGTCTGTAGTTGGTTAGAGACGCGTCTGTAACTGGTTAGAGACGGGTCTGTAGCTGGTTAGAGACAGGTCTGTAGTTGGTTAGAGACGGGTCTGTAGCTGGTTAGAGACGGGTCTGTAACTGGTTAGAGACAAGTCTGTAGTTGGTTAGAGACGGGTCTGTAACTGGTTAGAGACAGGTCTGTAGTTGGTCAGAGACGCATCTGTAACTGGTTAGAGACGGGTCTGTAGCTGGTTAGAGACAGGTCTGTAGTTGGTTAGAGACGGGTCTGTAGCTGGTTAGAGACGGGTCTGTAGTTGGTTAGAGACGGGTCTGTAACTGGTTAGAGACATGTCTTTAGTTGGTTAGAGACGGGTCTGTAACTGGTTAGAGACATGTCTTTAGTTGGTTAGAGACGGGTATGTGACTGGTTAGAGACAGGTCTGTAGTTGGTTAGAGACAGGTCTGTAGCTGGTTAGAGACGGGTCTGTAACTGGTTAGAGACATGTCTGTAGCTGGTTAGAGACGGGTCTGTAACTGGTTAGAGACATGTCTTTAGTTGGTTAGAGACGGGTCTGTAACTGGTTAGAGACAGGTCTGTAGTTGGTTAGAGACATGTCTGTAGTTGGTTAGAGACAGGTCTGTAGCTGGTTAGAGACGGGTCTGTAACTGGTTAGAGACATGTCTGTAGCTGGTTAGAGACGGGTCTGTAACTGGTTAGAGACATGTCTGTAACTGGTTAGAGACAGGTCTGTAGTTGGTTAGAGACAGGTCTGTAGCTGGTTAGAGACAGGTCTGTAGCTGGTTAGAGACATGTCTTTAGTTGGTTAGAGATAGGTCTGTAGCTGGTTAGAGACAGGTCTGTAGTTGGTTAGAGACCTGTCTGTAGCTGGTTAGAGACAGGTCTGTAGTTGGTTAGAGACAGGTCTGTAGCTGGTTAGAGACAGGTCTGTAGTTGGTTAGAGACAGGTCTGTAGCTGGTTAGAGACCTGTCTGCTGGTTAGAGACAGGTCTGTAGCTGGTTAGAGACAGGTCTGTAGTTGGTTAGAGACAGGTCTGTAGTTGGTTAGAGACAGGTCTGTAGCTGGTTAGAGACCTGTCTGCTGGTTAGAGACAGGTCTGTAGCTGGTTAGAGACAGGTCTGTAGCTGGTTAGAGACATGTCTTTAGTTGGTTAGAGATAGGTCTGTAGCTGGTTAGAGACAGGTCTGTAGTTGGTTAGAGACAGGTCTGTAGTTGGTTAGAGACATGTCTGTAGTTGGTTAGAGATAGGTCTGTAGCTGGTTAGAGACATGTCTGTAGTTGGTTAGAGACATGTCTGTAGTTGGTTAGAGACATGTCTGTAGTTGGTTAGAGATAGGTCTGTAGCTGGTTAGAGACATGTCTGTAGTTGGTTAGAGACAGGTCTACAGCTGGTTAGAGACAGGTCTGTAGTTGGTTAGAGACAGGTCTACAGCTGGTTAGAGACAGGTCTGTAGTTGGTTAGAGACAGGTCTACAGCTGGTTAGAGACATGTCTGTAGTTGGTTAGAGACAGGTCTGTAGTTGGTTAGAGACAGGTCTGTAGTTGGTTAGAGACAGGTCTGTAGCTGGTTAGAGACATGTCTTTAGTTGGTTAGAGACAGGTCTGTAGTTGGTTAGAGACATGTCTTTAGTTGGTTAGAGACAGGTCTGTAGCTGGTTAGAGACATGTCTGTAGTTGGTTAGAGACAGGTCTGTAGTTGGTTAGAGACATGTCTTTAGTTGGTTAGAGACAGGTCTGTAGTTGGTTAGAGACAGGTCTGTAGTTGGTTAGAGACATGTCTTTAGTTGGTTAGAGACAGGTCTGTAGTTGGTTAGAGACATGTCTTTAGTTGGTTAGAGACAGGTCTGTAGTTGGTTAGAGACATGTCTTTAGTTGGTTAGAGACAGGTCTGTAGTTGGTTAGAGACAGGTCTGTAGTTGGTTAGAGACAGGTCTGTAGTTGGTTAGAGACAGGTCTGTAGTTGGTTAGAGACAGGTCTGTAGCTGGTTAGAGACAGGTCTGTAGTTGGTTAGAGACAGGTCTGTAGTTGGTTAGAGACATGTCTTTAGTTGGTTAGAGACAGGTCTGTAGTTGGTTAGAGACAGGTCTGTAGCTGGTTAGAGACATGTCTTTAGTTGGTTAGAGACAGGTCTGTAGTTGGTTAGAGACATGTCTTTAGTTGGTTAGAGACAGGTCTGTAGTTGGTTAGAGACAGGTCTGTAGTTGGTTAGAGACATGTCTTTAGTTGGTTAGAGACAGGTCTGTAGCTGGTTAGAGACAGGTCTGTAGCTGGTTAGAGACAGGTCTGTAGTTGGTTAGAGACAGGTCTGTAGCTGGTCAGAGACGGGTCTGTAACTGGTTAGAGACAGGTCTGTAACTGGTTAGAGACAGGTCTGTAACTGGTTAGAGACGGGTCTGTAGCTGGTTAGAGACGGGTCTGTAACTGGTTAGAGACGGGTCTGTAACTGGTTAGAGACAGGTCTGTAGCTGGTTAGAGACGGGTCTGTAACTGGTTAGAGACGGGTCTGTAACTGGTTAGAGACAGGTCTGTAACTGGTTAGAGACAGGTCTGTAGTTGGTTAGAGACAGGTCTGTAACTGGTTAGAGACAGGTCTGTAGCTGGTTAGAGACAGGTCTGTAACTGGTTAGAGACGGGTCTGTAGCTGGTTAGAGACGGGTCTGTAACTGGTTAGAGACGGGTCTGTAACTGGTTAGAGACAGGTCTGTAGCTGGTTAGAGACGGGTCTGTAACTGGTTAGAGACGGGTCTGTAACTGGTTAGAGACAGGTCTGTAACTGGTTAGAGACGGGTCTGTAGCTGGTTAGAGACGGGTCTGTAACTGGTTAGAGACAGGTCTGTAACTGGTTAGAGACAGGTCTGTAACTGGTTAGAGACAGGTCTGTAGCTGGTTAGAGACGGGTCTACAGCTGGTTAGAGACATGTCTGTAGTTGGTTAGAGACAGGTCTACAGCTGGTTAGAGACATGTCTGTAGTTGGTTAGAGACATGTCTGTAGTTGGTTAGAGACAGGTCTGTAGCTGGTCAGAGACGGGTCTGTAACTGGTTAGAGACAGGTCTGTAACTGGTTAGAGACAGGTCTGTAGCTGGTTAGAGACGGGTCTGTAACTGGTTAGAGACGGGTCTGTAACTGGTTAGAGACAGGTCTGTAGCTGGTTAGAGACGGGTCTGTAACTGGTTAGAGACGGGTCTGTAACTGGTTAGAGACGGGTCTGTAGCTGGTTAGAGACGGGTCTGTAACTGGTTAGAGACAGGTCTGTAGTTGGTTAGAGACAGGTCTGTAGCTGGTTAGAGACGGGTCTACAGCTGGTTAGAGACATGTCTGTAGTTGGTTAGAGACATGTCTGTAGTTGGTTAGAGACAGGTCTACAGCTGGTTAGAGACATGTCTGTAGTTGGTTAGAGACAGGTCTACAGCTGGTTAGAGACGGGTCTGTAACTGGTTAGAGACAGGTCTGTAACTGGTTAGAGACGGGTCTGTAACTGGTTAGAGACAGGTCTATAGCTGGTTAGAGACAGGTCTGTAGCTGGTTAGAGACAGGTCTGTAACTGGTTAGAGACAGGTCTGTAACTGGTTAGAGACCTGTCTGTAGCTGGTTAGAGACAGGTCTGTAACTGGTTAGAGACGGGTCTACAGCTGGTTAGAGACAGGTCTGTAGCTGGTTAGAGACATGTCTGTAGTTGGTTAGAGACATGTCTGTAGTTGGTTAGAGACAGGTCTACAGCTGGTTAGAGACGGGTCTGTAACTGGTTAGAGACAGGTCTACAGCTGGTTAGAGACGGGTCTGTAACTGGTTAGAGACAGGTCTGTAACTGGTTAGAGACGGGTCTGTAACTGGTTAGAGACAGGTCTATAGCTGGTTAGAGACAGGTCTGTAACTGGTTAGAGACGGGTCTACAGCTGGTTAGAGACATGTCTGTAGTTGGTTAGAGACATGTCTGTAGTTGGTTAGAGACAGGTCTGTAGCTGGTTAGAGACATGTCTTTAGTTGGTTAGAGACAGGTCTGTAGCTGGTTAGAGACAGGTCTGTAACTGGTTAGAGACAGGTCTGTAACTGGTTAGAGACAGGTCTATAGCTGGTTAGAGACAGGTCTGTAGTTGTTCATCACAGAGGCATCCAGAGTCCTTTAGGAGGCTTAATAGCAGCTATCTTTAGACTTGGGAAAATACCTGATGCCAGTGAGCTGTTGACAATCAGCGGGAGATACTTTCTACAGGTAAAAACTACTACTAAGAAGCCGGATGGTATCATGTCCAAGGAGCATGTTGTTGATTTCAGATGCGAAACTGTTTCTTGTATAATTTTAAATCAATCTTATTAAATTCTGACATAACAGAGTTATTTCTAAGTTTTGGACACAGGCTGGCTTTCTTGCTTGAATATGTGACATTTATTTGATTTAAGGTCAAATTGTTTTAATTTTTTCCATAAAAAAAGTGTGCAAATTCATTGCATGTCTCAGTGGAGAGGAGGTCTGGGTTGAACTGTTTCAGAGGATTTGTAAGTTTTTCTATCATAGCAAACAGAGTGTTGACATTCTTGTTAATCATGTGAGATAGATACCGCTCTCTGGCCCTGCACAGCTCATTGTTATAATCTTGCAGGTTTTGTTTGTACAGCTCATAATGGATCTGACAGTTTGTTTTCCTTCACTTACGTTCTGCTTTTCCACTAAAGGAGGCGGAGGAGTAGCTAAACATCAGACACACCGAGCAAGAAAAGGCAGGGAACCGGGGTGTGGGAAGAGAGCTAGCAGCCATGCTAAAACCAAGTGCTTGAGCTGTTTAAGTCAGTAAACAGAAAGCCAAAGATGCTTAAAATAAATTAAACATATAAAACAGTGGTTTGGGAAGATATTGTGCGTTAAAGTGAGTGGTTGGTTAACAATAGATAGCAGTTAGAAAAAGGTTAAAGAAGCCAATGGGCTCATGGCAATGCACAGAGACACACGCTAGAGAAACAGGAAATTACACAATACGTTACCGCAACGTCAGCGTGTCAAGACCATGTATAATGTGAAAAGTATTAGTCCAAGTACAGAACCCTGAGGAACTCCATGACTTACCCTGGTGTGAGAGGAAGACTCGTCATTTACATTTACAATCTGAAATCTGAAATCCCAAGGCCAGTGCAGGGAGCTAGAATCAAATAACAGCTTTGTTTTGGGTCAAGCTAAGCTTTGTTTGGCTCAGCTTTGAGTCTTTAGTGGTCTCTGTCAGACTCCTAAAACAGCCGAATCGGGTCAGTTTCTACCAAAACCATGATGTTTCCCACTTACGGATGAGCTCCAGAACCACAAACAGCCTGCCAGGTCGGGCCAGACTGGCATCCAGTCGCGGTCCAGCACTGTCACGCATGAGTTCGAGTGCTATTTGCTCGGCATAGTCCATCACTGATCTTCCAAAATTTGCCAGACACCAGGAAACCGAACACAGTAACCAGCGGAAACCAGTTATCATAGTTAACTGGTTTAACGTTATCATATCCAATTGTGTAGAAATCCTCCAAAGAAAGAAGTGAGACACATGACCTTCATCACGTTTCCAGCAGCATGCACCTGCGGGATCCCTGTGGGATTGATGAGAGACCAACTGACCAGATCCATGATATAAATTCAGAAGGAAATGGAGAAAGGCTCAGATGGGAACAGCAGGGAGAGAAAAAACATCTGTCCTCTCCGAGAGCAGGAAAAAAACAAACAAACAAAAAAAAGATCTCAGCTTCTCGGATCCGATGCAGATTTGATATCCGTGACTCCAGTTCAGCCATTTTTTCGGCCAGGTGCAAACAACCGAAACAACCGGAGGGGGACCGAGTGGTGAACAGAGCCATTTTGAGCATCCTGTAAACGTTAGCAGCTAGCT
Source organism: Telmatherina bonti (assembly GCF_933228915.1). NCBI lineage: Eukaryota > Metazoa > Chordata > Actinopteri > Atheriniformes > Telmatherinidae > Telmatherina > Telmatherina bonti. The sequence continues at coordinate 45,088,767 of NC_136620.1, forward strand.
AACAGCCGCCGGGCCTTGTTGACGGGATCTCAGCTGATCGAGATGCCCATGCTTTGGTGAGTCTATTGTTGATTTGAGTTTTATCTTGTCCGGAGGCTGCAATAAATCTCTGACTACTGGAATGAGTTTGAGGTTCAATCTGGGCCGGGCTAGGCAGAGATTGTCCTCATGGAGGGCTGGGGTGGGTGTCGTCGAGTGGAGGCTCCTCTCTCATAGAACCAGATCCCAGTCGGGTTTTGGGCAGCAGACTTCCTTTCTAACTTTAAGCAAGCTTTGTCAACAAAGTCTTGGGCAGTGTTTCTTAATCCTGGTCCCCGAGACCCACCACCCCACATGTCTTAGTTCCTACCAACTCCAGAACACCTGATGCAGATTAACTGCTTGCCAAGTTCTCTGGAAATTTGATGAGCCATTGATTTGAGTGAGGTTTGTTAAAGTAGGGTTACCTGCAGGACATTTTGCCCTGAGGACCAGGATAAAGAAACACCTGTCTAGAAGTTTCCAAAGTTTCAACTTTTTGAAAAAATAAACGATGAAGGAAGATCACAATGCATTGAAATAAGTGTAAAAACTGTTGGAGAATATTCATTTAAACTGCATTGATTCTGGCAGCTGTAGAAAGGTTTAGTAATCATCATCGCTCCATAATAACTTTGATTTTTATAAAGTTTTTCTGATAGATTTTCACCAATATTTTGGTAACATACACTGAGTTTTAATTTGCCCTTCCTCAAATATTAAACATTTTACTTTTCATGAAGATCAAGTCAACATCCAGAGACTGCCAAATTCATGTAGGATTGCGAAAGCAGCAACAATAGAATGTGACAACTTGGACAAAAGAAAAGGAGAGGTCGTGTGCATACAGCGCCACCTTCAGTTCAGTTCTGAGGTTCGAATAAGATGTGCATTAATTCATTTCCATTCATAAAAACGTCTTCCTCAGTTCATCACCATCATCATCATTTTCCTTCTCGAAAAAAACTAAATGTGAACCAGAGCAGTGAAGCAACGACACCGATCCGCAAAACAGGTTTATTTTAAATAAAGACAAATTAAAGAATCATCCTGAACTACATTTCCACAGCCAGCAATCCCTTTACCTGTCGCAGGTACCCCCCCCCCCGCAGCCTGCCGTTTACCTGTCACAGGTACCCCCCCCAGCAATCCCTTTACCTGTCGCAGGTACCCCCCCCCCCCAAACCTGCCGTTTACCTGTCGCAGGTACGCCCCCCCCCCCCAGCCTGCCGTTTACCTGCCGCAGGTACGCCCCCCCCAGCCTGCCGTTTACCTGTCGCAGGTACGCCCCCCCCCAGCCTGCCGTTTACCTGTCGCAGGTACGCCCCCCCCCCAGCCTGCCGTTTACCTGCCGCAGGTACGCCCCCCCCAGCCTGCCGTTTACCTGCCGCAGGTACGCCCCCCCCAGCCTGCCGTTTACCTGCCGCAGGTACGCCCCCCCCCAGCCTGCCGTTTACCTGCCGCCCCCCCTGCCTGAAATTGCCTGTAAAACTACAAAAAGCAGAAATGAAACATTAGGAGCCGTTTTCCAGGCGAAGTCTTCCGGTAACAGACCCTGTTTTTTTTGGTCGGATCCGGTTCAACAGGGAGGCGGGTTACTGGTTCTGCTGGAGGTTACTGGTTCTGCTGGAGGTTACTGGTTCTGCTGGAGGTTACTGGCTCTGCTGGAGGTTACTGGCTCTGCTGGAGGTTACTGGCTCTGCTGGAGGTTACTGGCTCTGCTGGAGGTTACTGGCTCTGCTGGAGGTTACTGGCTCTGCTGGAGGTTACTGGCTCTGCTGGAGGTTACTGGTTCTGCTGGAGGGTCTTCAGTTGATGGTGAGAACGTCGCTCTGGATTTCATGACTCAGCTGTGTCTGCAGGTCGCTCAGCTTCTTCTTCAGGACGGCCAGCGCCGACATGACGATGGTCTCCGGTCGAAGGGATCCACAGGACTCCACGTTGTAGTAGAACCTGAAACCAGGTTTAATTTTATTTTTACCAGGATAAGGTACAAATCAGTTCAAAGCAATCACGGTACATCCGTCTGCATACATGTCATAATGTTAGTCAACGGCTCATCTAAAGTCAACATTTCCAAAGATGTTCGGACATACAGACAACGCCGCAGGGAACTAAAACAATAAAACATACATAATTTTTCCATTTAAAAGGTTCCAAATGTTTTATGAACGTTTCGCCCAACAGATTTCTGGACAGAAAACATGGCAATTGGCTTAACCCCCAACAACTTGTACCAGCGCCTTGAAGCGCCTTTTGAGCCGAGAAATGGAGTACCTCACCACCCAGATTCCCTCCTGTTGGAAGACCGAGTCGTTTTCTATGCGATTCACAGAGACCCTCCCCTCCTTTGCCCCCCCACACTGAGTGTTTGCGGAGTCTACATTATATTCCATGTCTATTCCCAAACATAGAAGCTGTCACAGAAACATGTTGCATCCCTCAGCCAGGATCTGCTTCAACCGCTGGCCTGTCTGTAAATACCTGAAGAGGTCTTTGTTCTCACTCTCACACCTTTCCAAGTTTTTCCAGCTCCCTTCTGCTCGAAACCACAAACAGCAAGTCCAGCAAACGTTCAATCTACACCCTGTACAGTCCTCCATTTGCTTCTGTCTTGCTCTTAACTGTGGATTGCTCGGACACACCAGTGATCTCATGTGCCAGCCCCCCCCAATACCCCGTTTCCCTTCTGACAACTCAATCACCTTCATCTTCTTTCCCATTGGACTATCAGTGATCATCTGAGCCCCTTCAGAGAATTGCTTATCGTCTTCCAGCTCCTGTCTTCCGGCTCCGTCTCTGGTCTCCCGTCTCCCGTCTCCGGTCTTCCGGCTCCGTCTCCGGTCTCCGGTCTCCGGTCTCCGGTCTCCCGTCTCCCGTCTCTGGTCTCCCGTCTCTGGTCTCCCGTCTCTGGTCTCCGGTCTTCAGGCTCCGTCTCCGGTCTTCCAGTGGATTGCGGTACGTGTAATCCCAACTAGATGGGTTAAAGTCCCTCCAAACATCAATAATACCAGTTTGTTTCTTTTTTAGCAGCGCGAGCCGGAGCCAGATGAGTCCAATGTCACCTCCACATCGAAGAACCCCCTGAGGTTCTGTAGATATAGTATGAAACGTGTCTATAAAAGGACTCTCACTTCCTGGACAGGATTTATACTGAGTAATGTAACTATCGCTGCACTGACCACGCCTACGGCCTTCATACACATATCCACCGTCTTTTCTTTAGTCTGGGAAATATGTTCATGTCGGAGAAAAGAACACGATACTCTTCACCTTTCTGGCTTTCCATTTGGGTCGTAGGGAGCCTGAACCTCGTCCTCCTCGATCTCTGAGTACTCGCTCTTCGGCCTGAAAAACAAGCTTTAATTAACTTGTGCTTCAGCACGTCGAGGCTTAGGGTTAGGGTAGCAGACACGTTTAGACGCGTTGACGTGTAGACACGTTTAGACGCGTTGACACGTTTAGTCGCGTTGACACGTTTAGTCGCGTTGACACGTTTAGACGCGTTGACACGTTTAGTCGCGTTGACACGTTTAGTCGCGTTGACACGTTTAGTCGCGTTGACGTGTAGACACGTTTAGACGTGTAGACACGTTTAGACGCGTTGACGCGTTTAGTCGCGTTGACGCGTTTAGTCGCGTTGACACGTTTAGTCGCGTTGACACGTTTAGTCGCGTTGACGTGTAGACACGTTTAGACGCGTTGACACGTTTAGTCGCGTTGACACGTTTAGTCGCGTTGACACGTTTAGTCGCGTTGACACGTTTAGTCGCGTTGACACGTTTAGTCGCGTTGACGTGTAGACACGTTTAGACGCGTTGACACGTTTAGTCGCGTTGACACGTTTAGTCGCGTTGACACGTTTAGTCGCGTTGACACGTTTAGTCGCGTTGACACGTTTAGTCGCGTTGACACGTTTAGTCGCGTTGACACGTTTAGTCGCGTTGACACGTTTAGTCGCGTTGACGTGTAGACACGTTTAGACGCGTTGACACGTTTAGTCGCGTTGACACGTTTAGTCGCGTTGACACGTTTAGTCGCGTTGACACGTTTAGACGCGTTGACGCGTTTAGTCGCGTTGACACGTTTAGTCGCGTTGACACGTTTAGTCGCGTTGACACGTTTAGTCGCGTTGACGTGTAGACACGTTTAGACGTGTAGACACGTTTAGACGCGTTGACGCGTTTAGTCGCGTTGACGCGTTTAGTCGCGTTGACACGTTTAGTCGCGTTGACACGTTTAGTCGCGTTGACGTGTAGACACGTTTAGACGCGTTGACACGTTTAGTCGCGTTGACACGTTTAGTCGCGTTGACACGTTTAGTCGCGTTGACACGTTTAGTCGCGTTGACACGTTTAGTCGCGTTGACACGTTTAGTCGCGTTGACACGTTTAGTCGCGTTGACGTGTAGACACGTTTAGACGCGTTGACACGTTTAGTCGCGTTGACACGTTTAGTCGCGTTGACACGTTTAGTCGCGTTGACACGTTTAGTCGCGTTGACACGTTTAGTCGCGTTGACGTGTAGACACGTTTAGACGTGTAGACACGTTTAGACGTGTAGACACGTTTAGACGTGTAGACACGTTTAGACGTGTAGACACGTTTAGTCGCGTTGACACGTTTAGTCGCGTTGACACGTTTAGATGCGTTGACACGTTTAGTCGCGTTGACACGTTTAGTCGCGTTGACACGTTTAGTCGCGTTGACACGTTTAGATGCGTTGACACGTTTAGTCGCGTTGACACGTTTAGTCGCGTTGACACGTTTAGATGCGTTGACACGTTTAGATGCGTTGACACGTTTAGTCGCGTTGACACGTTTAGATGCGTTGACAGCACAGAGTCAGCACTCCTTAAGGTGCAAAATGACGTCTTGCTCTCCCTGGATTTAAAGCAACCTGTGCTGTTGGTAATGCTTGATCTTACCGCAGCATTTGACACAGTGGACCACTCTGTCCTTCTCACTCGCTTAGCCCAGCAAGTGGGTCTTCAGGGACCTGTGCTCCAATGGTTCAAGTCATACCTGACTGATAGATCTTTCTCAGTAATGATTAATGACCTCTCTTCATCTTCAGCTCCTCTGTCTTCCGGTGTGCCACAGGGTTCCATTCTTGGCCCTGTTCTGTTCTCTTTGTATATGTTGCCCCTCGGCTCTGTGATATCCCGCCATAATGTCTCATTCCACTTGTATGCAGACGATCTCCAAATCTATCTGCCAGTTTCCCAGAACTCCTCAGACACACAGTCCATCTACAGGTGTCTGGATGACATTAAGCAGTGGCTATCGCAAAACTTCCTCTGTCTGAATGAGTCAAAATCTGAATTTATCCTCTTTGGTGCCCCCAGCCCAGCAAATGCAGCTCCATTGTTCACACCTCTCACCAACCATCTCAGTCAGACAGTTAGGAACCTTGGAGTGACGTTGGACAATAATCTCAGACTCAATAAACAAATAGACTCTGTGGTCAGGGCAAGCTTTTTTCAGCTTCGCCAGTTGGCCAAAATCAGATCCTTTCTCACTCGTCAAGACCTTGAAACAGCCATCCACGCCTTCATCAGTTCACGTTTGGACTATTGCAACGCCCTCTACATTGGACTCAGCCAGGCTTCTCTGCACCGTCTACAGCTTGTGCAGAATGCAGCTGCCCGCCTTCTCACCAACACACGCAAACATGACCATATCTCCCCTGTACTGTTCTCTCTACACTGGCTCCCGCTTCAGTTCAGAATTCAGTTCAAAATCCTTGTTTGTTTTCTGCTCCATCCATGGCCTTGCACCTCCGTACCTTTGTGACCTCCTGACTCCTCACCAGCCCAGCAGAGCCCTGCGCTCCTCTGATCAGCACCTCCTGGTGGTCCCTCGGTCTAGGTATAAACAGTGGGGCGATCGGGCCTTCGCAGTGGCAGGGCCCAAACTCTGGAACTCTCTGCCTCTGGAGTTACGCTCCATCATGGACCTGCCTCTGTTTAAGGCTAAAGACTCATCTGTTTAGATCAGCCTTTGGCTGTTGAGATTTTTACATGTGAATGAACTGCTATTTTATATTTTTACTTGTTTTTATCTTTGTTCAGCACTTTGGTCAACTAAGGTTGTTGTGAAGCGCTTTATAAATAAAATTTGATTGATTGATTGATTGATTGACACGTTTAGAGGCGTTGAATTTCGGACATGTTTAGGCGCGTTGACACGTTGAGGCGCTTTGACACGTTTAGACGCGTTGACGTGTAGACACGTTGAGGCGCGTTGACGTGTAGACACGTTGAGGCGCTTTGACACGTTTAGACGCGTTGACGTGTAGACACGTTGAGGCGCGTTGACGTGTAGACACGTTTAGGCGCCTTGACGTGTAGACACGTTGAGGCGCCTTGACGTGTAGACACGTTGAGGCGCCTTGACGTGTAGACACGTTGAGGCGCCTTGACGTGTAGACACGTTGAGGCGCGTTGACGTGTCGACACGTTTAGACACGTTGACGTGTCGACACGTTGAGGCGCGTTGACGTGTAGACACGTTTAGACGCGTTGACGTGTAGACACGTTTAGGCGCCTTGACGTGTAGACACGTTTAGACGCGTTGACGTGTAGACACGTTTAGACGCGTTGACGTGTAGACACGTTTAGACGCGTTGACGTGTAGACAGGTTTAGACGCGTTGACGTGTAGACAGGTTTAGATGTGTAGACATACCATTCCTCTGGTCGTGGATAGACGGTGTGTCGGAGTGCATTGTCTGGGTCGTATTCGAAAGACACCCCTGCTGTTGGGTTCCACTTGGCGTGTTCCTTTCCAAAACCTTTCTTGGCGTACGCCCGGAGGCGAAGTTCCTGACCTTTACGAAGCTTCACCAATAAAATGTCTGCGATGCGTCAGCAGATGACAGAAGGAGGCAGGACAGAAATGAGGGAAGAAACAAACCTGATGAGAGTTTTAACCTGTGAAAATGAAGATGAGATTTTACCATCTTGCTCTACGTAGTCGTTAGGATCACTGTCTCTGCTCCTGGATGTCACCTGAAAAGTCACAAAACTACACGTCAGGTTTCTACTCGGCATCAACTTCAAGTTCATGAGTTGCAGAAGGAAAGACCCACCGGGATGACTCGGGGGTTGTTTGACAACAGATCGCGCGAGGTGACGTGACGAGTCTGATCCTCAGTGCATCGGACGTCCAGGGTGAGCTCCACAGAGCATTCAGGACAGAAATCATCACAGGTACAGTCCTGCAGGATGAGCAGAAACCATTTCTGTCTCTAAAGTTTGTTTTCCGTTTATCTGACTTCATTTTAGGTTTGATGTTTACATCTAAACACTGATGTACCAACCTAACAATAAAAACAAGGTTGGAAACCAGTGTGAACCGGAGCAAACTGGTTGGAAACCAGTGTGAACCGGAGCAAACTGGTTGGAAACCAGTGTGAACCGGAGCAAACTGGTTGGAAACCAGTGTGAACCGGAGCAAACTGGTTGGAAACCAGTGTGAACCGGAGCAAACTGGTTGGAAACCAGTGTGAACCGGAGCAAACTGGTTGGAAACCAGTGTGAACCGGAGCAAACTGGTTGGAAACCAGTGTGAACCGGAGCAAACTGGTTGGAAACCAGTGTGAACCGGAGCAAACTGGTTGGAAACCAGTGTGAACCGGAGCAAACTGGTTGGAAACCAGTGTGAACCGGAGCAAACTGGTTGGAAACCAGTGTGAACCGGAGCAAACTGGTTGGAAACCAGTGTGAACCGGAGCAAACTGGTTGGATACCAGTGTGAACCGGAGCAAACTGGTTGGAAACCAGAGGAAACGTCTACGCAGGGTAATAAAAACGAAGCGTTGACTTCCAGCTAACAGGATAATATTTCAGACTTCTGTGATAAAATTATTCATTCGTCGCAAATCCGTCGTTTCCATCGGAACTCCAGGCTGTGATGTCATACTTCACTCTCAGCCAATCACGTTTAAGCCCACTCACTCTGGAATACTGCATTTTATCCACGATGTCGTCGCTGGTCAGCGGGATGAGGCCTGGTGCAACAGCAAAGAGTGAAATGTTAGCATCGGCACTGAAATTGGCGTCGTGGCAGCAGCTGCAGCGAACGTACCGACTCGGTGCGCGATGAACTCGTCGTGCAACACCGACGAATTGGCATCGATCTGGATCCAGTCGATGGCTGAAGGAAAGGCAGGAGACGTGGGATTAGCCGCAGAGTTCTGTTCACGCCTTGTTTATGAAGTGTTGAGGAACGAGTCGGCTGCTGCCGTGCTTCTGGCCCGAACTTTTACAGGATTTATTTCTGTCTGGACTCAAAAACAAACCGACAGCAAAGCAGCGACGAATCTTTCTCTACCTATTGTTGGAACTTCTGACATGAAGACGCGGCGGAGAGAGTTGGCGACCCTGAGGAGGACAAAAACATGTTAGGGGAGGAAAACCACTGAAATCACTTCAGACCCGCTTTATCACAACTTGTTAAAGGCTGCATTGCCATCAGGACCGCCAGACCCAGTCCGATCTGAGGCCCGGTCCGATCTGAGGTGCCACATCATCTATCGAGACGGGAAACGCCCGGCGTTCCCTCCCGCTCAACGCCCGACAGGCTGAGAGAGAAAACTGTTCCCATGGACACTTCTAGTGGAAGAAAACACGTTTATGGGAAAACTTCCACAAAGGAAGGAGGATAATAATACGGCAAAAAATTAAATAGCATTAGATTCCAGAGTTCTTGGTATAATTGTTAATGTAGTGTTGTGTTTAGTATCATATGGTATTACTAAATATCTCTCAGTGCCATCAGCTAGCATAACAGAAGATTAGTTAATATTTTAATATAAAATTTCATGACGTTCAGGGTGTTGCTGACTGATGAGGCCATTTAATCATTCAGAAATCAGGAGAAAGCATATAAATTAAAGATTGTTCTAAGAAATTCCCATTGAGATGCATGCGCATTTCTCCCAAACCATCACAGATCCAATACACTAGTTTTCACATTTTCATCTGGTTTCACGGAGCAAACGCTGCATCTACATCCTGTAAAACATTAACACGTTGAGCCACAATACTGAGAATGCAGCATGGTATTATACAGAGTACTCCTCAGAATAAACAGATAAAAATTAAAGTGTTAGAAGTAAAAGCTGGAGAAATAACTGTGCCTGCAGTAACTCCCTCTGACCACCAGGTGTCGCTCCTTTATAAAGCCTCAAAGCTTCATCGATCTTTCTCTATTATCTGTTAACAGATCAATATGTTGACGTCCAGAAAACCCTGTTATTTACAGATATTACCAGATAATCTAAATTTATCAGGATAAACTAGAAGTTTGTTCTGATTAAAGTCTAGCGTTATGGCGGCTCTCTGGTCTAAACGGCGCATTTTACATGCGAATACTGTAAATACTTACGCTAAATCCGTGTTTTCAATGACAAACTTGACATTTTCGTCCGTGAGCTCTGTGATTTTAACCGTGGGCTGATTAGCATACGGCATGATAAGTTTTTAACCGTAAATCTGATGAGAAACGCGGCTCCGCATCGACTGCCTCCACGGAAATAATCACCGGCTGCTGATTGGACAGGGGATCCAGTGGAGGTCTCTGATTGGTTCTTATGATCAGCTGGAGGCGGGTTTCCGTTCACTTCCGGGTCAAGTTTTGTTTTTCCGACAGACTTTATTTTCTCATAAAATAACTCTTAAAAGTTCAAAAGAGCAAAATAAAAGATAAACAGTCCTTTAGTTCCATCTTCAGAAAGATTTCTATAAATGTAAAGAAGGCAGTTGTGACCATAATTAACAGAATAAATAGCAGCTACAGATCCTTACGACCAGTTTTAAACCAGTTTATTTTATCTGAAGAACATGAGAAAATACAAGAGTTTTTTGAGAAGCTGGTTTATTAGGAACAAATAGGACAAAACGTTAAATATATAGCTTATACTTTATTGAATTTGTGATTCAACAACTAAATTACAGATGAAGGATTACTTCTGTACAGGCGGGATTAGAGCACGACTAAAATGTTGTTAAACAAAACAACCAAAAAGCTACAGCAGGCGCTGCAGGTGTAGAAGATACCGGCAGCTGCTGACAAACCAGAATTCAACACTTTGAGTCAGTCAGACAGAATGAAGATGGAAATGAAACCGGATCTTTAGTTTATGACACGATGAGCTGCGACTGATAGATGTCTGACATCATCGCTTCTGGTTCACACCTGTCAGGTTCTTGAGCTGGAAGAAAAAAACATCCAGATAAATATTTATAGATACATCTGATTTTACATTTCTGCTGCTTCATCTTCAACATGGCTAAAAAACTCAATTGTCCTGTTAACAAGAGTTGTGTGTGAAAACAACAAAGCTGCCAATCAAATCACAAGAGGACCCCCGAGAGAGGCTGCTCTAAACTAACCGCCGACCGGAGTCCGGCGCCAACCGGAGTCCGGCGCGCCGACAGAGGCACCGACCAGAGTCCGGTGCGCCGACAGAGGCGCCGACCGGAGTCCGGCGCGCCGACAGAGGTAGACGTAGACAGAGGCGCTAAGCGGCGCGGGAGTGACATATACTCACAGTAAGAGCAGCTCCCATCAAGCCCTGCACCACAGCTTCTCCAGTCGATTGCGCCTGTAGACCATAAAGCAAACTTTTAAACAGCGTCTTTTCTCTCCTGTTTCCTCATTTGGATGTTTGTTGCATCATTTATACCCTTTCAGGAAAAATAATACTTTGATACTCTTCAATGCTCCAACCCACCCTTACTAGACTGTTCTTCTCTACCTGTTTGGCTGTGGAGGCCAAGTTGACCACATCTTGAATGCGGTTATCCAAGAAGTTCCAGGTTTCCTGAAAATTCGGTGAGGAATCCTGAACCATGACCAGCTCCGTGGTGTTATAGATGCCCGTCAGCACGGCTCGCTTGGTGTACCAGTTCATCTGCAGAACACAGAAACATCATGTCCTTGTTTTTGACAGATTTAACTGAAAATTCAAAGAGCTTTAACTGAAAAGACAGGAGACGTGGAAGATGTTTCATAACAAGCAAGGAGACGTGAAAGGAAATGAAAACAGGGTTAAACTTTCTGTATTTCCACTGACTTTACCAAACACGACCGGAAGCTCAGAGAGGCAAGGTGGCGACACCTAGACGACAGAATGAGCTTCGTTCGTATGTTAGACACGCCTCCACTTCACCTGTTAAATCTCTGCTAAAGAATCATCTGACCTATTACAGTGGCTGTTGACATTTTGATAGATGACTGATTGTTTTACTCTTCTTTCTAGTATTTGACAATTTCATGTCCGCTTATACGCTATTTATTCTCGTTTTAACTCTGCAGATTGATGCACTTTGGTCAACTTTATTTATGATGCACTTTAAACATAAAGTTACATTGTAATATTAAAACAGATTTAAATAAATGAACATGCTTTGCGGGGAGATCATAAAACTAAACGCCACCAAGTTATGAAGAAAGAAGTTTAGTCAGAATAAGGATAAAAATATTTTTAATTCTTAGACTCGAATTTTTTTTTTTATTGACGTAGACTACAGACGTACGTTACGTAGGACCATGAACGTAGACTATAGACGTACGCTACGTAGGACCTCGAACGTAGACTACAAATGTACGCTACGTAGGACCTGGGAAGTAGACTGCAGACGTACGCTATGTAAGACCTTGGACGTAGACTACAGATGTACGCTACGTAGGACCTGGGACGTAGACTACAGACGTACGCTACGTAGGACCTGGGACGTAGACTACAGACGTACGCTACGTAGGACCTGGGAAGTAGACTAAAGACGTTCGCTACGTAGGACCTCGAACGTAGACTACAAATGTACGCTACGTAGGACCTGGGAAGTAGACTGCAGACGTACGCTATGTAGGACCTGGGAAGTAGACTGCAGACGTACGCTACGTAGGACCTCGAACGTAGACTACAAATGTACGCTACGTAGGACCTGGGACGTAGAGTGCAGACGTACGCTACGTAGGACCTGGGAAGTAGACTAAAGACGTTCGCTACGTAGGACCTGGGAAGTAGACTGCAGACGTACGCTACGTAGGACCTCGAACGTAGACTACAGACGTACGCTACGTAGGACCTCGAACGTAGACTACAAATGTACGCTACGTAGGACCTGGGAAGTAGACTGCAGACGTACGCTATGTAAGACCTTGGACGTAGACTACAGATGTACGCTACGTAGGAACTGGGACGTAGACTACAGACGTACACTACGTAGGAACTGGGACGTAGACTACAAACGTACACTACGTAGGAACTGGGACGTAGACTACAGACGTACGCTTCGTAGGACCTGGGACGTAGACTACAGACGTACGCTACGTAGGACCTGGGACGTAGACTACAGACGTACGCTACGTAGGACCTGGGAAGTAGACTACAGATTTATGCTACGAAGGACCTGGGACGTAGACTACAGACGTACGCTACGTAGGACCTGGGACGTAGACTACAGACGTACGCTACGTAGGACCTGGGACGTAGACTACAGATGTACGCTACATAGGACCTGGGAAGTAGACTACAGATGTACGCTACGTAGGACCTGGGAAGTAGACTACAGATTTATGCTACGTAGGACCTGGGACGTAGACTACAGACGTACGCTACGTAGGACCTGGGACGTAGACTACAGACGTACGCTACGTAGGACCTGGGACGTAGACTACAGATGTACGCTACATAGGACCTGGGAAGTAGACTACAGATGTACGCTATGTAGGACCTGGGAAGTAGACTAAAGATGTACGCTACGTAGGACCTGGGACGTAGACTACAGATGTACGCTACGTAGGACCTGGGACGTAGACTACAGATGTACGCTACGTAGGACCTGGGAAGTAGACTACAGACGTACGCTACGTAGGACCTGGGAAGTAGACTACAGACGTACGCTACGTAGGACCTCGGACGTAGACTACAGACGTACGCTACGTAGGACCTCGAACGTAGACTACAGATGTACGCTACGTAGGACCTGGGAAGTAGACTACAGATGTACGCTACGTAGGACCTGGGAAGTAGACTACAGACCTACGCTACGTAGGAACTGGGAAGTAGACTACAGACAAACGCTACGTAGGATCTCGGACGTAGACTACAGACGTACGCTACGTAGGATGACGAACGTAGACTACAGATGTACGCTAAATAGGACCTGGGAAGTAGACTACAGACGTACGCTACGTAGGATCTCGGACGTAGACTACAGACGTACGCTACGTAGGATCTCGGACGTAGACAACAGACGTACGGTACGTAGGACCTGGGAAGTAGACTACAGACGTACGCTATGTAGGAACTGGGACGTAGACTACAGACGTACGATACGTCGGACCTGGGACGTAGAAAACAGACGTACGCTACGTAGGATCTCGGACGTAGACTACAGACGTACGCTACGTCAGACCTGGGACGTAGACTACAGACGTACGCTACGTAGGACCTGGGACGTAGACAACAGACGTACGCTACGTAGGACCTGGGAAGTAGACTAAAGATGTACGCTACGTAGGACCTGGGAAGTAGACTACAGACGTACGCTATGTAGGACCTGGGACGTAGACTACAGACGTACGCTACGTAGGACCTGGGAAGTAGACTACAGACGTACGCTACGTAGGACCTGGGAAGTAGACTACAGATGTACGCTACGTAGGACCTGGGACGTAGACTACAGACGTACGCTACGTAGGACCTGGGACGTAGACTACAGACGTACGCTACGTAGGACCTGGGACGTAGACGACAGACGTACGCTACGTAGGACCTGGGAAGTAGACTACAGACGTACGCTACGTAGGACCTTGGACGTAGACTACAGATGTACGCTACGTAGGACCTGGGACGTAGACTACAGACGTACGCTACGTAGGACCTGGGACGTAGACTACAGACGTACGCTACGTAGGACCTGGGAAGTAGACTACAGACGTACGCTACGTAGGACCTGGGACGTAGACTACAGACGTACGCTACGTAGGACCTCGAACGTAGACTACAGATGTACGCTACGTAGGACCTGGGAAGCAGACTACAGATGTACGCTACGTAGGACCTGGGAAGTAGACTACAGATGTACGCTACGTAGGACCTGGGACGTAGACTACAGACGTACGCTACGTAGGACCTGGGAAGTAGACTACAGATGTACGCTACGTCGGACCTGGGAAGTAGACTACAGATGTACGCTACGTAGGACCTCGAACGTAGACTACAGATGTACGCTACGTAGGACCTGGGAAGCAGACTACAGATGTACGCTACGTAGGACCTGGGAAGTAGACTACAGATGTACGCTACGTAGGACCTGGGAAGTAGACTACAGACCTACGCTACGTAGGAACCGGGAAGTAGACTACAGACGTACGCTACGTAGGACCTGGACGTACACTACAGACGTACGTTACGTAGGACCTGGGACGTAGACTACAGACGTACGCTACGTAGGACCTGGGAAGTAGACTACAGACCTACGCTACGTAGGAACCGGGAAGTAGACTACAGACGTACGCTACGTAGGACCTGGACGTACACTACAGACGTACGTTACGTAGGACCTGGGACGTAGAAAACAGACGTACGCTACGTAGGATCTCGGACGTAGACTACAGACGTACGCTACGTAGGATCTCGGACGTAGACAACAGACGTACGGTACGTAGGACCTGGGAAGTAGACTACAGACGTACGCTATGTAGGAACTGGGACGTAGACTACAGACGTACGATACGTCGGACCTGGGACGTAGAAAACAGACGTACGCTACGTAGGACCTGGGACGTAGACTACAGACGTACGCTACGTAGGACCTGGGACGTAGACAACAGACGTACGGTACGTAGGACCTGGGAAGTAGACTACCGACGTACGCTATGTAGGAACTGGGACGTAGACTCCAGACGTACGATACGTCGGACCTGGGACGTAGAAAACAGACGTACGCTACGTACGACCTGGGACGTAGACTACAGACGTACGCTACGTAGGACCTGGGACGTAGACTAAAGACGTACGCTATGTAGGACCTGGGAAGTAGACTAAAGATGTACGCTACGTAGGACCTGGGAAGTAGACTACAGACGTACGCTACGTAGGACCTGGGACGTAGACTACAGACGTACGCTACGTAGGACCTGGGAAGTAGACTACAGATGTACGCTACGTCGGACCTGGGAAGTAGACTAAAGACGTACGCTACGTAGGACCTGGGAAGTAGACTACAGATGTACGCTACGTAGGACCTCGAACGTAGACTACAGATGTACGCTACGTAGGACCTGGGACGTAGACTACAGACGTACGCTACGTCAGATCTGGGACGTAGACTACAGACGTACGCTACGAAGGACCTGGGACGTAGACAACAGACGTACGCTACGTAGGACCTGGGACGTAAACAAATGACGTACGGTACGTAGGACCTGGGAAGTAGACTACAGACGTACGCTACGTAGGATCACGAACGTAGACTACAGACGTACGCTACGTAGGATCACGAACGTAGACTAGAGACGTACGCTACATAGGACCTGGGACGTAGACTACAGATGTACGCTACGTAGGACCTGGGACGTAGACTACAGATGTACGCTACGTAGGACCTGGGAAGTAGACTAAAGACGTACGCTATGTAGGACCTGGGAAGTAGACTAAAGACATACGCTACATAGGACCTGGGAAGTAGACTACAGATGTATGCTATGTAGGACCTGGGACGTACACTACAGACGTACGCTACGTAGGACGTGGGACGTAGACGAGAGACGTACGCTACGTAGGATCTCGGACGTAGACTACAGACGTACGCTACAGACGTACGCTACGTAGGATCTCGGACGTAGACAACAGACGTACGGTACGTAGGACCTGGGAAGTAGACTACAGACGTAGGCTATGTAGGAACTGGGACGTAGACTACAGACGTACGATACGTCGGACCTGGGACGTAGAAAACAGACGTACGCTACGTAGGACCTGGGACGTAGACTACAGACGTACGCTACGTAGGACCTGGGACGTAGACAACAGACGTACGGTACGTAGGACCTGGGAAGTAGACTACCGACGTACGCTATGTAGGAACTGGGACGTAGACTACAGACGTACGATACGTCGGACCTGGGACGTAGAAAACAGACGTACGCTACGTACGACCTGGGACGTAGACTACAGACGTACGCTACGTAGGACCTGGGACGTAGACTAAAGACGTACGCTATGTAGGACCTGGGAAGTAGACTAAAGATGTACGCTACGTAGGACCTGGGAAGTAGACTACAGACGTACGCTACGTAGGACCTGGGACGTAGACTACAGACGTACGCTACGTAGGACCTGGGAAGTAGACTACAGATGTACGCTACGTAGGACCTGGGAAGTAGACTAAAGACGTACGCTACGTAGGACCTGGGAAGTAGACTACAGATGTACGCTACGTAGGACCTCGAACGTAGACTACAGATGTACGCTACGTAGGACCTGGGACGTAGACTACAGACGTACGCTACGTCAGATCTGGGACGTAGACTACAGACGTACGCTACGAAGGACCTGGGACGTAGACAACAGACGTACGCTACGTAGGACCTGGGACGTAAACAAATGACGTACGGTACGTAGGAACTGGGACGTAGACTACAGACGTACGATACGTCGGACCTGGGACGTAGAAAACAGACGTACGCTACGTACGACCTGGGACGTAGACTAAAGACGTACGCTACGTAGGACCTGGGAAGTAGACTACAGACGTACGCTACGTAGGACCTGGGACGTAGACTACAGACGTACGCTACGTAGGACCTGGGAAGTAGACTACAGATGTACGCTACGTCGGACCTGGGAAGTAGACTACAGACGTACGCTACGTAGGACCTGGGAAGTAGACTACAGATGTACGCTACGTCGGACCTGGGAAGTAGACTAAAGACGTACGCTACGTAGGACCTGGGAAGTAGACTACAGATGTACGCTACGTAGGACCTCGAACGTAGACTACAGATGTACGCTACGTAGGACCTGGGAAGTAGACTACAGACGTACGCTACGTAGGACCTCGAACGTAGACAACAGACGTACGCTACGTAGGACCTGGGACGTAGACTACAGACGTACGCTATGTAGGATGACGAACGTAGACTACAGATGTACGCTACATAGGACCTGGGAAGTAGACTACAGACGTACGCTACGTAGGATCTCGGACGTAGACTACAGACGTACGCTACGTAGGATCTCGGACGTAGACAACAGACGTACGGTACGTAGGACCTGGGAAGTAGACTACAGACGTACGCTACGTAGGACCTCGAACGTAGACAACAGACGTACGCTACGTAGGACCTGGGACGTAGACTACAGACGTACGCTATGTAGGATGACGAACGTAGACTACAGATGTACGCTACATAGGACCTGGGAAGTAGACTACAGACGTACGCTACGTAGGATCTCGGACGTAGACTACAGACGTACGCTACGTAGGATCTCGGACGTAGACAACAGACGTACGGTACGTAGGACCTGGGAAGTAGACTACAGAAGTACGCTATGTAGGAACTGGGACGTAGACTACAGACGTACGATACGTCGGACCTGGGACGTAGAAAACAGACGTACGCTACGTAGGATCTCGGACGTAGACTACAGACGTACGCTACGTAGGATCTCGGACGTAGACAACAGACGTACGGTATGTAGGACCTGGGAAGTAGACTACAGACGTACGCTATGTAGGACCTCGAATGTAGTCTACAGACTACATCGAAACCGCTTACAAAGCATAGTTAAAGAGTGCAGTAAAATTACTGGCTGTCAGTTAAGTGATTTGTGGGACCTTTACAAATGCAGGGCTGTATGCAAGGCAAAGAAAATCCTTGCAGATCCTGCCCATCCTCTGCACAGGCAGTTTCAGCCATTGCGCTCAGGCAGGAGATATTGCGTGCCTAAGTTTAAAACCAATAGAGTCAGAAACTCCTTCATCCCAAGAGCCATTGGATTTTTAAATAAATCATAGTTGTTAATTTGCTACTTTTAGCGTCGCTTTATGTGCTGTGATGTTCTCATCTTACCATGTTTCCACTGTTATTTAACTTGCCTTTTATTATTTTATTATATTATTTTATTATTATTTTATTATTTTACTATTTTTATTTTATTATTTTACTATTTTTATTGTTTGTTGTTGTTGACTGATTGCACTTTTATGCTACCGGCTGCACACAAATTGCCCTTCGGGGACCTAATAAAGTATTGATTGATTGATTGAGACGTACGCTACGTAAGACCTCGGACGTAGACTACAGATGGATGCTACGTAGGACCTGGGACGTAGACTACAGACGTACGCTACGTCAGACCTGGGACGTAGACTACAGATGTACGCTACGTAGGACCTGGGAAGTAGACTAAAGACGTACGCTACGTAGGACCTGGGAAGTAGACTAAAGACGTACGCTACGTAGGACCTGGGAAGTAGACTAAAGACGTACGCTACGTAGGACCTGGGAAGTAGACTACAGGCGTACGCTACGTAGGACCTGGGAAGTAGACTACAGACGTACGCTACGTAGGACCTGGGAAGTAGACTACAGACGTACGCTACGTAGGATCACGAATGTAGACTACAGACGTACGCTACGTAGGATCACGAACGTAGACTACAGATGTACGCTACATAGGACCTGGGAAGTAGACTACAGATGTACGCTACATAGGACCTGGGAAGTAGACTACAGACGTACGCTACGTAGGATCTCGGACGTAGACTACAGACGTACGCTACGTAGGATAACGAACGTAGACTACAGATGTACGCTACATAGGACCTGGGAAGTAGACTACAGACGTACGCTACGTAGGATCACGAATGTAGACTACAGACGTACGCTACGTAGGATCACGAACGTAGACTACAGATGTACGCTACATAGGACCTGGGAAGTAGACTACAGACGTACGCTACGTAGGACCTGGGAAGTAGACTACAGACGTACGCTACGTAGGAACTCGGATGTAGACTACAGACGTACGCTACGTAGGATCTCGGACGTAGACAACAGACGTACGGTACGTAGGACCTGGGAAGTAGACTACAGACGTACGCTACGTAGGACCTGGGAAGTAGACTACAGACGTACACTACATAGGACCTGGGAAGTAGACTACAGACGTACACTACGTAGGATCACGAACGTAGACTACAGACGTACGCTACGTAGGACCTGGGACGTAGACAACAGACGTACGCTACGTCGGACCTGGGACGTAGACTACAGACGTACGCTACGTAGGATGACGAACGCAGACTACAGATGTACGCTACATAGGACCTGGGACGTAGACTACAGATGTACGCTACGTAGGATCACGAACGTAGACTACAGACGTACGCTACGTAGGACCTGGGACGTAGACAACAGACGTACGCTACGTCGGACCTGGGACGTAGACTACAGACGTACGCTACGTAGGATCACGAACGTAGACTACAGATGTACGCAACATAGGACCTGGGAAGTAGACTACAGACGTACGCTACGTAGGATCTCGGACGTAGACTACAGATGTACGCTACATAGGACCTGGGACGTAGACTACAGACGTACGCTACGTAGGACCTGGGACGTAGACTACAGACGTACGCTACGTAGGATCTCGGACGTAGACTACAGATGTACGCTACGTAGGACCTGGGACGTAGACTACAGACGTACGCTACGTAGGACCTGGGAAGTAGACTACAGACGTACGCTACGTAGGACCTGGGACGTAGACTACAGATGTACGCTACGTAGGACCTGGGACGTAGACTACAGATGTACGCTACGTAGGACCTGGGAAGTAGACTACAGACGTACGCTACGTAGGACCTGGGACGTAGACTACAGACGTACGCTACGTAGGACCTGGGAAGTAGACTACAGATGTACGCTACGTCGGACCTGGGAAGTAGACTACAGACGTACGCTACGTAGGACCTGGGAAGTAGACTACAGATGTACGCTACGTAGGACCTCGAACGTAGACTACAGATGTACGCTACGTGGGACCTGGGAAGTAGACTACAGATGTACGCTACGTAGGACCTGGGAAGTAGACTACAGATGTACGCTACATAGGACCTGGGACGTAGACTACAGACCTACGCTACGTAGGACCTGGGAAGTAGACTACAGACGTACGCTATGTAGGATCTCGGACGTAGACTACAGACGTACGCTACGTAGGATGACGAACGGAGACTACAGATGTACGCTAAATAGGACCTGGGAAGTAGACTACAGACGTACGCTACGTAGGATCTCGGACGTAGACTACAGACGTACGCTACGTAGGATCTCGGACGTAGACAACAGACGTACGGTACGTAGGACCTGGGAAGTAGACTAAAGACGTACGCTATGTAGGAACTGGGACGTAGACTACAGACGTACGATACGTCGGACCTGGGACATAGAAAACAGACGTACGCTACGTAGGATCTCGGACGTAGACTACAGACGTACGCTACGTAGGATCTCGGACGTAGAAAAAAGACGTACGCTACGTCAGACCTGGGACGTAGACTACAGACGTACGCTACGTAGGACCTGGGACGTAGACAACAGACGTACGCTACGTAGGACCTGGGACGTAGACAACAGACGTACGCTACGTAGGACCTGGGAAGTAGACTACAGACGTACGCTACGTAGGATCACGAACGTAGACGACAGAAGTACGCTACGTAGGACCTGGGAAGTAGACTACAGATGTACGCTACGTAGGACCTGGGACGTAGACTACAGACGTACGCTACGTAGGACCTGGGACGTAGACTACAGACGTACGCTACGTAGGACCTGGGACGTAGACGACAGACGTACGCTACGTAGGACCTGGGAAGTAGACTACAGACGTACGCTACGTAGGACCTTGGATGTAGACTACAGATGTACGCTACGTAGGACCACGAACGTAGACTACAGATGTACGCTACGTAGGACCTGGGAAGTAGACTACAGACGTACGCTATGTAGGAACTGGGACGTAGACTACAGACGTACGATACGTCGGACCTGGGACGTAGACTACAGATGTACGCTACGTAGGACCTCGGACGTAGACTACAGATGTACGCTACGTAGGACCTGGGACGTAGACTACAGACGTACGCTACGTAGGACCTGGGACGTAGACTACAGACGTACGCTACGTAGGACCTGGGAAGTAGACTACAGACGTACGCTACGTAGGACCTGGGAAGTAGACTACAGACGTACGCTACGTAGGATCACGAATGTAGACTACAGACGTACGCTACGTAGGATCACGAACGTAGACTACAGATGTACGCTACATAGGACCTGGGAAGTAGACTACAGATGTACGCTACATAGGACCTGGGAAGTAGACTACAGACGTACGCTACGTAGGATCTCGGACGTAGACTACAGACGTACGCTACGTAGGATAACGAACGTAGACTACAGATGTACGCTACATAGGACCTGGGAAGTAGACTACAGACGTACGCTACGTAGGATCACGAATGTAGACTACAGACGTACGCTACGTAGGATCACGAACGTAGACTACAGATGTACGCTACATAGGACCTGGGAAGTAGACTACAGACGTACGCTACGTAGGACCTGGGAAGTAGACTACAGACGTACGCTACGTAGGAACTCGGATGTAGACTACAGACGTACGCTACGTAGGATCTCGGACGTAGACAACAGACGTACGGTACGTAGGACCTGGGAAGTAGACTACAGACGTACGCTACGTAGGACCTGGGAAGTAGACTACAGACGTACACTACATAGGACCTGGGAAGTAGACTACAGACGTACACTACGTAGGATCACGAACGTAGACTACAGACGTACGCTACGTAGGACCTGGGACGTAGACAACAGACGTACGCTACGTCGGACCTGGGACGTAGACTACAGACGTACGCTACGTAGGATGACGAACGCAGACTACAGATGTACGCTACATAGGACCTGGGACGTAGACTACAGATGTACGCTACGTAGGATCACGAACGTAGACTACAGACGTACGCTACGTAGGACCTGGGACGTAGACAATAGACGTACGCTACGTCGGACCTGGGACGTAGACTACAGACGTACGCTACGTAGGATCACGAACGTAGACTACAGATGTACGCTACATAGGACCTGGGAAGTAGACTACAGACGTACGCTACGTAGGATCTCGGACGTAGACTACAGATGTACGCTACATAGGACCTGGGACGTAGACTACAGACGTACGCTACGTAGGACCTGGGACGTAGACTACAGACGTACGCTACGTAGAATCTCGGACGTAGACTACAGATGTACGCTACGTAGGACCTGGGACGTAGACTACAGACGTACGCTACGTAGGACCTGGGAAGTAGACTACAGACGTACGCTACGTAGGACCTGGGACGTAGACTACAGATGTACGCTACGTAGGACCTGGGACGTAGACTACAGATGTACGCTACGTAGGACCTGGGAAGTAGACTACAGACGTACGCTACGTAGGACCTGGGACGTAGACTACAGACGTACGCTACGTAGGACCTGGGAAGTAGACTACAGATGTACGCTACGTCGGACCTGGGAAGTAGACTACAGACGTACGCTACGTAGGACCTGGGAAGTAGACTACAGATGTACGCTACGTAGGACCTCGAACGTAGACTACAGATGTACGCTACGTGGGACCTGGGAAGTAGACTACAGATGTACGCTACGTAGGACCTGGGAAGTAGACTACAGATGTACGCTACATAGGACCTGGGACGTAGACTACAGACCTACGCTACGTAGGACCTGGGAAGTAGACTACAGACGTACGCTATGTAGGATCTCGGACGTAGACTACAGACGTACGCTACGTAGGATGACGAACGGAGACTACAGATGTACGCTAAATAGGACCTGGGAAGTAGACTACAGACGTACGCTACGTAGGATCTCGGACGTAGACTACAGACGTACGCTACGTAGGATCTCGGACGTAGACAACAGACGTACGGTACGTAGGACCTGGGAAGTAGACTACAGACGTACGCTATGTAGGAACTGGGACGTAGACTACAGACGTACGATACGTCGGACCTGGGACATAGAAAACAGACGTACGCTACGTAGGATCTCGGACGTAGACTACAGACGTACGCTACGTAGGATCTCGGACGTAGACAACAGACGTACGCTACGTCAGACCTGGGACGTAGACTACAGACGTACGCTACGTAGGACCTGGGACGTAGACAACAGACGTACGCTACGTAGGACCTGGGAAGTAGACTACAGACGTACGCTACGTAGGATCACGAACGTAGACGACAGAAGTACGCTACGTAGGACCTGGGAAGTAGACTACAGATGTACGCTACGTAGGACCTGGGACGTAGACTACAGACGTACGCTACGTAGGACCTGGGACGTAGACTACAGACGTACGCTACGTAGGACCTGGGACGTAGACTACAGACGTACGCTACGTAGGACCTGGGACGTAGACGACAGACGTACGCTACGTAGGATAACGAACGTAGACTACAGACGTACGCTACGTAGGACCTTGGATGTAGACTACAGATGTACGCTACGTAGGACCACGAACGTAGACTACAGATGTACGCTACGTAGGACCTGGGAAGTAGACTACAGACGTACGCTATGTAGGAACTGGGACGTAGACTACAGACGTACGATACGTCGGACCTGGGACGTAGACTACAGATGTACGCTACGTAGGACCTCGGACGTAGACTACAGATGTACGCTACGTAGGACCTGGGACGTAGACTACAGACGTACGCTACGTAGGACCTGGGACGTAGACTACAGACGTACGCTACGTAGGACCTGGGAAGTAGACTACAGACGTACGCTACGTAGGACCTGGGACGTAGACTACAGACGTACGCTACGTAGGACCTGGGAAGTAGACTACAGACGTACGCTACGTAGGACCTGGGAAGTAGACTACAGACGTACGCTACGTAGGACCTGGGACATAGACTACAGACGTACGCTACGTAGGACCTGGGAAGTAGACTACAGATGTACGCTACGTCGGACCTGGGAAGTAGACTACAGACGTACGCTACGTAGGACCTGGGAAGTAGACTACAGATGTACGCTACGTAGGACCTCGAACGTAGACTACAGATGTACGCTACGTAGGACCTGGGAAGTAGACTACAGACGTACGCTATGTAGGAACTGGGACGTAGACTACAGACGTACGATACGTCGGACCTGGGACATAGAAAACAGACGTACGCTACGTAGGATCTCGGACGTAGACTACAGACGTACGCTACGTAGGATCTCGGACGTAGACAACAGACGTACGCTACGTCAGACCTGGGACGTAGACTACAGACGTACGCTACGTAGGACCTGGGACGTAGACAACAGACGTACGCTACGTAGGACCTGGGACGTAGACAACAGACGTACGCTACGTAGGACCTGGGAAGTAGACTACAGACGTACGCTACGTAGGATCACGAACGTAGACGACAGAAGTACGCTACGTAGGACCTGGGAAGTAGACTACAGATGTACGCTACGTAGGACCTGGGACGTAGACTACAGACGTACGCTACGTAGGACCTGGGACGTAGACTACAGACGTACGCTACGTAGGACCTGGGACGTAGACGACAGACGTACGCTACGTAGGACCTGGGAAGTAGACTACAGACGTACGCTACGTAGGACCTTGGATGTAGACTACAGATGTACGCTACGTAGGACCACGAACGTAGACTACAGATGTACGCTACGTAGGACCTGGGAAGTAGACTACAGACGTACGCTATGTAGGAACTGGGACGTAGACTACAGACGTACGATACGTCGGACCTGGGACGTAGACTACAGATGTACGCTACGTAGGACCTCGGACGTAGACTACAGATGTACGCTACGTAGGACCTGGGACGTAGACTACAGACGTACGCTACGTAGGACCTGGGACGTAGACTACAGACGTACGCTACGTAGGACCTGGGAAGTAGACTACAGACGTACGCTACGTAGGACCTGGGACGTAGACTACAGACGTACGCTACGTAGGACCTGGGAAGTAGACTACAGACGTACGCTACGTAGGACCTGGGAAGTAGACTACAGACGTACGCTACGTAGGACCTGGGACGTAGACTACAGACGTACGCTACGTAGGACCTGGGAAGTAGACTACAGATGTACGCTACGTCGGACCTGGGAAGTAGACTAAAGACGTACGCTACGTAGGACCTGGGAAGTAGACTACAGATGTACGCTACGTAGGACCTCGAACGTAGACTACAGATGTACGCTACGTAGGACCTGGGACGTAGACTACAGACGTACGCTACGTCAGATCTGGGACGTAGACTACAGACGTACGCTACGAAGGACCTGGGACGTAGACAACAGACGTACGCTACGTAGGACCTGGGACGTAAACAAATGACGTACGGTACGTAGGACCTGGGAAGTAGACTACAGACGTACGCTACGTAGGATCACGAACGTAGACTACAGACGTACGCTACGTAGGATCACGAACGTAGACTAGAGACGTACGCTACATAGGACCTGGGACGTAGACTACAGATGTACGCTACGTAGGACCTGGGACGTAGACTACAGATGTACGCTACGTAGGACCTGGGAAGTAGACTAAAGACGTACGCTATGTAGGACCTGGGAAGTAGACTAAAGACATACGCTACATAGGACCTGGGAAGTAGACTACAGATGTACGCTATGTAGGACCTGGGACGTACACTACAGACGTACGCTACGTAGGACGTGGGACGTAGACGAGAGACGTACGCTACGTAGGATCTCGGACGTAGACTACAGACGTACGCTACAGACGTACGCTACGTAGGATCTCGGACGTAGACAACAGACGTACGGTACGTAGGACCTGGGAAGTAGACTACAGACGTAGGCTATGTAGGAACTGGGACGTAGACTACAGACGTACGATACGTCGGACCTGGGACGTAGAAAACAGACGTACGCTACGTAGGACCTGGGACGTAGACTACAGACGTACGCTACGTAGGACCTGGGACGTAGACAACAGACGTACGGTACGTAGGACCTGGGAAGTAGACTACCGACGTACGCTATGTAGGAACTGGGACGTAGACTACAGACGTACGATACGTCGGACCTGGGACGTAGAAAACAGACGTACGCTACGTACGACCTGGGACGTAGACTACAGACGTACGCTACGTAGGACCTGGGACGTAGACTAAAGACGTACGCTATGTAGGACCTGGGAAGTAGACTAAAGATGTACGCTACGTAGGACCTGGGAAGTAGACTACAGACGTACGCTACGTAGGACCTGGGACGTAGACTACAGACGTACGCTACGTAGGACCTGGGAAGTAGACTACAGATGTACGCTACGTAGGACCTGGGAAGTAGACTAAAGACGTACGCTACGTAGGACCTGGGAAGTAGACTACAGATGTACGCTACGTAGGACCTCGAACGTAGACTACAGATGTACGCTACGTAGGACCTGGGACGTAGACTACAGACGTACGCTACGTCAGATCTGGGACGTAGACTACAGACGTACGCTACGAAGGACCTGGGACGTAGACAACAGACGTACGCTACGTAGGACCTGGGACGTAAACAAATGACGTACGGTACGTAGGAACTGGGACGTAGACTACAGACGTACGATACGTCGGACCTGGGACGTAGAAAACAGACGTACGCTACGTACGACCTGGGACGTAGACTAAAGACGTACGCTACGTAGGACCTGGGAAGTAGACTACAGACGTACGCTACGTAGGACCTGGGACGTAGACTACAGACGTACGCTACGTAGGACCTGGGAAGTAGACTACAGATGTACGCTACGTCGGACCTGGGAAGTAGACTAAAGACGTACGCTACGTAGGACCTGGGAAGTAGACTACAGATGTACGCTACGTAGGACCTCGAACGTAGACTACAGATGTACGCTACGTAGGACCTGGGAAGTAGACTACAGACGTACGCTACGTAGGATCTCGGACGTAGACTACAGACGTACGCTACGTAGGATCTCGGACGTAGACAACAGACGTACGGTACGTAGGACCTGGGAAGTAGACTACAGAAGTACGCTATGTAGGATGACGAACGTAGACTACAGATGTACGCTACATAGGACCTGGGAAGTAGACTACAGACGTACGCTACGTAGGATCTCGGACGTAGACTACAGACGTACGCTACGTAGGATCTCGGACGTAGACAACAGACGTACGGTACGTAGGACCTGGGAAGTAGACTACAGAAGTACGCTATGTAGGAACTGGGACGTAGACTACAGACGTACGATACGTCGGACCTGGGACGTAGAAAACAGACGTACGCTACGTAGGATCTCGGACGTAGACTACAGACGTACGCTACGTAGGATCTCGGACGTAGACAACAGACGTACGGTATGTAGGACCTGGGAAGTAGACTACAGACGTACGCTATGTAGGACCTCGAATGTAGTCTACAGACTACATCGAAACCGCTTACAAAGCATAGTTAAAGAGTGCAGTAAAATTACTGGCTGTCAGTTAAGTGATTTGTGGGACCTTTACAAATGCAGGGCTGTATGCAAGGCAAAGAAAATCCTTGCAGATCCTGCCCATCCTCTGCACAGGCAGTTTCAGCCATTGCGCTCAGGCAGGAGATATTGCGTGCCTAAGTTTAAAACCAATAGAGTCAGAAACTCCTTCATCCCAAGAGCCATTGGATTTTTAAATAAATCATAGTTGTTAATTTGCTACTTTTAGCGTCGCTTTATGTGCTGTGATGTTCTCATCTTACCATGTTTCCACTGTTATTTAACTTGCCTTTTATTATTTTATTATATTATTTTATTATTATTTTATTATTTTACTATTTTTATTTTATTATTTTACTATTTTTATTGTTTGTTGTTGTTGACTGATTGCACTTTTATGCTACCGGCTGCACACAAATTGCCCTTCGGGGACCTAATAAAGTATTGATTGATTGATTGAGACGTACGCTACGTAAGACCTCGGACGTAGACTACAGATGGATGCTACGTAGGACCTGGGACGTAGACTACAGACGTACGCTACGTCAGACCTGGGACGTAGACTACAGATGTACGCTACGTAGGACCTGGGAAGTAGACTAAAGACGTACGCTACGTAGGACCTGGGAAGTAGACTAAAGACGTACGCTACGTAGGACCTGGGAAGTAGACTAAAGACGTACGCTACGTAGGACCTGGGAAGTAGACTACAGGCGTACGCTACGTAGGACCTGGGAAGTAGACTACAGACGTACGCTACGTAGGACCTGGGAAGTAGACTACAGACGTACGCTACGTAGGATCACGAATGTAGACTACAGACGTACGCTACGTAGGATCACGAACGTAGACTACAGATGTACGCTACATAGGACCTGGGAAGTAGACTACAGATGTACGCTACATAGGACCTGGGAAGTAGACTACAGACGTACGCTACGTAGGATCTCGGACGTAGACTACAGACGTACGCTACGTAGGATAACGAACGTAGACTACAGATGTACGCTACATAGGACCTGGGAAGTAGACTACAGACGTACGCTACGTAGGATCACGAATGTAGACTACAGACGTACGCTACGTAGGATCACGAACGTAGACTACAGATGTACGCTACATAGGACCTGGGAAGTAGACTACAGACGTACGCTACGTAGGACCTGGGAAGTAGACTACAGACGTACGCTACGTAGGAACTCGGATGTAGACTACAGATGTACGCTAAATAGGACCTGGGAAGTAGACTACAGACGTACGCTACGTAGGATCTCGGACGTAGACTACAGACGTACGCTACGTAGGATCTCGGACGTAGACAACAGACGTACGGTACGTAGGACCTGGGAAGTAGACTACAGACGTACGCTATGTAGGAACTGGGACGTAGACTACAGACGTACGATACGTCGGACCTGGGACATAGAAAACAGACGTACGCTACGTAGGATCTCGGACGTAGACTACAGACGTACGCTACGTAGGATCTCGGACGTAGACAACAGACGTACGCTACGTCAGACCTGGGACGTAGACTACAGACGTACGCTACGTAGGACCTGGGACGTAGACAACAGACGTACGCTACGTAGGACCTGGGACGTAGACAACAGACGTACGCTACGTAGGACCTGGGAAGTAGACTACAGACGTACGCTACGTAGGATCACGAACGTAGACGACAGAAGTACGCTACGTAGGACCTGGGAAGTAGACTACAGATGTACGCTACGTAGGACCTGGGACGTAGACTACAGACGTACGCTACGTAGGACCTGGGACGTAGACTACAGACGTACGCTACGTAGGACCTGGGACGTAGACGACAGACGTACGCTACGTAGGACCTGGGAAGTAGACTACAGACGTACGCTACGTAGGACCTTGGATGTAGACTACAGATGTACGCTACGTAGGACCACGAACGTAGACTACAGATGTACGCTACGTAGGACCTGGGAAGTAGACTACAGACGTACGCTATGTAGGAACTGGGACGTAGACTACAGACGTACGATACGTCGGACCTGGGACGTAGACTACAGATGTACGCTACGTAGGACCTCGGACGTAGACTACAGATGTACGCTACGTAGGACCTGGGACGTAGACTACAGACGTACGCTACGTAGGACCTGGGACGTAGACTACAGACGTACGCTACGTAGGACCTGGGAAGTAGACTACAGACGTACGCTACGTAGGACCTGGGAAGTAGACTACAGACGTACGCTACGTAGGATCACGAATGTAGACTACAGACGTACGCTACGTAGGATCACGAACGTAGACTACAGATGTACGCTACATAGGACCTGGGAAGTAGACTACAGATGTACGCTACATAGGACCTGGGAAGTAGACTACAGACGTACGCTACGTAGGATCTCGGACGTAGACTACAGACGTACGCTACGTAGGATAACGAACGTAGACTACAGATGTACGCTACATAGGACCTGGGAAGTAGACTACAGACGTACGCTACGTAGGATCACGAATGTAGACTACAGACGTACGCTACGTAGGATCACGAACGTAGACTACAGATGTACGCTACATAGGACCTGGGAAGTAGACTACAGACGTACGCTACGTAGGACCTGGGAAGTAGACTACAGACGTACGCTACGTAGGAACTCGAATGTAGACTACAGACGTACGCTACGTAGGATCTCGGACGTAGACAACAGACGTACGGTACGTAGGACCTGGGAAGTAGACTACAGACGTACGCTACGTAGGACCTGGGAAGTAGACTACAGACGTACACTACATAGGACCTGGGAAGTAGACTACAGACGTACACTACGTAGGATCACGAACGTAGACTACAGACGTACGCTACGTAGGACCTGGGACGTAGACAACAGACGTACGCTACGTCGGACCTGGGACGTAGACTACAGACGTACGCTACGTAGGATGACGAACGCAGACTACAGATGTACGCTACATAGGACCTGGGACGTAGACTACAGATGTACGCTACGTAGGATCACGAACGTAGACTACAGACGTACGCTACGTAGGACCTGGGACGTAGACAACAGACGTACGCTACGTCGGACCTGGGACGTAGACTACAGACGTACGCTACGTAGGATCACGAACGTAGACTACAGATGTACGCTACATAGGACCTGGGAAGTAGACTACAGACGTACGCTACGTAGGATCTCGGACGTAGACTACAGATGTACGCTACATAGGACCTGGGACGTAGACTACAGACGTACGCTACGTAGGACCTGGGACGTAGACTACAGACGTACGCTACGTAGAATCTCGGACGTAGACTACAGATGTACGCTACGTAGGACCTGGGACGTAGACTACAGACGTACGCTACGTAGGACCTGGGAAGTAGACTACAGACGTACGCTACGTAGGACCTGGGACGTAGACTACAGATGTACGCTACGTAGGACCTGGGACGTAGACTACAGATGTACGCTACGTAGGACCTGGGAAGTAGACTACAGACGTACGCTACGTAGGACCTGGGACGTAGACTACAGACGTACGCTACGTAGGACCTGGGAAGTAGACTACAGATGTACGCTACGTCGGACCTGGGAAGTAGACTACAGACGTACGCTACGTAGGACCTGGGAAGTAGACTACAGATGTACGCTACGTAGGACCTCGAACGTAGACTACAGATGTACGCTACGTGGGACCTGGGAAGTAGACTACAGATGTACGCTACGTAGGACCTGGGAAGTAGACTACAGATGTACGCTACATAGGACCTGGGACGTAGACTACAGACCTACGCTACGTAGGACCTGGGAAGTAGACTACAGACGTACGCTATGTAGGATCTCGGACGTAGACTACAGACGTACGCTACGTAGGATGACGAACGGAGACTACAGATGTACGCTAAATAGGACCTGGGAAGTAGACTACAGACGTACGCTACGTAGGATCTCGGACGTAGACTACAGACGTACGCTATGTAGGAACTGGGACGTAGACTACAGACGTACGATACGTCGGACCTGGGACATAGAAAACAGACGTACGCTACGTAGGATCTCGGACGTAGACTACAGACGTACGCTACGTAGGATCTCGGACGTAGACAACAGACGTACGCTACGTCAGACCTGGGACGTAGACTACAGACGTACGCTACGTAGGACCTGGGACGTAGACAACAGACGTACGCTACGTAGGACCTGGGACGTAGACAACAGACGTACGCTACGTAGGACCTGGGAAGTAGACTACAGACGTACGCTACGTAGGATCACGAACGTAGACGACAGAAGTACGCTACGTAGGACCTGGGAAGTAGACTACAGATGTACGCTACGTAGGACCTGGGACGTAGACTACAGACGTACGCTACGTAGGACCTGGGACGTAGACTACAGACGTACGCTACGTAGGACCTGGGACGTAGACGACAGACGTACGCTACGTAGGACCTGGGAAGTAGACTACAGACGTACGCTACGTAGGACCTTGGATGTAGACTACAGATGTACGCTACGTAGGACCACGAACGTAGACTACAGATGTACGCTACGTAGGACCTGGGAAGTAGACTACAGACGTACGCTATGTAGGAACTGGGACGTAGACTACAGACGTACGATACGTCGGACCTGGGACGTAGACTACAGATGTACGCTACGTAGGACCTCGGACGTAGACTACAGATGTACGCTACGTAGGACCTGGGACGTAGACTACAGACGTACGCTACGTAGGACCTGGGACGTAGACTACAGACGTACGCTACGTAGGACCTGGGAAGTAGACTACAGACGTACGCTACGTAGGACCTGGGACGTAGACTACAGACGTACGCTACGTAGGACCTGGGAAGTAGACTACAGACGTACGCTACGTAGGACCTGGGAAGTAGACTACAGACGTACGCTACGTAGGACCTGGGACGTAGACTACAGACGTACGCTACGTAGGACCTGGGAAGTAGACTACAGATGTACGCTACGTCGGACCTGGGAAGTAGACTACAGACGTACGCTACGTAGGACCTGGGAAGTAGACTACAGATGTACGCTACGTAGGACCTCGAACGTAGACTACAGATGTACGCTACGTAGGACCTGGGAAGTAGACTACAGACGTACGCTATGTAGGAACTGGGACGTAGACTACAGACGTACGATACGTCGGACCTGGGACATAGAAAACAGACGTACGCTACGTAGGATCTCGGACGTAGACTACAGACGTACGCTACGTAGGATCTCGGACGTAGACAACAGACGTACGCTACGTCAGACCTGGGACGTAGACTACAGACGTACGCTACGTAGGACCTGGGACGTAGACAACAGACGTACGCTACGTAGGACCTGGGACGTAGACAACAGACGTACGCTACGTAGGACCTGGGAAGTAGACTACAGACGTACGCTACGTAGGATCACGAACGTAGACGACAGAAGTACGCTACGTAGGACCTGGGAAGTAGACTACAGATGTACGCTACGTAGGACCTGGGACGTAGACTACAGACGTACGCTACGTAGGACCTGGGACGTAGACTACAGACGTACGCTACGTAGGACCTGGGACGTAGACGACAGACGTACGCTACGTAGGACCTGGGACGTAGACTACAGACGTACGATACGTCGGACCTGGGACGTAGACTACAGATGTACGCTACGTAGGACCTCGGACGTAGACTACAGATGTACGCTACGTAGGACCTGGGACGTAGACTACAGACGTACGCTACGTAGGACCTGGGACGTAGACTACAGACGTACGCTACGTAGGACCTGGGAAGTAGACTACAGACGTACTCTACGTAGGACCTGGGACGTAGACTACAGACGTACGCTACGTAGGACCTGGGAAGTAGACTACAGACGTACGCTACGTAGGACCTGGGAAGTAGACTACAGACGTACGCTACGTAGGACCTGGGACGTAGACTACAGACGTACGCTACGTAGGACCTGGGAAGTAGACTACAGATGTACGCTACGTCGGACCTGGGAAGTAGACTACAGACGTACGCTACGTAGGACCTGGGAAGTAGACTACAGATGTACGCTACGTAGGACCTCGAACGTAGACTACAGATGTACGCTACGTAGGACCTGGGAAGTAGACTACAGACGTACGCTATGTAGGAACTGGGACGTAGACTACAGACGTACGATACGTCGGACCTGGGACATAGAAAACAGACGTACGCTACGTAGGATCTCGGACGTAGACTACAGACGTACGCTACGTAGGATCTCGGACGTAGACAACAGACGTACGCTACGTCAGACCTGGGACGTAGACTACAGACGTACGCTACGTAGGACCTGGGACGTAGACAACAGACGTACGCTACGTAGGACCTGGGACGTAGACAACAGACGTACGCTACGTAGGACCTGGGAAGTAGACTACAGACGTACGCTACGTAGGATCACGAACGTAGACGACAGAAGTACGCTACGTAGGACCTGGGAAGTAGACTACAGATGTACGCTACGTAGGACCTGGGACGTAGACTACAGACGTACGCTACGTAGGACCTGGGACGTAGACTACAGACGTACGCTACGTAGGACCTGGGACGTAGACGACAGACGTACGCTACGTAGGACCTGGGAAGTAGACTACAGACGTACGCTACGTAGGACCTTGGATGTAGACTACAGATGTACGCTACGTAGGACCACGAACGTAGACTACAGATGTACGCTACGTAGGACCTGGGAAGTAGACTACAGACGTACGCTATGTAGGAACTGGGACGTAGACTACAGACGTACGCTACGTGGGACCTGGGACGTAGACTACAGATGTACGCTACGTAGGACCTCGGACGTAGACTACAGATGTACGCTACGTAGGACCTGGGACGTAGACTACAGACGTACGCTACGTAGGACCTGGGACGTAGACTACAGACGTACGCTACGTAGGACCTGGGAAGTAGACTACAGACGTACGCTACGTAGGACCTGGGACGTAGACTACAGACGTACGCTACGTAGGACCTGGGAAGTAGACTACAGACGTACGCTACGTAGGACCTGGGAAGTAGACTACAGACGTACGCTACGTAGGACCTGGGACGTAGACTACAGACGTACGCTACGTAGGACCTGGGAAGTAGACTACAGATGTACGCTACGTCGGACCTGGGAAGTAGACTACAGACGTACGCTACGTAGGACCTGGGAAGTAGACTACAGATGTACGCTACGTAGGACCTCGAACGTAGACTACAGATGTACGCTACGTAGGACCTGGGAAGCAGACTACAGATGTACGCTACGTAGGACCTGGGAAGTAGACTACAGACCTACGCTACGTAGGAACCGGGAAGTAGACTACAGACGTACGCTACGTAGGACCTGGACGTACACTACAGACGTACGTTACGTAGGACCTGGGACATAGAAAACAGACGTACGCTACGTAGGATCTCGGACGTAGACTACAGACGTACGCTACGTAGGATCTCGGACGTAGACAACAGACGTACGGTACGTAGGACCTGGGAAGTAGACTACAGACGTACGCTATGTAGGAACTGGGACGTAGACTACAGACGTACGATACGTCGGACCTGGGACGTAGAAAACAGACGTACGCTACGTAGGACCTGGGACGTAGACTACAGACGTACGCTACGTAGGACCTGGGACGTAGACAACAGACGTACGGTACGTAGGACCTGGGAAGTAGACTACCGACGTACGCTATGTAGGAACTGGGACGTAGACTACAGACGTACGATACGTCGGACCTGGGACGTAGAAAACAGACGTACGCTACGTAGGACCTGGGACGTAGACTACAGACGTACGCTACGTAGGACCTGGGACGTAGACTAAAGACGTACGCTATGTAGGACCTGGGAAGTAGACTAAAGATGTACGCTACGTAGGACCTGGGACGTAGACTACAGACGTACGCTACGTAGGACCTGGGACGTAGACTACAGACGTACGCTACGTAGGACCTGGGACGTAGACTACAGACGTACGCTACGTAGGACCTGGGAAGTAGACTACAGATGTACGCTACGTCGGACCTGGGAAGTAGAGTGCAGACGTACGCTATGTAGGACCTGGGACGTAGAGTGCAGACGTACGCTACGTAGGACCTGGGAAGTAGACTACAGACGTACGCTACGTAGGATCTCGGACGTAGACTACAGACGTACGCTACGTGGGACCTGGGACGTAGACTACAGATGTACGCTACGTAGGACCTGGGACATAGACTACAGACGTACGCTACGTAGGACCTGGGACGTAAACTACAGACGTACGCTACGTAGGACCTGGGACGTAGACTACAGACGTACGCTACGTAGGACCTGTGACGTAAACTACAGACGTACGCTACGTAGGACCTGGGACGTAGACTACAGACGTACGCTACGTAGGACCTGGGACGTAGACTACAGATGTACGCTACGTAGGACCTCGAACGTAGACTACAGATGTACGCTACGTAGGACCTGGAAAGTAGAGTGCAGACGTACGCTACGTAGCACCTGGGACGTAGAGTGCAGACGTACGCTATGTAGGACCTGGGACGTAGAGTGCAGACGTACGCTACGTAGGACCTGGGAAGTAGACTAAAGACGTTCGCTACGTAGGACCTCGAACGTAGACTACAGACGTACGCTACGTAGGACCTGGGACATAGACTATAGATGTACGCTACGTAGGACCTGGGACGTAGACTACAGATGTACGCTACGTAGGACCTGGGACGTAGAGTGCAGACGTACGCTACGTAGGACCTGGGAAGTAGACTAAAGACGTTCGCTACGTAGGACCTCGAACGTAGACTACAGACGTACGCTACGTAGGACCTGGGACGTAGACTACAGACGTACGCTACGTAGGACCTGGGACGTAGAGTGCAGACGTACGCTACGTAGGACCTGGGAAGTAGACTACAGACGTACGCTACGTAGGACCTGGGACGTAGACTACAGATGTACGCTACGTAGGACCTGGGACGTAGACTAAAGACGTTCGCTATGTAGGATTACGAATGTAGACTACAGATGTACGCTACGTAGGACCTGGGAAGTAGACTAAAGACGTTCGCTATGTAGGACCTCGAACGTAGACTACAGACGTACGCTACGTAGGATCACGAATGTAGACTACAGATGTACGCTACGTAGGACCTGGGAAGTAGACTAAAGACGTTCGCTATGTAGGACCTCGAACGTAGACTACAGACGTACGCTACGTAGGACCTGGGACGTAGACTACAGATGTACGCTACGTAGGACCTGGGACGTAGACTACAGATGTACGCTACGTAGGACCTCGAACGTAGACTACAGATGTACGCTACGTAGGACCTGGGAAGTAGAGTGCAGACGTACGCTATGTAGGACCTGGGACGTAGAGTGCAGACGTACGCTACGTAGGACCTGGGAAGTAGACTACAGACGTACGCTACGTAGGATCTCGGACGTAGACTACAGACGTACGCTACGTAGGACCTGGGACGTAGACTACAGACGTACGCTACGTGGGACCTGGGACGTAGACTACAGATGTACGCTACGTAGGACCTGGGACATAGACTATAGACGTACGCTACGTAGGACCTGGGACGTAAACTACAGACGTACGCTACGTAGGACCTGGGACGTAGACTACAGACGTACGCTACGTAGGACCTGGGATGTAGACTACAGACGTACGCTACGTAGGACCTGTGACGTAAACTACAGACGTACGCTACGTAGGACCTGGGACGTAGACTACAGACGTACGCTACGTAGGACCTGGGACGTAGACTACAGATGTACGCTACGTAGGACCTGGGACGTAGACTACAGATGTACGCTACGTAGGACCTGGGACGTAGACTACAGATGTACGCTACGTAGGACCTGGGACGTAGACTACAGATGTACGCTACGTAGGACCTCGAACGTACACTACAGATGTACGCTACGTAGGACCTGGGAAGTAGAGTGCAGACGTACGCTATGTAGGACCTGGGACGTAGAGTGCAGACGTACGCTACGTAGGACCTGGGAAGTAGACTACAGACGTACGCTACGTAGGATCTCGGACGTAGACTACAGACGTACGCTACGTGGGACCTGGGACGTAGACTACAGATGTACGCTACGTAGGACCTGGGACATAGACTACAGACGTACGCTACGTAGGACCTGGGACGTAAACTACAGACGTACGCTACGTAGGACCTGGGACGTAGACTACAGACGTACGCTACGTAGGACCTGTGACGTAAACTACAGACGTACGCTACGTAGGACCTGGGACGTAGACTACAGACGTACGCTACGTAGGACCTGGGACGTAGACTACAGATGTACGCTACGTAGGACCTCGAACGTAGACTACAGATGTACGCTACGTAGGACCTGGAAAGTAGAGTGCAGACGTACGCTACGTAGGACCTGGGACGTAGAGTGCAGACGTACGCTATGTAGGACCTGGGACGTAGAGTGCAGACGTACGCTACGTAGGACCTGGGAAGTAGACTAAAGACGTTCGCTACGTAGGACCTCGAACGTAGACTACAGACGTACGCTACGTAGGACCTGGGACGTAGACTATAGATGTACGCTACGTAGGACCTGGGACGTAGACTACAGATGTACGCTACGTAGGACCTGGGACGTAGAGTGCAGACGTACGCTACGTAGGACCTGGGAAGTAGACTAAAGACGTTCGCTACGTAGGACCTCGAACGTAGACTACAGACGTACGCTACGTAGGACCTGGGACGTAGACTACAGACGTACGCTACGTAGGACCTGGGACGTAGAGTGCAGACGTACGCTACGTAGGACCTGGGAAGTAGACTACAGATGTACGCTACGTAGGACCTCGAACGTAGACTACAGACGTACGCTACGTAGGACCTCGGACGTAGAGTGCAGACGTACGCTACGTAGGACCTGGGACGTAGAGTGCAGACGTATGCTACGTAGGACCTGGGACGTAGAGTGCAGACGTACGCTACGTAGGACCTGGGACGTAGACTACAGACGTACGCTACGTGGGACCTGGGACGTAGACTACAGATGTACGCTACGTAGGACCTGGGACGTAGACTACAGACGTACGCTACGTAGGACCTGGGACGTAAACTACAGACGTACGCTACGTAGGACCTGGGACGTAGACTACAGACGTACGCTACGTAGGACCTGGGATGTAGACTACAGACGTACGCTACGTAGGACCTGTGACGTAAACTACAGACGTACGCTACGTAGGACCTGGGACGTAGACTACAGACGTACGCTACGTAGGACCTGGGACGTAGACTACAGATGTACGCTACGTAGGACCTGGGACGTAGACTACAGATGTACGCTACGTAGGACCTGGGACGTAGACTACAGATGTACGCTACGTAGGACCTGGGACGTAGACTACAGATGTACGCTACGTAGGACCTCGAACGTACACTACAGATGTACGCTACGTAGGACCTGGGAAGTAGAGTGCAGACGTACGCTACGTAGGACCTGGGACGTAGAGTGCAGACGTACGCTACGTAGGACCTGGGAAGTAGACTACAGACGTACGCTACGTAGGATCTCGGACGTAGACTACAGACGTACGCTACGTGGGACCTGGGACGTAGACTACAGATGTACGCTACGTAGGACCTGGGACATAGACTACAGACGTACGCTACGTAGGACCTGGGACGTAAACTACAGACGTACGCTACGTAGGACCTGGGACGTAGACTACAGACGTACGCTACGTAGGACCTGTGACGTAAACTACAGACGTACGCTACGTAGGACCTGGGACGTAGACTACAGACGTACGCTACGTAGGACCTGGGACGTAGACTACAGATGTACGCTACGTAGGACCTGGGACGTAGACTACAGATGTACGCTACGTAGGACCTCGAACGTAGACTACAGACGTACGCTACGTAGGACCTCGGACGTAGAGTGCAGACGTACGCTACGTAGGACCTGGGACGTAGAGTGCAGACGTATGCTACGTAGGACCTGGGACGTAGAGTGCAGACGTACGCTACGTAGGACCTGGGACGTAGACTACAGACGTACGCTACGTGGGACCTGGGACGTAGACTACAGATGTACGCTACGTAGGACCTGGGACATAGACTACAGACGTACGCTACGTAGGACCTGGGACGTAAACTACAGACGTACGCTACGTAGGACCTGGGACGTAGACTACAGACGTACGCTACGTAGGACCTGGGATGTAGACTACAGACGTACGCTACGTAGGACCTGTGACGTAAACTACAGACGTACGCTACGTAGGACCTGGGACGTAGACTACAGACGTACGCTACGTAGGACCTGGGACGTAGACTACAGATGTACGCTACGTAGGACCTGGGACGTAGACTACAGATGTACGCTACGTAGGACCTGGGACGTAGACTACAGATGTACGCTACGTAGGACCTGGGACGTAGACTACAGATGTACGCTACGTAGGACCTCGAACGTACACTACAGATGTACGCTACGTAGGACCTGGGAAGTAGAGTGCAGACGTACGCTACGTAGGACCTGGGACGTAGAGTGCAGACGTACGCTACGTAGGACCTGGGAAGTAGACTACAGACGTACGCTACGTAGGATCTCGGACGTAGACTACAGACGTACGCTACGTGGGACCTGGGACGTAGACTACAGATGTACGCTACGTAGGACCTGGGACATAGACTACAGACGTACGCTACGTAGGACCTGGGACGTAAACTACAGACGTACGCTACGTAGGACCTGGGACGTAGACTACAGACGTACGCTACGTAGGACCTGTGACGTAAACTACAGACGTACGCTACGTAGGACCTGGGACATAGACTACAGACGTACGCTACGTAGGACCTGGGACGTAAACTACAGACGTACGCTACGTAGGACCTGGGACGTAGACTACAGACGTACGCTACGTAGGACCTGGGACATAGACTATAGATGTACGCTACGTAGGACCTGGGACGTAGACTACAGATGTACGCTACGTAGGACCTGGGACGTAGAGTGCAGACGTACGCTACGTAGGACCTGGGAAGTAGACTAAAGACGTTCGCTACGTAGGACCTCGAACGTAGACTACAGACGTACGCTACGTAGGACCTGGGACGTAGACTACAGACGTACGCTACGTAGGACCTGGGACGTAGAGTGCAGACGTACGCTACGTAGGACCTGGGAAGTAGACTACAGACGTACGCTACGTAGGACCTGGGACGTAGACTACAGATGTACGCTACGTAGGACCTGGGACGTAGACTAAAGACGTTCGCTATGTAGGATCACGAATGTAGACTACAGATGTACGCTACGTAGGACCTGGGAAGTAGACTAAAGACGTTCGCTATGTAGGACCTCGAACGTAGACTACAGACGTACGCTACGTAGGATCATGAATGTAGACTACAGATGTACGCTACGTAGGACCTGGGAAGTAGACTAAAGACGTTCGCTATGTAGGACCTCGAACGTAGACTACAGACGTACGCTACGTAGGACCTGGGACGTAGACTACAGATGTACGCTACGTAGGACCTGGGACGTAGACTACAGATGTACGCTACGTAGGACCTCGAACGTAGACTACAGATGTACGCTACGTAGGACCTGGGAAGTAGAGTGCAGACGTACGCTATGTAGGACCTGGGACGTAGAGTGCAGACGTACGCTACGTAGGACCTGGGAAGTAGACTACAGACGTACGCTACGTAGGATCTCGGACGTAGACTACAGACGTACGCTACGTAGGACCTGGGACGTAGACTACAGACGTACGCTACGTGGGACCTGGGACGTAGACTACAGATGTACGCTACGTAGGACCTGGGACATAGACTACAGACGTACGCTACGTAGGACCTGGGACGTAAACTACAGACGTACGCTACGTAGGACCTGGGACGTAGACTACAGACGTACGCTACGTAGGACCTGGGATGTAGACTACAGACGTACGCTACGTAGGACCTGTGACGTAAACTACAGACGTACGCTACGTAGGACCTGGGACGTAGACTACAGACGTACGCTACGTAGGACCTGGGACGTAGACTACAGATGTACGCTACGTAGGACCTGGGACGTAGACTACAGATGTACGCTACGTAGGACCTGGGACGTAGACTACAGATGTACGCTACGTAGGACCTGGGACGTAGACTACAGATGTACGCTACGTAGGACCTCGAACGTACACTACAGATGTACGCTACGTAGGACCTGGGAAGTAGAGTGCAGACGTACGCTATGTAGGACCTGGGACGTAGAGTGCAGACGTACGCTA
This sequence comes from Telmatherina bonti, assembly GCF_933228915.1. NCBI lineage: Eukaryota > Metazoa > Chordata > Actinopteri > Atheriniformes > Telmatherinidae > Telmatherina > Telmatherina bonti. Next base: position 45,130,684 of record NC_136620.1, read on the forward strand.
CGTAGGACCTGGGAAGTAGACTACAGACGTACGCTACGTAGGATCTCGGACGTAGACTACAGACGTACGCTACGTGGGACCTGGGACGTAGACTACAGATGTACGCTACGTAGGACCTGGGACATAGACTACAGACGTACGCTACGTAGGACCTGGGACGTAAACTACAGACGTACGCTACGTAGGACCTGGGACGTAGACTACAGACGTACGCTACGTAGGACCTGTGACGTAAACTACAGACGTACGCTACGTAGGACCTGGGACGTAAACTACAGACGTACGCTACGTAGGACCTGGGACGTAGACTACAGACGTACGCTACGTAGGACCTGTGACGTAAACTACAGACGTACGCTACGTAGGACCTGGGACATAGACTACAGACGTACGCTACGTAGGACCTGGGACGTAAACTACAGACGTACGCTACGTAGGACCTGGGACGTAGACTACAGACGTACGCTACGTAGGACCTGGGACATAGACTATAGATGTACGCTACGTAGGACCTGGGACGTAGACTACAGATGTACGCTACGTAGGACCTGGGACGTAGAGTGCAGACGTACGCTACGTAGGACCTGGGAAGTAGACTAAAGACGTTCGCTACGTAGGACCTCGAACGTAGACTACAGACGTACGCTACGTAGGACCTGGGACGTAGACTACAGACGTACGCTACGTAGGACCTGGGACGTAGAGTGCAGACGTACGCTACGTAGGACCTGGGAAGTAGACTACAGACGTACGCTACGTAGGACCTGGGACGTAGACTACAGATGTACGCTACGTAGGACCTGGGACGTAGACTAAAGACGTTCGCTATGTAGGATCACGAATGTAGACTACAGATGTACGCTACGTAGGACCTGGGAAGTAGACTAAAGACGTTCGCTATGTAGGACCTCGAACGTAGACTACAGACGTACGCTACGTAGGATCATGAATGTAGACTACAGATGTACGCTACGTAGGACCTGGGAAGTAGACTAAAGACGTTCGCTATGTAGGACCTCGAACGTAGACTACAGACGTACGCTACGTAGGACCTGGGACGTAGACTACAGATGTACGCTACGTAGGACCTGGGACGTAGACTACAGATGTACGCTACGTAGGACCTCGAACGTAGACTACAGATGTACGCTACGTAGGACCTGGGAAGTAGAGTGCAGACGTACGCTATGTAGGACCTGGGACGTAGAGTGCAGACGTACGCTACGTAGGACCTGGGAAGTAGACTACAGACGTACGCTACGTAGGATCTCGGACGTAGACTACAGACGTACGCTACGTAGGACCTGGGACGTAGACTACAGACGTACGCTACGTGGGACCTGGGACGTAGACTACAGATGTACGCTACGTAGGACCTGGGACATAGACTACAGACGTACGCTACGTAGGACCTGGGACGTAAACTACAGACGTACGCTACGTAGGACCTGGGACGTAGACTACAGACGTACGCTACGTAGGACCTGGGATGTAGACTACAGACGTACGCTACGTAGGACCTGTGACGTAAACTACAGACGTACGCTACGTAGGACCTGGGACGTAGACTACAGACGTACGCTACGTAGGACCTGGGACGTAGACTACAGATGTACGCTACGTAGGACCTGGGACGTAGACTACAGATGTACGCTACGTAGGACCTGGGACGTAGACTACAGATGTACGCTACGTAGGACCTGGGACGTAGACTACAGATGTACGCTACGTAGGACCTCGAACGTACACTACAGATGTACGCTACGTAGGACCTGGGAAGTAGAGTGCAGACGTACGCTATGTAGGACCTGGGACGTAGAGTGCAGACGTACGCTACGTAGGACCTGGGAAGTAGACTACAGACGTACGCTACGTAGGATCTCGGACGTAGACTACAGACGTACGCTACGTGGGACCTGGGACGTAGACTACAGATGTACGCTACGTAGGACCTGGGACATAGACTACAGACGTACGCTACGTAGGACCTGGGACGTAAACTACAGACGTACGCTACGTAGGACCTGGGACGTAGACTACAGACGTACGCTACGTAGGACCTGTGACGTAAACTACAGACGTACGCTACGTAGGACCTGGGACGTAGACTACAGACGTACGCTACGTAGGACCTGGGACGTAGACTACAGATGTACGCTACGTAGGACCTCGAACGTAGACTACAGATGTACGCTACGTAGGACCTGGAAAGTAGAGTGCAGACGTACGCTACGTAGGACCTGGGACGTAGAGTGCAGACGTACGCTATGTAGGACCTGGGACGTAGAGTGCAGACGTACGCTACGTAGGACCTGGGACGTAGACTACAGATGTACGCTACGTAGGACCTGGGACGTAGAGTGCAGACGTACGCTACGTAGGACCTGGGAAGTAGACTAAAGACGTTCGCTACGTAGGACCTCGAACGTAGACTACAGACGTACGCTACGTAGGACCTGGGACGTAGACTACAGACGTACGCTACGTAGGACCTGGGACGTAGAGTGCAGACGTACGCTACGTAGGACCTGGGAAGTAGACTACAGATGTACGCTACGTAGGACCTCGAACGTAGACTACAGACGTACGCTACGTAGGACCTCGGACGTAGAGTGCAGACGTACGCTACGTAGGACCTGGGACGTAGAGTGCAGACGTATGCTACGTAGGACCTGGGACGTAGAGTGCAGACGTACGCTACGTAGGACCTGGGACGTAGACTACAGACGTACGCTACGTGGGACCTGGGACGTAGACTACAGATGTACGCTACGTAGGACCTGGGACATAGACTACAGACGTACGCTACGTAGGACCTGGGACGTAAACTACAGACGTACGCTACGTAGGACCTGGGACGTAGACTACAGACGTACGCTACGTAGGACCTGGGATGTAGACTACAGACGTACGCTACGTAGGACCTGTGACGTAAACTACAGACGTACGCTACGTAGGACCTGGGACGTAGACTACAGACGTACGCTACGTAGGACCTGGGACGTAGACTACAGATGTACGCTACGTAGGACCTGGGACGTAGACTACAGATGTACGCTACGTAGGACCTGGGACGTAGACTACAGATGTACGCTACGTAGGACCTGGGACGTAGACTACAGATGTACGCTACGTAGGACCTCGAACGTACACTACAGATGTACGCTACGTAGGACCTGGGAAGTAGAGTGCAGACGTACGCTACGTAGGACCTGGGACGTAGAGTGCAGACGTACGCTACGTAGGACCTGGGAAGTAGACTACAGACGTACGCTACGTAGGATCTCGGACGTAGACTACAGACGTACGCTACGTGGGACCTGGGACGTAGACTACAGATGTACGCTACGTAGGACCTGGGACATAGACTACAGACGTACGCTACGTAGGACCTGGGACGTAAACTACAGACGTACGCTACGTAGGACCTGGGACGTAGACTACAGACGTACGCTACGTAGGACCTGTGACGTAAACTACAGACGTACGCTACGTAGGACCTGGGACGTAGACTACAGACGTACGCTACGTAGGACCTGGGACGTAGACTACAGATGTACGCTACGTAGGACCTCGAACGTAGACTACAGATGTACGCTACGTAGGACCTGGAAAGTAGAGTGCAGACGTACGCTACGTAGGACCTGGGACGTAGAGTGCAGACGTACGCTATGTAGGACCTGGGACGTAGAGTGCAGACGTACGCTACGTAGGACCTGGGAAGTAGACTAAAGACGTTCGCTACGTAGGACCTCGAACGTAGACTACAGACGTACGCTACGTAGGACCTGGGACGTAGACTATAGATGTACGCTACGTAGGACCTGGGACGTAGACTACAGATGTACGCTACGTAGGACCTGGGACGTAGAGTGCAGACGTACGCTACGTAGGACCTGGGAAGTAGACTAAAGACGTTCGCTACGTAGGACCTCGAACGTAGACTACAGACGTACGCTACGTAGGACCTGGGACGTAGACTACAGACGTACGCTACGTAGGACCTGGGACGTAGACTACAGATGTACGCTACGTAGGACCTGGGAAGTAGACTACAGACGTACGCTACGTAGGACCTGGGACGTAGAGTGCAGACGTACGCTACGTAGGACCTGGGAAGTAGACTACAGATGTACGCTACGTAGGACCTCGAACGTAGACTACAGACGTACGCTACGTAGGACCTCGGACGTAGAGTGCAGACGTACGCTACGTAGGACCTGGGACGTAGAGTGCAGACGTATGCTACGTAGGACCAGGGACGTAGAGTGCAGACGTACGCTACGTAGGACCTGGGACGTAGAGTGCAGATGTACGCTACGTAGGACCTGGGACGTAGACTACAGACGTACGCTACGTAGGACCTGGGACGTAGACTACAGATGTACGCTACGTAGGACCTGGGACATAGACTACAGACGTACGCTACGTAGGACCTGTGACGTAAACTACAGACGTACGCTACGTAGGACCTGGGACGTAGACAACAGACGTACGCTACGTAGGACCTGGGACGTAGACTACAGACGTACGCTACGTAGGACCTGGGACGTAGACTACAGACGTACGCTACGTAGGACCTGGGACGTAGACTACAGACGTACGCTACGTAGGACCTGGGAAGTAGACTACAGACGTACGCTACGTAGGACCTGGGACGTAGACTAAAGACGTACGGTACGTAGGACCTGGGACGTAAACAACAGATATACGTTACGTAGGACCTGGGACATAGACTACAGACGTACGGTACGTAGGATCTCGGACGTAGACTAAAGACGTACGGTACGTAGGACCTGGGACGTAAACAACAGATATACGTTACATAGGACCTGGGACATAGACTACAGATGTACGCTACGTAGTACCTGGGACGTAGACTACAGACGTACGCTACGTAGGATCACGAATGTAGACTACAGATGTACGCTACGTAGGACCTGGGAAGTAGACTAAAGACGTTCGCTACGTAGGACCTCGAACGTAGACTACAGACGTACGCTACGTAGGACCTGGGACGTAGACTACAGATGTACGCTACGTAGGATCTCGGACGTAGACTACAGACGTACGCTACGTAGGACCTGGGACGTAGACTACAGATGTACGCTACGTAAGATCTCGGACGTAGACTACAGATGTACGCTACGTAGGACCTGGGACGTAGACTACAGATGTACGCTACGTAGGACCTGGGACGTAGACTACAGATGTACGCTACGTAGGATCACGAATGTAGACTACAGATGTACGCTACGTAGGACCTGGGAAGTAGACTAAAGACGTTCGCTACGTAGGACCTCGAACGTAGACTACAGACGTACGCTACGTAGGACCTGGGACGTAGACTACAGATGTACGCTACGTAGGACCTCGAACGTAGACTACAGATGTACGCTACGTAGGACCTGGGAAGTAGAGTGCAGACGTACGCTATGTAGGACCTGGGACGTAGAGTGCAGACGTACGCTACGTAGGACCTGGGAAGTAGAGTGCAGACGTACGCTACGTAGGACCTGGGAAGTAGAGTGCAGACGTACGCTACGTAGGACCTGGGACGTAGAGTGCAGACGTACGCTACGTAGGACCTGGGAAGTAGACTAAAGACGTTCGCTACGTAGGACCTCGAACGTAGACTACAGACGTACGCTACGTAGGACCTGGGACGTAGACTACAGATGTACGCTACGTAGGACCTGGGAAGTAGACTAAAGACGTTCGCTACGTAGGACCTCGAACGTAGACTACAGACGTACGCTACGTAGGACCTGGGACGTAGACTACAGATGTACGCTACGTAGGACCTGGGACGTAGAGTGCAGACGTACGCTACGTAGGACCTGGGACGTAGAGTGCAGATGTACGCTACGTAGGACCTGGGACGTAGAGTGCAGATGTACGCTACGTAGGACCTCGGACGTAGAGTGCAGATGTACGCTACGTAGGACCTCGGACGTAGAGTGCAGATGTACGCTACGTAGGACCTCGGACGTAGAGTGCAGATGTACGCTACGTAGGACCTGGGACGTAGAGTGCAGACGTACGCTACGTAGGACCTGGGACGTAGAGTGCAGACGTACGCTACGTAGGACCTGGGACGTAGAGTGCAGATGTACGCTACGTAGGACCTCGGACGTAGAGTGCAGACGTACGCTACGTAGGACCTCGGACGTAGAGTGCAGATGTACGCTACGTAGGACCTGGGACGTAGAGTGCAGACGTACGCTACGTAGGACCTGGGACGTAGAGTGCAGACGTACGCTACGTAGGACCTGGGACGTAGAGTGCAGATGTACGCTACGTAGGACCTGGGACGTAGAGTGCAGATGTACGCTACGTAGGACCTCGGACGTAGAGTGCAGATGTACGCTACGTAGGACCTCGGACGTAGAGTGCAGACGTACGCTACGTAGGACCTCGGACGTAGAGTGCAGACGTACGCTACGTAGGACCTGGGACGTAGAGTGCAGACGTACGCTACGTAGGACCTGGGACGTAGAGTGCAGACGTACGCTACGTAGGACCTGGGACGTAGAGTGCAGACGTACGCTACGTAGGACCTGGGACGTAGAGTGCAGACGTACGCTACGTAGGACCTGGGACGTAGAGTGCAGACGTACGCTACGTAGGACCTGGGACGTAGAGTGCAGACGTACGCTACGTAGGACCTGGGACGTAGAGTGCAGATGTACGCTACGTAGGACCTCGGACGTAGAGTGCAGACGTACGCTACGTAGGACCTGGGACGTAGAGTGCAGACGTACGCTACGTAGGACCTGGGACGTAGAGTGCAGATGTACGCTACGTAGGACCTGGGACGTAGAGTGCAGACGTACGCTACGTAGGACCTGGGACGTAGAGTGCAGACGTACGCTACGTAGGACCTGGGACGTAGAGTGCAGACGTACGCTACGTAGGACCTGGGACGTAGAGTGCAGATGTACGCTACGTAGGACCTCGGACGTAGAGTGCAGACGTACGCTACGTAGGACCTCGGACGTAGAGTGCAGATGTACGCTACGTAGGACCTGGGACGTAGAGTGCAGACGTACGCTACGTAGGACCTGGGACGTAGAGTGCAGACGTACGCTACGTAGGACCTGGGACGTAGAGTGCAGATGTACGCTACGTAGGACCTGGGACGTAGAGTGCAGATGTACGCTACGTAGGACCTCGGACGTAGAGTGCAGATGTACGCTACGTAGGACCTCGGACGTAGAGTGCAGATGTACGCTACGTAGGACCTGGGACGTAGAGTGCAGACGTACGCTACGTAGGACCTGGGACGTAGAGTGCAGACGTACGCTACGTAGGACCTGGGACGTAGAGTGCAGACGTACGCTACGTAGGACCTGGGACGTAGAGTGCAGATGTACGCTACGTAGGACCTGGGACGTAGACTACAGACGTACGCTACGTAGGACCTGGGACGTAGACTACAGACGTACGCTACGTAGGACCTGGGACGTAGACTACAGACGTACGCTACGTAGGACCTGGGACGTAGACTACAGACGTACGCTACGTAGGACCTGGGACGTAGACTACAGACGTACGCTACGTAGGACCTGGGACGTAGACTACAGACGTACGCTACGTAGGACCTGGGAAGTAGACTATAGACGTACGCTACGTAGGACCTGGGACGTAGACTAAAGACGTACGGTACGTAGGACCTGGGACGTAAACAACAGATATACGTTACGTAGGACCTGGGACATAGACTACAGACGTACGGTACGTAGGATCTCGGACGTAGACTAAAGACGTACGCTACGTAGGACCTGGGACGTAGACTAAAGACGTACGGTACGTAGGACCTGGGACGTAAACAACAGATATACGTTACGTAGGACCTGGGACATAGACTACAGACGTACGGTACGTAGGATCTCGGACGTAGACTAAAGACGTACGCTACGTAGGACCGGGGACGTAGACTAAAGACGTACGGTACGTAGGACCTGGGACGTAAACAACAGATATACGTTACGTAGGACCTGGGACATAGACTACAGACGTACGGTACGTAGGACCTGGGACGTAGACTAAAGACGTACGGTACGTAGGATCTCGGACATAGACTACAGATGTACGCTACGTAGTACCTGGGACGTAGACTACAGACGTACGCTACGTAGGATCACGAATGTAGACTACAGATGTACGCTACGTAGGACCTGGGAAGTAGACTACAGACGTACGCTACGTAGGACCTGGGACGTAGACAACAGACGTACGCTACGTAGGACCTGGGAAGTAGACTACAGACGTACGCTACGTAGGATCACGAACGTAGACGACAGAAGTACGCTACGTAGGACCTGGGAAGTAGACTACAGATGTACGCTACGTAGGACCTGGGACGTAGACTACAGACGTACGCTACGTAGGACCTGGGACGTAGACTACAGACGTACGCTACGTAGGACCTGGGACGTAGACGACAGACGTACGCTACGTAGGACCTGGGAAGTAGACTACAGACGTACGCTACGTAGGACCTTGGATGTAGACTACAGATGTACGCTACGTAGGACCACGAACGTAGACTACAGATGTACGCTACGTAGGACCTGGGAAGTAGACTACAGACGCACGCTATGTAGGAACTGGGACGTAGACTACAGACGTACGATACGTCGGACCTGGGACGTAGACTACAGATGTACGCTACGTAGGACCTCGGACGTAGACTACAGATGTACGCTACGTAGGACCTGGGACGTAGACTACAGACGTACGCTACGTAGGACCTGGGACGTAGACTACAGACGTACGCTACGTAGGACCTGGGAAGTAGACTACAGACGTACGCTACGTAGGACCTGGGACGTAGACTACAGACGTACGCTACGTAGGACCTGGGAAGTAGACTACAGACGTACGCTACGTAGGACCTGGGAAGTAGACTACAGACGTACGCTACGTAGGACCTGGGACGTAGACTACAGACGTACGCTACGTAGGACCTGGGAAGTAGACTACAGATGTACGCTACGTCGGACCTGGGAAGTAGACTACAGACGTACGCTACGTAGGACCTGGGAAGTAGACTACAGATGTACGCTACGTAGGACCTCGAACGTAGACTACAGATGTACGCTACGTAGGACCTGGGAAGCAGACTACAGATGTACGCTACGTAGGACCTGGGAAGTAGACTACAGACCTACGCTACGTAGGAACCGGGAAGTAGACTACAGACGTACGCTACGTAGGACCTGGACGTACACTACAGACGTACGTTACGTAGGACCTGGGACATAGAAAACAGACGTACGCTACGTAGGATCTCGGACGTAGACTACAGACGTACGCTACGTAGGATCTCGGACGTAGACAACAGACGTACGGTACGTAGGACCTGGGAAGTAGACTACAGACGTACGCTATGTAGGAACTGGGACGTAGACTACAGACGTACGATACGTCGGACCTGGGACGTAGAAAACAGACGTACGCTACGTAGGACCTGGGACGTAGACTACAGACGTACGCTACGTAGGACCTGGGACGTAGACAACAGACGTACGGTACGTAGGACCTGGGAAGTAGACTACCGACGTACGCTATGTAGGAACTGGGACGTAGACTACAGACGTACGATACGTCGGACCTGGGACGTAGAAAACAGACGTACGCTACGTAGGACCTGGGACGTAGACTACAGACGTACGCTACGTAGGACCTGGGACGTAGACTACAGACGTACGCTACGTAGGACCTGGGAAGTAGACTACAGACGTACGCTACGTAGGACCTGGGACGTAGACTACAGACGTACGCTACGTAGGACCTGGGAAGTAGACTACAGACGTACGCTACGTAGGACCTGGGAAGTAGACTACAGACGTACGCTACGTAGGACCTGGGACGTAGACTACAGACGTACGCTACGTAGGACCTGGGAAGTAGACTACAGATGTACGCTACGTCGGACCTGGGAAGTAGACTACAGACGTACGCTACGTAGGACCTGGGAAGTAGACTACAGATGTACGCTACGTAGGACCTCGAACGTAGACTACAGATGTACGCTACGTAGGACCTGGGAAGCAGACTACAGATGTACGCTACGTAGGACCTGGGAAGTAGACTACAGACCTACGCTACGTAGGAACCGGGAAGTAGACTACAGACGTACGCTACGTAGGACCTGGACGTACACTACAGACGTACGTTACGTAGGACCTGGGACATAGAAAACAGACGTACGCTACGTAGGATCTCGGACGTAGACTACAGACGTACGCTACGTAGGATCTCGGACGTAGACAACAGACGTACGGTACGTAGGACCTGGGAAGTAGACTACAGACGTACGCTATGTAGGAACTGGGACGTAGACTACAGACGTACGATACGTCGGACCTGGGACGTAGAAAACAGACGTACGCTACGTAGGACCTGGGACGTAGACTACAGACGTACGCTACGTAGGACCTGGGACGTAGACAACAGACGTACGGTACGTAGGACCTGGGAAGTAGACTACCGACGTACGCTATGTAGGAACTGGGACGTAGACTACAGACGTACGATACGTCGGACCTGGGACGTAGAAAACAGACGTACGCTACGTAGGACCTGGGACGTAGACTACAGACGTACGCTACGTAGGACCTGGGACGTAGACTAAAGACGTACGCTATGTAGGACCTGGGAAGTAGACTAAAGATGTACGCTACGTAGGACCTGGGACGTAGACTACAGACGTACGCTACGTAGGACCTGGGACGTAGACTACAGACGTACGCTACGTAGGACCTGGGACGTAGACTACAGACGTACGCTACGTAGGACCTGGGAAGTAGACTACAGATGTACGCTACGTCGGACCTGGGAAGTAGAGTGCAGACGTACGCTATGTAGGACCTGGGACGTAGAGTGCAGACGTACGCTACGTAGGACCTGGGAAGTAGACTACAGACGTACGCTACGTAGGATCTCGGACGTAGACTACAGACGTACGCTACGTGGGACCTGGGACGTAGACTACAGATGTACGCTACGTAGGACCTGGGACATAGACTACAGACGTACGCTACGTAGGACCTGGGACGTAAACTACAGACGTACGCTACGTAGGACCTGGGACGTAGACTACAGACGTACGCTACGTAGGACCTGTGACGTAAACTACAGACGTACGCTACGTAGGACCTGGGACGTAGACTACAGACGTACGCTACGTAGGACCTGGGACGTAGACTACAGATGTACGCTACGTAGGACCTGGGACGTAGACTACAGATGTACGCTACGTAGGACCTCGAACGTAGACTACAGATGTACGCTACGTAGGACCTGGAAAGTAGAGTGCAGACGTACGCTACGTAGCACCTGGGACGTAGAGTGCAGACGTACGCTATGTAGGACCTGGGACGTAGAGTGCAGACGTACGCTACGTAGGACCTGGGAAGTAGACTAAAGACGTTCGCTACGTAGGACCTCGAACGTAGACTACAGACGTACGCTACGTAGGACCTGGGACATAGACTATAGATGTACGCTACGTAGGACCTGGGACGTAGACTACAGATGTACGCTACGTAGGACCTGGGACGTAGAGTGCAGACGTACGCTACGTAGGACCTGGGAAGTAGACTAAAGACGTTCGCTACGTAGGACCTCGAACGTAGACTACAGACGTACGCTACGTAGGACCTGGGACGTAGACTACAGACGTACGCTACGTAGGACCTGGGACGTAGAGTGCAGACGTACGCTACGTAGGACCTGGGAAGTAGACTACAGATGTACGCTACGTAGGACCTGGGACGTAGACTACAGACGTACGCTACGTAGGATCACGAATGTAGACTACAGATGTACGCTACGTAGGACCTGGGAAGTAGACTACAGACGTACGCTACGTAGGACCTGGGACGTAGACTACAGATGTACGCTACGTAGGACCTGGGACGTAGACTACAGATGTACGCTACGTAGGACCTGGGAAGTAGACTACAGATGTACGCTACGTAGGACCTGGGAAGTAGAGTGCAGACGTACGCTATGTAGGACCTGGGACGTAGAGTGCAGACGTACGCTACGTAGGACCTGGGAAGTAGACTACAGACGTACGCTACGTAGGATCTCGGACGTAGACTACAGACTTACGCTACGTAGGACCTGGGACGTAGACTACAGACGTACGCTACGTGGGACCTGGGACGTAGACTACAGATGTACGCTACGTAGGACCTGGGACATAGACTACAGACGTACGCTACGTAGGACCTGGGACGTAAACTACAGACGTACGCTACGTAGGACCTGGGACGTAGACTACAGACGTACGCTACGTAGGACCTGGGATGTAGACTACAGACGTACGCTACGTAGGACCTGTGACGTAAACTACAGACGTACGCTACGTAGGACCTGGGACGTAGACTACAGACGTACGCTACGTAGGACCTGGGACGTAGACTACAGATGTACGCTACGTAGGACCTGGGACGTAGACTACAGATGTACGCTACGTAGGACCTGGGACGTAGACTACAGATGTACGCTACGTAGGACCTGGGACGTAGACTACAGATGTACGCTACGTAGGACCTCGAACGTACACTACAGATGTACGCTACGTAGGACCTGGGAAGTAGAGTGCAGACGTACGCTATGTAGGACCTGGGACGTAGAGTGCAGACGTACGCTACGTAGGACCTGGGAAGTAGACTACAGACGTACGCTACGTAGGATCTCGGACGTAGACTACAGACGTACGCTACGTGGGACCTGGGACGTAGACTACAGATGTACGCTACGTAGGACCTGGGACATAGACTACAGACGTACGCTACGTAGGACCTGGGACGTAAACTACAGACGTACGCTACGTAGGACCTGGGACGTAGACTACAGACGTACGCTACGTAGGACCTGTGACGTAAACTACAGACGTACGCTACGTAGGACCTGGGACGTAGACTACAGACGTACGCTACGTAGGACCTGGGACGTAGACTACAGATGTACGCTACGTAGGACCTCGAACGTAGACTACAGATGTACGCTACGTAGGACCTGGAAAGTAGAGTGCAGACGTACGCTACGTAGGACCTGGGACGTAGAGTGCAGACGTACGCTATGTAGGACCTGGGACGTAGAGTGCAGACGTACGCTACGTAGGACCTGGGAAGTAGACTAAAGACGTTCGCTACGTAGGACCTCGAACGTAGACTACAGACGTACGCTACGTAGGACCTGGGACGTAGACTATAGATGTACGCTACGTAGGACCTGGGACGTAGACTACAGATGTACGCTACGTAGGACCTGGGACGTAGAGTGCAGACGTACGCTACGTAGGACCTGGGAAGTAGACTAAAGACGTTCGCTACGTAGGACCTCGAACGTAGACTACAGACGTACGCTACGTAGGACCTGGGACGTAGACTACAGACGTACGCTACGTAGGACCTGGGACGTAGAGTGCAGACGTACGCTACGTAGGACCTGGGAAGTAGACTACAGATGTACGCTACGTAGGACCTCGAACGTAGACTACAGACGTACGCTACGTAGGACCTCGGACGTAGAGTGCAGACGTACGCTACGTAGGACCTGGGACGTAGAGTGCAGACGTATGCTACGTAGGACCTGGGACGTAGAGTGCAGACGTACGCTACGTAGGACCTGGGACGTAGACTACAGACGTACGCTACGTGGGACCTGGGACGTAGACTACAGATGTACGCTACGTAGGACCTGGGACATAGACTACAGACGTACGCTACGTAGGACCTGGGACGTAAACTACAGACGTACGCTACGTAGGACCTGGGACGTAGACTACAGACGTACGCTACGTAGGACCTGGGATGTAGACTACAGACGTACGCTACGTAGGACCTGTGACGTAAACTACAGACGTACGCTACGTAGGACCTGGGACGTAGACTACAGACGTACGCTACGTAGGACCTGGGACGTAGACTACAGATGTACGCTACGTAGGACCTGGGACGTAGACTACAGATGTACGCTACGTAGGACCTGGGACGTAGACTACAGATGTACGCTACGTAGGACCTGGGACGTAGACTACAGATGTACGCTACGTAGGACCTCGAACGTACACTACAGATGTACGCTACGTAGGACCTGGGAAGTAGAGTGCAGACGTACGCTATGTAGGACCTGGGACGTAGAGTGCAGACGTACGCTACGTAGGACCTGGGAAGTAGACTACAGACGTACGCTACGTAGGATCTCGGACGTAGACTACAGACGTACGCTACGTGGGACCTGGGACGTAGACTACAGATGTACGCTACGTAGGACCTGGGACATAGACTACAGACGTACGCTACGTAGGACCTGGGACGTAAACTACAGACGTACGCTACGTAGGACCTGGGACGTAGACTACAGACGTACGCTACGTAGGACCTGTGACGTAAACTACAGACGTACGCTACGTAGGACCTGGGACGTAGACTACAGACGTACGCTACGTAGGACCTGGGACGTAGACTACAGATGTACGCTACGTAGGACCTCGAACGTAGACTACAGATGTACGCTACGTAGGACCTGGAAAGTAGAGTGCAGACGTACGCTACGTAGGACCTGGGACGTAGAGTGCAGACGTACGCTATGTAGGACCTGGGACGTAGAGTGCAGACGTACGCTACGTAGGACCTGGGAAGTAGACTAAAGACGTTCGCTACGTAGGACCTCGAACGTAGACTACAGACGTACGCTATGTAGGACCTGGGACGTAGACTATAGATGTACGCTACGTAGGACCTGGGACGTAGACTACAGATGTACGCTACGTAGGACCTGGGACGTAGAGTGCAGACGTACGCTACGTAGGACCTGGGAAGTAGACTAAAGACGTTCGCTACGTAGGACCTCGAACGTAGACTACAGACGTACGCTACGTAGGACCTGGGACGTAGACTACAGACGTACGCTACGTAGGACCTGGGACGTAGAGTGCAGACGTACGCTACGTAGGACCTGGGAAGTAGACTACAGATGTACGCTACGTAGGACCTCGAACGTAGACTACAGACGTACGCTACGTAGGACCTCGGACGTAGAGTGCAGACGTACGCTACGTAGGACCTGGGACGTAGAGTGCAGACGTATGCTACGTAGGACCTGGGACGTAGAGTGCAGACGTACGCTACGTAGGACCTGGGACGTAGAGTGCAGATGTACGCTACGTAGGACCTGGGACGTAGACTACAGACGTACGCTACGTAGGACCTGGGACGTAGACTACAGATGTACGCTACGTAGGACCTGGGACATAGACTACAGACGTACGCTACGTAGGACCTGTGACGTAAACTACAGACGTACGCTACGTAGGACCTGGGACGTAGACAACAGACGTACGCTACGTAGGACCTGGGACGTAGACTACAGACGTACGCTACGTAGGACCTGGGACGTAGACTACAGACGTACGCTACGTAGGACCTGGGACGTAGACTACAGACGTACGCTACGTAGGACCTGGGAAGTAGACTACAGACGTACGCTACGTAGGACCTGGGACGTAGACTAAAGACGTACGGTACGTAGGACCTGGGACGTAAACAACAGATATACGTTACGTAGGACCTGGGACATAGACTACAGACGTACGGTACGTAGGATCTCGGACGTAGACTAAAGACGTACGGTACGTAGGACCTGGGACGTAAACAACAGATATACGTTACGTAGGACCTGGGACATAGACTACAGATGTACGCTACGTAGTACCTGGGACGTAGACTACAGACGTACGCTACGTAGGACCTGGGAAGTAGACTACAGACGTACGCTACGTAGGATCTCGGACGTAGACTAAAGACGTACGGTACGTAGGACCTGGGACGTAAACAACAGATATACGTTACATAGGACCTGGGACATAGACTACAGATGTACGCTACGTAGTACCTGGGACGTAGACTACAGACGTACGCTACGTAGGATCACGAATGTAGACTACAGATGTACGCTACGTAGGACCTGGGAAGTAGACTAAAGACGTTCGCTACGTAGGACCTGGGACGTAGAGTGCAGACGTACGCTACGTAGGACCTGGGACGTAGAGTGCAGATGTACGCTACGTAGGACCTGGGACGTAGAGTGCAGACGTACGCTACGTAGGACCTGGGACGTAGAGTGCAGACGTACGCTACATAGGACCTGGGACGTAGACTACAGATGTACGCTACGTAGGACCTGGGACGTAGACTACAGATGTACGCTACGTAGGACCTGGGACGTAGAGTGCAGACGTACGCTATATAATACTTCTGACAGTGTCAGAAATATTGGTGCAGCACCATGGCGCGAGGAGCCCGGCCGGATACTGCGGGGGTAGTGATGGAAGGCGGACAGGAAGGTATGTGCAGTCGAGGAGGCGAATGGGGGGTGATAAGACCGACTCACATCAGTGGAGCGGTCTCCAGCGTAGTACCAGATGTCGTCCACCATGGTGGACAGGTGCTTCAGGCTTTGCGGGATGTTGTGAGGAAGCAGCAGGATGCTCATCGCCTAAAGACAAACATGCAAAGTGAAGAATGAAGAAGTGGTGTCCTGGCACACAGAAAGCCAGGTTTTTGTGCTGGGAACAAGTAGGAATGTTTACCTGCGGCCATGTTTCGATATAGGGGATGTACATCCGTAGCCTAGTCTCCACAGTGTCGCGGAGAAACTCAGAGGTCTTCTTTCTCCTGTAAATGCAGCTGAAAGTTCATTTCACAGGTAAATCTGTGAAACCAGCTTTTATTTTCATATCTGAATGTTTTCTCTGGTCCTGATTTAAAGCAGAGACTCCTGGAAAAACAACCTGATGCTTTCATCCAAGCAGGAAGCGTTTTATCGCGACCGTGATGAGCTTCCATGTGTCTGCCGCTTCCATAATAATGCTTTGGGACAACGGGACACATTTCAGACAACCACCACTCAGAACCGCATAGACGGTGTCATTTTAGTTTTCTCAGGCTCTGACAACAAACTTTTAGACTTTCATGTTTTTGCAAATATTACAAAAGATCATCTCAAATTTATCTTGGAATTTAACCATCATCAACTTTCTGGATTTAAAGATGTCCAAGGATGACCATGGTCTTCCCACACCTCAATTTTCCAAAAAGATATTGACCGCATGTAAACAGCTTCTATCCCTTCGCTTATCAACCATGTCCATCATGTTTATATTATATTCATATTCAGTTATTCATTACAGTAATGAAGCTTAATAAATATATAAAAAACTTTTTTTCTGAGAAACTGAGATCAGACAGTTATCAGTCCTTACAGGAGGTCTTGTTTTCTGTTAACTCGTTGATTCCAGAATAAAACATAAAATGAGGTGATTTTGTCAACTTCTAAACTGTTTACACAATAAATCCCAAAACTTTACGGATGTTTATGTTTATCTGATGTTCTGCTTCGTCCTGGTAAATTTAGACGTTGAATCTTCTGCCTGACTATGAATTAAAGACTAAAACCGTGAAATCTCTGTATGTGGGGCGTGTCTGTGGTCAAACAGGCTCTGGATGTGGGGCGTGTCTGTGGTCAAACAGGCTCTGGATGTGGGGCGTGTCTGTGGTCAAACGGGCTCTGGATGTGGGGCGTGTCTGTGGTCAAACGGGCTCTGGATGTGGGGCGTGTCTGTGGTCAAACGGGCTCTGGATGTGGGGCGTGTCTGTGGTCAAACGGGCTCTGGATGTGGGGCGTGTCTGTGGTCAAACGGGCTCTGGATGTGGGGCGTGTCTGTGGTCAAACGGGCTCTGGATGTGGGGCGTGTCTGTGGTCAAACGGCCTCTGGATGTGGGGCGTGTCTGTGGTCAAACGGGCTCTGGATGTGGGGCGTGTCTGTGGTCAAACGGGCTCTGGATGTGGGGCGTGTCTGTGGTCAAACGGCCTCTGGATGTGGGGCGTGTCTGTGGTCAAACGGGCTCTGGATGTGGGGCGTGTCTGTGGTCAAACGGGCTCTGGATGTGGGGCGTGTCTGTGGTCAAACGGGCTCTGGATGTGGGGCGTGTCTGTGGTCAAACGGGCTCTGGATGTGGGGCGTGTCTGTGGTCAAACGGGCTCTGGATGTGGGGCGTGTCTGTGGTCAAACGGGCTCTGGATGTGGGGCGTGTCTGTGGTCAAACGGGCTCTGGATGTGGGGCGTGTCTGTGGTCAAACGGGCTCTGGATGTGGGGCGTGTCTGTGGTCAAACGGCCTCTGGATGTGGGGCGTGTCTGTGGTCAAACGGCCTCTGGATGTGGGGCGTGTCTGTGGTCAAACGGGCTCTGGATGTGGGGCGTGTCTGTGGTCAAACGGCCTCTGGATGTGGGGCGTGTCTGTGGTCAAACGGGCTCTGGATGTGGGGCGTGTCTGTGGTCAAACGGGCTCTGGATGTGGGGCGTGTCTGTGGTCAAACGGGCTCTGGATGTGGGGACGGCTGGATTGCGTACTCGGCCTGACCCAGCTGCAGCTGGTCGTGCTGCTCAGACAGGACCTCCGTCAGCTGAGCGTTGCAGCGAGCGATGAAATGCAGGACCAGGTCTCCGGCACCGTTGTAGAACATCCCCGAGGACGCAGAGGACAAACCTAGAGACTGGGAGCGACAGCCGACGTTTCAGGACTTCACTGGAATCACAAGGAAACTCCAAAATTTTGTAAATGCAAAGTTAAACCAGAAACACAAGAAGATTCATAAATCGACCGTTAAAAATGGACTGACATTTTATTTTAATCAGTTTATGTTTGGAATGATGCTGGAGTTGTCATCTTTCCCAGTGGAACCACTGCATGAGGAAACACTGGCTTTCTATTTTCCTTAAAGACAAAATATTAAGAATTAATCAGAAATCAGTCTTTAATTCCCCCGATGACCAGTGGACACATTTTAACGGCGTGCCCACCCCCTGGCCTGGTTGCTGTCCGTTTCACCAGCTGGAGACCTTCCTGATCCCTCTCTTCCTTCCAACCTGACCTTGTGTTGAAGTGGTCCGACGTGCTGAAATGGGAATCAGACTGAAACCGGTTTAGACTCACCTCAGCTCCGGCTGCGATGGCCTCCACGGACCAGCCATGCTGAGGGACAAACTCCAGCGCCGCCGTCAGGATCCGAGCCTGAAGCTGCTCCTCCGTCTCGTAGTCCTCGTCCTGGTCTTCGCTCTGGCCACTTCACAGAGAAACAGAGTTCTGAGGATGGGACGGTGTTCGGGAGGAGGAACGAAGCCTTCCTGCTGACTGACCTGCTGGCGGTTTCTGCTGCTGGATCAGGGTCCTGCTGGGAAGCGGCGTGCGCGGACGGAGCCTGGTCGTGCTCATGGTACGTCGTGGAGGAGGACGAGGGTTTGTCCTGCAGCCTCAGCGCTGCGCAGTGGAAGCTTCGTCTCAGGCTGCTGCACGGCGGCGGCGCTGCTGCCGGGAAGGAAACTCTCTGATCAGCTCCTGGTTGATCAATAACAGGCATCAAATACATTTCTAGAAGAATATTTCACACGACCAGTTTTCTCTCACAAAACAAACTCAAACTGAGGACGTGAAAACAGCACAATGATATATATCGTCACCGGAGCCCTAACCCTCCAGCGAGTGGCAACGCTCCCATCGCCGCCTACAGAACGAACGTGGAAGTCACGTGGTTCATGGAGCAACCGATTGGTCCGCCGACCGTCATTCAGTTTCGCTGTTTTGGAAGCATTTTCCAGGTAAGTGAAATGACGACAGTGTTTGGTGTCGTGCGTCATTACCTAAATATCCTGCAACAAATCAAGTCAACTGTGTTATTAGAATTGGCCCAGTTTAAGTTTATTAGTTGTGTAATTAACCAGCTAGTGGTAGTTTAAACTGCGGTTAGTTAACAGCAACCAGACTCCAGACGACATCAGTAAATCTGTTTTCATCATGATTTTATTGCAGTTATCAGCTGTTTGTTCGCATGGAAAGATTTTGTTGGATTGTAGATTTATCCTTTGGTGATGGCTGAATTAGTTTCCCTGGTTTTAATTCCTGCTTGTAAACTAGACATTATAATATGAACTACAGACAGAACTTTTTTACTGAGACTAATGAGGTGAATTTAGTTGGAGTTTTACATCCATGAAGAGATAAAGTCTCAGCAGCATGGATGCAGAGACAGCCTGGTCCTGCTGGAGAAATCTGCATGTTCTGAGTTAAATAAGAAATATTTGATGGTATTAATGTGTGTTTAATGTTTTCCAGTGGATGTCAGAGCCTGGTGAACCTCCAGGTTTCCTCTGTCTGATGTAGTTTTCCAGTCTTTTCCATCTTCTGCATCAACATGAAACCTAGAAATGTGTTGCTGCTCCAGTAAGACCAGTCACATCCTCAGATAGCTTCCCAGTTCCTCCCAGCAGCTCCGCGTTGCCGTGGTTACCTTCTCATCCAGCCTGCACACAGTCAGACTGTCAAGTTATACTGTATAAAAATGTTTTATTGTTGTCTGTTTGATTGAAAGTTGAGTTTATTAAGACGTGATAAACTGATTTAATGTTAGTAACATCTTTAAAATGATTTATTAAGATCCTCTCTGCCATTCAGCTCATTTCCCATCTGACACCAGTTAGAACAGACTGACTGACTGGTTTCCATTGCTGGAGCGTTTGGAGACTGCAAATCCTGAAGTAAACCCTATATATATATATATATATATATATATATATATATATATATATATATATATATATATATGTGTGTGTGTGTGTGTGTGTGTGTGTGTGTGTGTATAAAAGATCGTTAAATATAGTCAGCAGATTTATTTTCTGGTGTGTTTACCATCTCGTTCCTGTTGATGATAAATTTCGTCTCTGCTGCTTCCAAAAATAAAGCTTTGATAAATTTTATAGACAGTATAGTAATCAATACACATTATTGGGCAATACTGAGGGTAAAGTGGGAGGAAAATTGATGTATTTGCGCCGCCTACCGCCAGAAACCCACTAAAATGGACTGACGGCGCTGAGTTGTTTGGAACTACTGAGAGCTACATGAACCACATGACCGCATGTCGGCGAGTTCAGAGTGTCGTAACTCTTTTACTACGTGGCTCTGGTCAGGAACCACGTGATGCTGCAGGTTTCTGTCCTTCACTTTCCTTTACTTTGCAGCAGCAGTCTGTCTAAATGCAGAGAAACTGCCTCCTGTAAAGTCATGAACCTGAAGAATAATCCAGTTCTCACCGCAGCCCAGCCCCCGCAAACCCCGCAGGAGCCCTCTGACCCGCACGAGCCCTCCAACGCCTCTCAGGAACGCCGCCATGTCCAGCTGCTTCACAGTTACGTCATGAAAATGCGACGCTATATACCGGAAGTCCTGCCGAAGCGGAGTACACTAACAAAACAAAAGTTCAATCATCAAATAAATATTCTTAAATTGTTTTTTAATAAAGAAAAGTACATTTATGTGCCTGAAGTACTTATTATTTTCAGTATGATGTGTGTTAACGCTACAGTTTCTCTTTTCTGAGACATAGTGAATGTCCCAGACGACGTTATTCTTTTCCTAAAAGTTTATTTTGAAAATAAAAACCGGAAACTGGTTGTTGTCGCAGAACTGGAGTTCCGACCAAGCTGCGTTCAGACTGCAGGCGAATTTCAGGTAAGACTGCGTTTTCCTGAAGTAAAGAAGCTTCTGGAGGTTTATAATGATTCTGTGGAGGCTTCGGGCTGATTTATGACGTACAGACTACGTCACAGTTTATCACGTCTCTACTGCGTCACAGTTTCCCTCCGTGGTCACCAGGTAACCCTGGTTAACCAGATAACCAGGGTTGATCATCATCTTCATCAGCTTGTGCAGCATTCTTCTTTGGACAATCAGCTCCAGCGGCTCCAGAGTTACTCCAAGCACAGAAGCAGCTTTCTGGATCAGTTTGTTGATTCTCTTCAAGTCTCTGGTTCTGATGCTACTACCCCAGCAGATGCTGCAAAGCTGACTGCACTCTCCACAACAGACTTCTAGAAGATATGCAACATCTTGGTGCAGACGTTAAACCATCTCAGCTTCCTTAAGAAGTACAGTCTGCTCTGACCTTTCTTGTAGATGTAGTCAGTGTTGCATTTCCAGTCCAGTTTGTTGTCCAGCTGAACTCCAAGGTACTTGTATTCCTCCACCACCTCCACCTCCTCTCCCAGGATGGAAACAGTGCTTTGTTTATTCTTCTTCCTCCTGAAGTCAACAATCATCTCTTTTGTTTTGCTGCTATTTAATATGAGATGATTGTCACCGCACCATTTAACAAACTGACTGACCAGTTCTCTGTACTCTGCTTCTTGTCCATCCCTGATACACCCCACAACTGCAGAGTCATCAGAGTATTTCTGCAGATGACAGGACTCAGAGTTGTACTGGAAGTCTGAGGTGTACAGAGTGAAGAGGAATGGCCAGAGTACAGTTCCTTGTGGTGCACCAGTGCTGCTGACCTCCATCTCAGACACACAACCTTTCAGTCTCACAAACTGGGGTCTGTTTGTGAGGTAGTCATAGATCCAGGTGGTTGTGGAGGTATCCACCTGGAATTTATGGAGCTTCTCACATAACAAAGCAGGCTGAATGGTATTAAAAGCACTGAGAAATGAAAGAACATGACCCTCAGAGTGCTGCCTGAATGGTCCAGATGAGAGTGTGTTCTCTGGAGCAGGTATATGATGGCATCTTCCACCCCAAGTCCATTACGATATGCAAACTGGAATGGGTCCTGAAAGGTGTTTACTTGCTTGTTGAGGTGAGCCAGTAAGAGTCTCTCCAGGACTTTCATGATGTGAGATGTCAGGGCAACTGGTCTGTAGTCACTTGGTTCAGCTGGTTGTGTTTTTTAGGCACTGGAACAAGGCAGGAGGTTTTCCACAGCACTGGGACTCTATTTTGTCTCAGACTGGTGTTGAAAAGGTGCTGGAGAATCGGACATAGTTGTTCTGAGCAGGTCTTGAGAACTCTGGGACTGATACCATCTGGACCTGCAGCCTTGTTCTGGTTCAGTTTCTCAAGTTGCTTCTTAACCTGATTGCAGGAGACAAACAAGGTGGAGGTCTCAGGATGTCCTGATGTGGAGGGAGATGAAGCTGTGTTCTGGTCCATGACTGAGCTGCAGGGGGACAGATTGGAGGCGTGACAGGAAAGCAGTGGGCTTATGGAGGGTGTGTGGTCTGTTGGGCTGGAGGTAGGGGGTGAACTGAACCTGTTGAAGAATATGTTCAGCTCATTAGCTCTGTCCAGACCTCCATCAGGCTGGTCCCCCTTTAACTTGAAGCCGGTGATCTTCTTCATTCCAGACCACACATCCCTCAGGTTATTCTGCTGGAGCTGACTTTCTAACTTCTTCCTTGTCTACTGCGGTCTGCACAGACCGTTTTAAAGCCCGGTACAGACACATTACAGTCAGGGATGTGTTCATGCAGCCATATCTCGGTGAAGCACATAATACTGCACTCTCTGTATTCTTTCTGAGACCTTGTTGGCATCTCGAGGTCGTCCGTTTTGTTAGCTAGCGATCTCACATTACCCATTTAGACGGTCGGTAAAAATGGTTTAAATCTCCATCGCTTTCTTCGCTCTCTGACTCCCGCTCTGCATCCTCTTCTCTTTCTTTTCAACTCCATCGGGATTTGATGTGTCGTTTCGCTGATAATCCTGATTTGGGAGAGGTTAATCAGTTGATCCTGATTGTAAACATGTCTTTCGTTGCCATGGAGACTCATCATAACAAGCCTTGAAAGAGCAAAAATATAGGGTAAATATAAAATATTTATAAAGCTGTCGCACAAAACCCGGCGTACGCCGGCAGACCTCCTTCGTTTTATCTTGTTCATGTACCGAAAAGCTTTTTAGAGGTTGTCTGGACCAGACCGCCATTTTGGGAACATCCCCCTCTCAGCTTTGTGTTGGAAGGTAGGGTGGAGGGGGGGGAAGTCTTGTCCGCATTCTGTAAACCTGCAGGCCCTAACGCTGCGACTCACAGTCGATTACAACAAATGTCTCCAGATGTTTACGGCACATAATCAGAGTTGTTCTCGCCACACTTGCAGCAACGAGACGTGAAGTTTTGTGGAGGAAGTCATGGCAGAACTTGGCATCAGACCCGGAGACGATGTGCTGCTGGTCTGGACTCGGCCTTCGGCTCCAGCAGCCCTGAAAGGCTTTGCTGAGGAAGTCACTGCTGTCGTCGGTGCAGATGGGAAGGTGTCTGTGGAGAACATGGAGAGACTGTTGCTTTGTGAGTTACTCATCTGATAAAGTTTGAGTTTTAACACCTGTAAAGAAAAGCCTGGAATCGGAATACTTCATACCAAGTCCCGTTTAACAGAAACCCATAACAACCAGCTCACGAAGAAGACTCAGTTTCTTTCCTCTCTTTTTCAGCATCTCATGCAGCTTCCAGCTTCGACTGGGTGTTGTCCTGTCTCCTAGTCGACAGCTCCTCCATCCATGCGTCAGAGACGTTGGCAGAGATGGTCAGAGTGCTGAAACCTGGTGGGAGGCTGGTCCTGGACGAACCAGTCACAGGTAAAGATGGGTAGAGGGAGCAGGCTGGTAAAAGTGGACCTCATGTCCATCTGCTAGTTTCCTCTGAAAAACATGACACTTTGTGTTTATGCAGTCCTACCCTACGCAGACGCAGTCCTACCGTAAATGGACCCAGTCCTACCGTAAACGGACCCAGTCCTACCCTACGCAGACACAGTGCTACCGTAAACGGACCCAGTCCTACCCTACGCAGACGCAGTCCTATCGTAAATGGACCCAAGCCTACCGTAAACGGACCCAGTCCTACCCTACGCAGACGCAGTCCTACCGTAAATGGACCCAGTCCTACCGTAAACGGACCCAATCCTACCCTACGCAGACGCAGTCCTACCGTAAATGGACCCAGTCCTACCCTACGCAGACGCAGTCCTACCGTAAATGGACCCAGTCCTACCCTACGCAGACGCAGTCCTACCGTAAACGGACCCAGTCCTACCCTACGCAGACGCAGTCCTACCGTAAACGGACCCAGTCCTACCCTACACAGACGCAGTCCTATCGTAAATGGACCCAGTCCTACCGTAAACGGACCCAGTCCTACCGTAAACGGACCCAGTCCTACCCTACGCAGACCCAGTCCTACCGTAAACGGACCCAGTCCTACCCTACGCAGACACAGTGCTACCGTAAACGGACCCAGTCCTACCCTACGCAGACGCAGTCCTATCGTAAATGGACCCAAGCCTACCGTAAACGGACCCAGTCCTACCCTACGCAGACGCAGTCCTACCGTAAATGGACCCAGTCCTACCGTAAACGGACCCAATCCTACCCTACGCAGACGCAGTCCTACCGTAAACGGACCCAGTCCTACCCTACGCAGACGCAGTCCTACCGTAAATGGACCCAGTCCTACCCTACGCAGACGCAGTCCTACCGTAAACGGACCCAGTCCTACCCTACGCAGACGCAGTCCTACCGTAAACGGACCCAGTCCTACCCTACACAGACGCAGTCCTATCGTAAACGGACCCAGTCCTACCGTAAACGGACCCAGTCCTACCATAAACGGACCCAGTCCTACCCTACGCAGACCCAGTCCTACCGTAAACGGACCCAGTCCTACCCTACGCAGACACAGTGCTACCGTAAACGGACCCAGTCCTACCCTACGCAGACGCAGTCCTATCGTAAATGGACCCAAGCCTACCGTAAACGGACCCAGTCCTACCCTACGCAGACGCAGTCCTACCGTAAATGGACCCAGTCCTACCGTAAACGGACCCAATCCTACCCTACGCAGACGCAGTCCTACCGTAAACGGACCCAGTCCTACCCTACGCAGACGCAGTCCTACCGTAAATGGACCCAGTCCTACCCTACGCAGACGCAGTCCTACCGTAAACGGACCCAGTCCTACCCTACGCAGACGCAGTCCTACCGTAAACGGACCCAGTCCTACCCTACGCAGACGCAGTCCTACCGTAAACGGACCCAGTCCTACCCTACGCAGACGCAGTCCTATCGTAAATGGACCCAGTCCTACCGTAAACGGACCCAGTCCTACCCTACGCAGACGCAGTCCTACCGTAAACGGACCCAGTCCTACCCTATGCAGACGCAGTCCTACCGTAAACGGACCCAGTCCTACCCTACGCAGACGCAGTCCTATCGTAAATGGACCCAGTCCTACCGTAAACGGACCCAGTCCTACCGTAAACCGACCCAGTCCTACCGTAAACGGACCCAGTCCTACCCTACGCAGACGCAGTCCTACCGTAAACGGACCCAGTCCTACCCTACGCAGACGCAGTCCTACCGTAAACGGACCCAGTCCTACCCTACGCAGACGCAGTCCTATCGTAAATGGACCCAGTCCTACCGTAAATGGACCCAGTCCTACCGTAAACGGACCCAGTCCTACCGTAAACCGACCCAGTCCTACCCTACGCAGACGCAGTCCTACCGTAAACGGACCCAGTCCTACCCTACGCAGACGCAGTCCTATCGTAAATGGACCCAGTCCTACCGTAAATGGACCCAGTCCTACCGTAAATGGACCCAGTCCTACCCTACGCAGACGCAGACCTTATTAAAAGTGTTACCCCGATACCGGCTAGGAGGAGGATGCTGTAAAAGGGGTTCAGAGGTAGTGTTAAAAGTGAACACCAGTGTAGTTTTAGTAAGGTCCAACTTCAACACCCGAGACCACCTGCGAGAATTTTCATTATCCATGTAGGAGGAAGGAGACTAGTTAGTCCCAGTATAGGAAAAAACGGACCCCCAAGGAGATGCAGAAGCGGAGTCAGACAAATACCACTGGTAACCAGTCCACTGATCACCGCGCTTCTCAAAGAACCGGAGAGAGGACAGAGGAAGAGTCACCGTGGCAGAAAATGAAAGGGTATTGTAACACACATAAGGCGCAGACGTCTCAAACATGGAGGAGGAAGAGCCCGAGCAGGGGCTCTGAAGAACGGCAATCGGGGTATAAGAGTAGATGGGCTTGCTTATCGGAATCCACCTAGACACCCGGCGACCACGGGATAAAGGAGACGCTGTAGGGAGAGGCAGAGGGGTGGTTGCCACAGTGAGGTTAACAAGAGGCAAAGCAGATTGATTAAAGAAGACAATAGGGAACACAATGATTACAGCAAAAATGACCAAGCAACACATTGAGCCTTTTAATGACCGACCATGAACCCTGAATGGGTGCCAGGGTCGATTCCTCTCCATGACACCGGGTGGGCGGAACTTGCGTTGGAGCTTGGCACGCTACTGTTGCAGGTGGACGCTAGTTTCACTCCACACTGATATTGTTTGAGAACGGCGGCTGGTCTTCAGGTGTGAGAGTAGACTGTCTCACTACCCACGCTACCACAGGGATTATTCTGCCCTCTGCTGGGTGGTGCGTTACACTGCTGCGACAGAGGTAGCAGCAAGACGAAGAGCAGAGTTCACCTTACACTGAGGATGTACAGAAGTGAAGGCCACAAGTCTTCAGATGTGAGAGTAGACCTTCTCACATCCAACACCACCACAGGGGATTATTCTGCCCCTATGTTGAGTGGGGTGACAACGCTGCTAGGGTGGACCAGAAGCAGCTGGAGGATCCTCAGCGGGAGGAGGCACCTTCCTGCAATGAGTCGCGTGCACCCACGTGGCTCTCTCCCCCACCTTCACTGCAGTCTGAGTGATCAGGAGAACCTGGAAGGGCCCCTCCCAATGCCGTTGATTCCACCTCCGTCTCTTGAAGCTCTTAACCAGAACGAAGTCCCCAGGTCTAAACAAATGGAGCTGTCCCTCCGCGGGCAAAGGGAGGGATGCTGACACCTGTGAGCGGATTCCTGAAAGAGTTTTAGTCAGGTTAGCACAATACGACAACATGTTGCTCTCACACAGAGCCGTATCAGGAGGCGGCGCCTTGGGTGGGCCCATCCCAACGTTCGGTGGAGCTGCAAACAGAATCTCAAAAGGACTGAGGTTAGATCTTTCCCTCCTACGCATGCGCATATACATCAGCACAATGGGAAGGGCCTTCGTCCAAGGGAGGCCTGATTCTGCACAGTACTTCGCCAGTTTGTTCTTCAGGGTCCCATTTTCCCTCTCAATTGCTCCCCCACTCGTCGAACTGTAGGAGCAGTGTTTCCTGACATCAATGCCTAGATGCAGGGAAATCTGAGACAGTGCCTCATTAGCAAAATGAGTTGCCCAGTCACTGGACAGACGTCCAGGGAGACCCCAGCGAGGAATTATTTCACACAGTAGGGCCCGCGCCACAGCAGACGCATCTGCCTTCGAAGTGGGAAAAGCCTCAACCCACTTAGACCACATGTCCACAACAACAAGACAATACCTCTTTCCTTCAGAGGGCGAGAGTTCAATGAAGTCCATCATCACATGTTCAAACGGCCCTGCAGGGGGTGGATGTGCCGCACTGTGAGCGTCCCGTGCCTGCCTGCCCGGATTGTGGGAAGCACAAACCAAGCACGCCTGGCAGTACCGCTGAGCACACGCCGTGAAACCCCTTGTGAACCAATGCGCCGCCACCATGTCCATCATTCCCCCTTTGGACACATGGTCCAAACCATGTGACAACTTAGCAAAATGATGAAACAAAGCAGAGGGCAAGCAAGGTTTACCACCAGGCCCAAACCAGCCCGCATCAGAGCAGGTGGCACCCGCTTTCCTCCATAGACGCCTATCATCCTGCGAAGCCAGGGACTGCATCGCAGAGAGGGAGGACGGAACCTCTGAAGACACTGCAACAAGAGCAAAAAAAGACATCCGAGAGGACAGGGGGCCCCGAGCAGCATCCGCCCGTGCATTCCCTGTAGAAACGGGGTCTGAACCGTTAGTGTGAGCAGAGCACTTACATACAGCAATCTGTGAAGGAAGCAAAACAGCAGATAAAAGCCTGTCGATCAGAGCATGATGGAGCACAGGTTTACCGTCCGACCTGAGGAAACCACGGTGTTTCCAGAGCGCCCCAAAATCATGCACAACCCCAAATGCGTAACGCGAGTCAGTCCACACGGTCACCGTCCTGTCCCGAGCCAACGAGCAAGCGCGAGTGAGTGCCACGAGTTCAGCAGCCTGCGACGAGAAATGAGCCGGGAGAGCAGCAGCCTCCACGACATCAGTAGCGGAGCAAACGGCATACCCAGCATAACTAACTCCTGTGTCAGAGTCCCGAGAAGCAGAGCCGTCAACATAAAAAACCAAGTCAGGACCCACCAGAGGCCGGTCAGAAAGGTCAGGCCTGGGGGTGCAAAGGATGGTCAGTTCAGCCACACAGTCATGGGGTGTGCCATCGTCAGGAGTGGGCAGGAGGGTGGCCGGATTGAGAACAGTGCAACGCTTCACAGTGACATTAGGGAGGCCCAAGAGGCTTGTGTGATATCTCAGGAACCGCGGAGCGGAGAAGGGCGAAGTTCTGTGCTCGGACAAGATCAGGTGGACTTCATGAGGGACCAGCAAGGTGAGATCAGAGTAACCAACTATGTCCCTTGAAGCAGCCAGAGCTCTGTCAGCTGCAGCCACAGCACGCAGACAGTGAGGCAAACCAGCAGCAACCGGATCCAGTTTACACGAGAAACAAGCAACTGGTCTCATAGAGCCACCGTGGTCCTGAAGGAGAACAGAAGTCATGCAACCTCCACGCCCACTCACGGTCTGGGTGAATGGCTTAGACGGATCAGGGAGCCCCAGCGTAGGAGGAGACTGAAGGGCCGACTTCAGGGCCTCAAAGGGCGATGAGGCCTCCGGAGTCCACCGCAGCCTCGCTGACATGGGCAGGGAATGTGTCAGGGCACGAAGGGGTTGGAGTACTCTGAGAAGTTAGGAACAAAGGCTCGGCAGTATGAACAGAGTCCTATGAACGAAAGGAGCTGCCTCACCGTCTCAGGCTTGGGAGCCTTCTGAATCGCTGTGAGATGTTTCGAAGAGAGACGCCTGCCCCGCCCAGAGACGCAGTGACCCAGAAACACAACCTCAGGTTGAGCAAACTGCATCTTCCTTTTGCTGACCTTGTGACCCTCCGCCGCCAAGTGGCAGAGCAGAGCCACAGTGTCAGCTACACATTGCTCCCTCGTCGGCGCACAAAGAAGCAAATCATCCATGTACTGGAGGAGGGCAGACCCCCCCGTCAAAACCAAAGAAGACAGAGAACCGACCAGGGCCTGGTTATACACAGTGGGTGACTCACAATACCCCTGTGGCATCCGAGTGAAGGTGTAGCCCGGCCCGCAAACTGAAATGCAAACCAAAACTGAGATCCCTTGTCCACAGGAACGCTATAGAAGGCGTTGCTTAGGTCGATCACCGTAAACCACCTAGAATGCGGAGGAACTGTAGACAAGATGGTATGAGGATTTGGCACCACCAGAGTGCGAGCATGCACTGCTGCATTTACGGCAGTAAGATCCTGGATAAAACACCACTCCTCTGGTGCAGGGGGCTCACGGTACTTCCTAATTGGCAGAATGGGCGTGTTAACAGGAGAGTCATCACAAGGCACTACCACACCCGACTGCAGGAGTGAATGAAAAACCGGCCGTATGCCTGCAATTGCTTCAGGCCTCAGGGGATACTGAGCCCGGCGAGGGCGAAAGTGAGACTTAGGCGTGACCACCAACGGTTGACAGTTCTTTATGAGTCCAACATCATAGGGATGGGAAGCCCACACACAGTCAGGAACCGAACCCAATTCAGAGAACTGGCCATCCTGTGAAGGGGAAGAAACAAGAGAGGCAGTCAGAGAAGTATGGATGACGTGAAGCGATCTCAGAGCTGGAAGCTGGAGCTGACATGGGGTTTTGCAGACGTTCAAGGAAGGAGAAAACAAGACCGAACTGTCAGAAGTGGGCAGCCAATCTGATGCAGATAGACAGGCCCTCATCCAGGGCCCTAGGTCCTGCCAGTCATCTGATTTCCCAAGAGCTACATGACTGCTATTCTGCACATCAAACAATTCCTGCTGGTCTGGATTAAGCAGAATAGAGAGGGCACATCTCGTGGAGGACCAAAACAGATCTTGGGAGTGTACAGCATCTTCTATGCCTGCAAAGAAATGTTTTTCAAAGCCAAGGTCAGGAGCACAGGCCACGTGTGCAGCGCAATGAAGACGCTCTGCAGACATGTACTGTGCAGCATGTGAAAGCCGCTCGCGTGCCATAGAACACAGCTGTTCAGACTGCTCTGAGTTTATCCACCACTGGTAGATAAACACGCCGCCCGAAGATACATGATTCACTAAGGAGTAGGCAGATTTAGAATTGGGATAGACCTCCACTCCAAGTGGGGTCGAACGAAGTTCAATACTCATAGCAATCA
The DNA here is from genome assembly GCF_933228915.1 of Telmatherina bonti. Lineage (NCBI taxonomy): Eukaryota > Metazoa > Chordata > Actinopteri > Atheriniformes > Telmatherinidae > Telmatherina > Telmatherina bonti. Next base: position 45,161,974 of record NC_136620.1, read on the forward strand.
TAAGATCCCGTCCCAGCAGATTAAATGGACAGCATTTAGAAAGCAAGAATGAATGTTTGAATGAGGGAGCACCATCTGAGGAGCAAGTAAGAGGAACAGTAAAGTTTTCCTTTACTTCCGAACCACTTGCAACCAGAGAATAGAGATGCCTCCCACTAAGGCTGGTGTTCAGCAGGTCAGAGTGGCGAATCACTGAAAACGTTGCTCCAGAATCAACAATAAAACTGAGTTTCTTTGTTCCAACAGTCAACATCATTGTGGGCAGATTTAAAATACTCTCTTCCGTGGGTGTTTGCAGCAGTGTGTGTGTTGGTGTGGGTGAGCACTTATCTGTGTGGTCTGGCGCCAGAGAAGGGCGGTCCTCAGTCGAACTCCCCTCTGAAGCTCCACCCTGCTTCACCTCTCAGTCTGCCAACTGGGGTCTGGCCGGTCCCCTAAGTCCTCCCCTTTCCCCACTGCGGAAGTAGCCACGTCTACGACCTCTCCCCCTGCGACGCCGAGATTTCAGGGGGCACTGCAGAGCCCAGTGGCCTGGTTGGAAGCAACAGTAACAAACGTCATCACGTTGTTGCATGTCAGGAGGTGGATAACGGGTTCCCACGTGTGTGAGGAGGTGGAGCTGCGTCTTGTGATGAGTGTCCTCCTTTTTCTGCTGGTCCTTAGCAGCTTTGTCATCCCGCCTGCGCTGCTGGTGTTTAGCATGGCGAACCACATCAGCCAGACGCACAGATGAATCAAAACAACCCACACAGGAGTCCTTGACCGCGTCAGCAAGCCGGGGGTCCATGTTGCTGAGAAACTGCTGCTTCAGAAGGCCCTCATAGGGGCCCATGCGAGCGTCGGGGTACCCCAGGGGTTTCTCTAAACCACTATGAGCATCAAAAACAGTTTGCAAACGTTCCAGGAAGTCCTCCACGGCTTCACCTGGCTTCTGCGTGCAAAGACTGATCTTGGAAAGATCACTGGTAACTGGGAAAAAGTCTCTGACAGACTGCAGAAACCGAACAACCCACTCTCTGTAGTCAAGGTCTTGGTCCTTTGCGGACTCCTGGTTCCATGCAGGGGTCGCCGGCTGGAAATGCATGTTGAACAGGGGTCTCAGAGGAGAGAATTGGGAGGGGGTGAGGACGTTCATCATGACTCGACCCAATTCACCAGAGGTGGGAGTGAAATCCCGGATAAACTCCTCCAACGCCTTGGCAAGAACATCTCCTCCCTTTTCAGGAGGCGGCAGGTGTTTTGCAGCCTTTATGATATCATTCGGAGTCCACGCTCGGTAAACAAACATTGGAGCCCCATGTGGTCCCCCCACCTGTACCATCGGCAGTTGGGGAACATGAGCCATCGTCTGCTGTCTAGTACGGCTGGAAATAGGAGGATCAGACTGTGTGGAACTGATGGTGCATTGTGCACCAAAGGCCCCTGCAAGGTTGTCCTGTAGCGACGCCTGCTGGACTGGACTGAGTACCGGAGGTGATGGGGTGGCGACACGTGGCACAGCCTCGGGCGACGCCTGGTGGACTGGACTGAGTACCGGAGGTGATGGGGTGGCGACACGTGGCACGGCCTCGGGCGACGCCTGCTGGACTGGACTGAGTACCGGAGGTGATGGGGTGGCGACACGTGGCACGGCCTCGGGCGACGCCTGGTGTACTGGACTGAGTACCGGAGGTGATGGGGTGGCGACACGTGGCACGGCCTCGGGCGACGCCTGGTGTACTGGACTGAGTACTGGAGGTGATGGGGTGGCGACACGTGGCACGGCCTCGGGCGACGCCTGGTGTACTGGACTGAGTACCGGAGGTGATGGGGTGGCGACACGTGGCACGGCTTCGGGCGACGCCTGGTGGACTGGACTGAGTACTGGAGGTGATGGGGTGGCGACACGTGGCACGGCCTCGGGCGACGCCTGGTGTACTGGACTGAGTACCGGAGGTGATGGGGTGGCGACACGTGGCACGGCTTCGGGCGACGCCTGGTGGACTGGACTGAGTACTGGAGGTGATGGGGTGGCGACACGTGGCACAGCCTCGGGCGACGCCTGCTGGACTGGACTGAGTACTGGAGGTGATGGGGTGGCGACACGTGGCACGGCCTCGGGCGACGCCTGGTGTACTGGACTGAGTACTGGAGGTGATGGGGTGGCGACACGTGGCACGGCCTCGGGCGACGCCTGCTGGACTGGACTGAGTACTGGAGGTGATGGGGTGGCGACACGTGGCACGGCCTCGGGCGACGCCTGGTGGACTGGACTGAGTACCGGAGGTGGGGGGGTGGCGAGACGTGGCAAGGCCTCGGGCGACGCCTGGTGTACTGGACTGAGTACTGGAGGTGATGGGGTGGCGACACGTGGCACGGCCTCGGGCGACGCCTGGTGTACTGGACTGAGTACTGGAGGTGATGGGGTGGCGACACGTGGCACGGCCTCGGGCGACGCCTGGTGGACTGGACTGAGTACCGGAGGTGGGGGGGTGGCGAGACGTGGCAAGGCCTCGGGCGACGCCTGGTGTACTGGACTGAGTACTGGAGGTGATGGGGTGGCGACACGTGGCACGGCCTCGGGCGACGCCTGGTGGACTGGACTGAGTACTGGAGGTGATGGGGTGGCGACACGTGGCAAGGCCTCGGCCTCAGACGATGATGGCTGCGCGCTGCTGTGCTGTGAGCTCGGTCCATCATCTTTTCTCTCCCGATAGAGCTGATCAGTTGGACAATAAGGCGGAAGGGTGGAGTCCAGAGAGTAGTCGACTGAAGATGCCCACATGGATGTCTGTATTGAAGGATAAAGAGAAGCTGAGGTTCCTGGTTTAACATTAGGTTTCTTAGCAGGCCTCTCCTGTCCCTTATCACCATGTGCTACTCCAGACATAACTGTCTGGCTTTTCTTCTGGCCCTTACTTCCTCTTAATTCACACTCTTGTTCCCATTTCTTTAGACATTCATTCATTCTGTACATCATTTTCACATCTTCACTCTTAACCGTTTTTCTTTCCAACATCTTACAGCGTTCCTTTTCTAGTTCATCTCTCAACTTCTTCAACTGGTTCTTACTAAGTGATCCACCATCAGGAAACCCGAACTTTTCACACCACAAAACGAGAAATTCACAACATTCATTCCCATATTTCTTTTTCATCAACATCATAATAGGTGAATCTGGTTTAGATTGCTCCTCCTTTCCCCCTATATTCCCCATCGTCACCTGATCTTATATTTCTGTTATGTCAGTCCTAAAAGTCTGCTCACAGGGCTTCGTTTAGTAACCTGATCTCGCACTCACAGGGCTTCTTTTTGGAACCTGATCTCGCATTTCTACTCACAGGGCTTCGTTTCGGAACCTGATCTCGTAGTACTACTCACAGGGCTTCGTTTTGGAACCTGATCTCGTAGTACTACTCACAGGGCTTCATTTCGGAACCTGATCTCGCACTCACAGGGCTTCGTTTCGGAACCTGATCTCGTACTCACAGGGCTTCTTTTTGGAACCTGATCTCGCATTTCTACTCACAGGGCTTCTTTTTGGAACCTGATCTCGCATTTCTACTCACAGGGCTTCTTTTTGGAACCTGATCTCGTATTTCTACTCACAGGGCTTCGTTTCGGAACCTGATCTCACAGAGTCTATGTCTCTAAGTGTCTATTTGTCAAAGTCAGTCCTGGGGAAAAAAAGCGCAACCACCAGTATTATGAAAACAGTCGACAATTTCATAACAAATCTGTTTCAGTTTGATTAGCATTAAGAATCACTCAATCTATAATATTATTTCAAAACCACTCTGAATTATAATTTGGGAAAATATACTTCTCACCAGATAAACCCACACGTGGGTTGAGATCCCCTCGTGATCGACCGAAACCGTTGACTGTGGCCCTCGTCACTCTCAAGGCCTACGCGAGGTTTGAGGATGAATCTGTTTGGATCCAGGTGGCCTGCCCCTCAGTCCGGTCCCGGAAGAAGCACATGGGATCCCACTTCTGACACCAAATTGTCGTGGAATTTATCCGATGAGAAATAAATCTATTAATCAACTGTTTTCTGTTCAGATTTATTGATCATGTACAGATGTTGCGAGCGAGAGGTCTCGAGAGCTCTGCCCCTGCTCAGAGTGTTACAGCATTCTCTAAACAACCTCTGCCTGGCAGCACGAGTCAAAACAACTGCTAGCTTGGAGATAACAACAGTTAAAGCTGAAGCAGGCCTTGAACAGAACACTTGGTTTTATGCATGAATCTACTAAAGCAAGCTTACTGAACTACTCTAAACTATGCAGAATATAAAACTTGTACTACATAAAAGAAGCTTAATAAATGAGTAACATATTAAAACCAGACCCAGTCCTGCCGTACGCAGACCCAGTCCTACCGTACGCAGACCCACTCCTACCGTACGCAGACCCAGTCCTGCCGTACGCAGACCCAGTCCTACCGTAAGCAGACCCACTCCTACCGTACGCAGACCCAGTCCTACCGTAAGCAGACCCACTCCTACCGTAAGCAGACCCAGTCCTACCGTAAGCAGACCCACTCCTACCGTAAGCAGACCCAGTCCTACCGTAAGCAGACCCAGTCCTACCGTAAGCAGACCCACTCCTACCGTATGCAGACGCAGTCCTGCCCTACGCGGACGCATTTTTGCCTTACGTAGACGCAGTCCTACCGTAAGGTGATGCAGTCCTACCCTACGCAGACGCAGTCCTACCCTACGCAGACGCTGTTCTACCGTACGCAGACGCAGTCCTACGTAAGCAGACCCAGTCCTACCCTACGCAGACCCGGTCCTACCCTACGCAGACGCAGTCCTACCCTACGCAGACGCTGTTCTACCGTACGCAGACGCAGTCCTACGTAAGCAGACCCAGTCCTACCCTACGCAGACCCAGTCCTACCCTACGCAGACCCGGTCCTACCCTACGCGGACCCAGTCCTACCCTACGCAGACGCAGTCCTATAAGCCTACGCAGACCCAGTCCTACCATACGCGGACACAGTTTTACCGTACGCAGACCCAGTTCTACCGTAGGCAGACCCAGTCCTACCCTACGCAGACCTTATTAAAAGTGTTACCCCGATACCGACTAGGAGGAGGATGCTGTAAAAGGGGTTCAGAGGTAGTGTTAAAAGTGAACACCAGTGTAGTCTTAGTAAGGTCCAACTTCAACACACGAGACCACCTGCGAGAATTTTCATTATCCATGTAGGAGGAAGGAGACTAGTTAGTCCCAGTATAGGAAAAAACGGACCCCCAAGGAGACGCAGAAGCGGAGCGGAGTCAGACAAATACCATCCTACCGTAAGCAGACCCACTCCTACCGTACGCAGACGCAGTCCTGCCCTACGCGGACGCATTTCTGCCTTACGTAGACGCAGTCCTACCGTAAGGTGATGCAGTCCTACCCTACGCAGACGCAGTCCTACCGTACGCAGACGCTGTTCTACCATACGCGGACACAGTTCTACCCTACGCAGACCCAGTCCTACCATACGCGGACACAGTTCTACCGTACGCAGACACAGTCCTACCGTACGCAGATGCAATCCTACTGTAAAAAGAGCCAGTCCTACTGTGACCGGACCCAGTCCTATCCTACGCAGACACAGGTCTACCGTAAGCAGACGCAGTCCTACCGTACGCAGACCCAGTTGTACCGTGAGCAGACGCAGTCCTGCCCTACGCAGACGCAGTCCTGCCGTAAGCAGACGCAGTCCTGCCCTACGCGGACGCAGTCCTGCCCTACGCAGACGCAGTCCTGCCGTAAGCAGACGCAGTCCTGCCCTACGCAGACGCAGTCCTACTGTAAACGGACCCAGTCCTATCCTACGCAGACGCAGTCCTGCCCTACGCGGACGCAGTCCTGCCGTAAGCAGACGCAGTCCTGCCGTAAGCAGACGCAGTCCTGCCCTACGCAGACGCAGTCCTACTGTAAACGGACCCAGTCCTATCCTACGCAGACGCAGTCCTGCCCTACGCGGACGCAGTCCTGCCCTACGCAGACGCAGTCCTACTGTAAACGGACCCAGTCCTATCCTACGCAGACGCAGTCCTGCCCTACGCGGACGCAGTCCTATCCTACGCAGACGCAGTCCTGCCCTACGCGGACGCAGTCCTGCCGTAAGCAGACGCAGTCCTACCCTACGCAGACGCAGTCCTGCCGTAAGCAGACGTAGTCCTGCCCTACGCAGACGTAGTCCTGCCCTACGCAGACGTAGTCCTGCCCTACGCAGACGCAGTCCTGCCGTAAGCAGACGCAGTCCTGCCCTACGCAGACGCAGTCCTGCCCTACGCAGACGTAGTCCTGCCCTACGCAGACGTAGTCCTGCCCTACGCAGATGCAGTCCTGCCCTACGCAGACGCAGTCCTGCCCTACGCAGATGCAGTCCTGCCGTAAGCAGACGTAGTCCTGCCCTACGCAGACGCAGTCCTGCCCTACGCAGACGCAGTCCTGCCCTACGCAGACGTAGTCCTGCCCTACGCAGACGCAGTCCTGCCCTACGCAGACGCAGTCCTGCCCTACGCAGATGCAGTCCTGCCGTAAGCAGACGTAGTCCTGCCCTACGCAGACGTAGTCCTGCCCTACACAGACGCAGTCCTGCCCTACACGGACGCAGTCCTGCCCTACGCAGACGTAGTCCTGCCCTACGCAGACGTAGTCCTGCCCTACGCAGACGCAGTCCTGCCCTACGCGGACGCATTCCTGCCCTACGCGGACGCAGTCCTGCCCTACGCAGACGCAGTCCTGCCCTACGCGGACGCAGTCCTGCCCTACGCGGACGCAGTCCTACCCTACGCGGACGTAGTCCTACCCTACGCGGACGTAGTCCTGCCCTACGCGGACGCAGTCCTGCCCTACGCGGACGCAGTCCTGCCCTACGCGGACGTAGTCCTGCCCTACGCAGATGCAGTCCTGCCCTACGCAGATGCAGTCCTGCCCTACACAGACGCAGTCCTGCCCTACGCAGACGCAGTCCTGCCCTACGCAGACGTAGTCCTGCCCTACGCAGACGTAGTCCTGCCCTACGCAGACGCAGTCCTGCCCTACGCAGACGTAGTCCTGCCCTACGCAGACGCAGTCCTGCCCTACGCAGATGCAGTCCTGCCCTACGCAGACGCAGTCCTGCCCTACGCAGATGCAGTCCTGACGTAAGCAGACGTAGTCCTGCCCTACGCAGACGCAGTCCTGCCCTACACAGACGCAGTCCTGCCCTACGCAGATGCAGTCCTGCCCTACGCGATGCAGTCCTGCCCTACACAGACGTAGTCCTGCCGTACACAGACGCAGTCCTGCCCTACACAGACGCAGTCCTGCCGTAAGCAGACGCAGTCCTGCCCTACGCAGACGCAGTCCTGCCCTACGCAGACGTAGTCCTGCCCTACGCAGACGCAGTCCTGCCGTAAGCAGACGCAGTCCTGCCCTACGCGGACGCAGTCCTGCCCTACGCGGACGCAGTCCTGCCCTACGCGGACGCAGTCCTGCCCTACGCGGACGCAGTCCTGCCCTACGCGGACGCAGTCCTGCCCTACGCGGACGCAGTCCTGCCCTACGCGATGCAGTCCTGCCCTACACAGACGTAGTCCTGCCCTACACAGACGCAGTCCTGCCGTAAGCAGACGCAGTCCTGCCCTACGCAGACGTAGTCCTGCCCTACGCAGACGTAGTCCTGCCCTACGCAGATGCAGTCCTGCCCTACGCAGACGCAGTCCTGCCCTACGCAGATGCAGTCCTGCCGTAAGCAGACGTAGTCCTGCCCTACACAGACGCAGTCCTGCCCTACGCAGACGCAGTCCTGCCCTACGCAGACGTAGTCCTGCCCTACACAGATGCAGTCCTGCCCTACGCAGACGCAGTCCTGCCCTACGCAGATGCAGTCCTGCCGTAAGCAGACGTAGTCCTGCCCTACGCAGACGTAGTCCTGCCCTACGCGGACGTAGTCCTGCCCTACACGGACGCAGTCCTGCCCTACGCAGACGTAGTCCTGCCCTACGCGGACGCAGTCCTGCCCTACGCAGATGCAGTCCTGCCCTACGCGATGCAGTCCTGCCCTACACAGACGTAGTCCTGCCCTACACAGACGCAGTCCTGCCGTAAGCAGACGCAGTCCTGCCCTACGCAGACGCAGTCCTGCCCTACGCAGACGTAGTCCTGCCCTACGCAGATGCAGTCCTGCCCTACGCAGACGCAGTCCTGCCCTACGCAGATGCAGTCCTGCCCTACACGGACGTAGTCCTGCCCTACACGGACGTAGTCCTGCCCTACACGGACGTAGTCCTGCCCTACACGGACGTAGTCCTGCCCTACACGGACGCAGTCCTGCCCTACACGGACGCAGTCCTGCCCTACACGGACGCAGTCCTGCCCTACGCGGACGTAGTCCTGCCCTACGCAGACGCAGTCCTGCCCTACACGGACGCAGTCCTGCCCTACGCGGACGCAGTCCTGCCCTACGCAGACGCAGTCCTGCCCTACGCGGACGCAGTCCTACCCTACGCAGACGTAGTCCTGCCCTACGCAGACGTAGTCCTGCCCTACGCAGACGCAGTCCTGCCCTACGCAGACGCATTCCTGCCCTACGCGGACGCAGTCCTGCCCTACGCAGACGCAGTCCTGCCCTACGCGGACGCAGTCCTACCCTACGCGGACGTAGTCCTACCCTACGCGGACGTAGTCCTGCCCTACGCGGACGCAGTCCTGCCCTACGCGGACGCAGTCCCTCCCTACGCGGACGCAGTCCTGCCCTACGCGGACGCAGTCCTGCCCTACGCAGACGCAGTCCTGCCCTACGCAGATGCAGTCCTGCCCTACACAGACGCAGTCCTGCCCTACGCAGACGCAGTCCTGCCCTACGCAGACGTAGTCCTGCCCTACGCAGACGTAGTCCTGCCCTACGCAGACGCAGTCCTGCCGTAAGCAGACGCAGTCCTGCCCTACGCAGACGCAGTCCTGCCCTACGCAGACGTAGTCCTGCCCTACGCAGACGCAGTCCTGCCCTACGCAGACGCAGTCCTGCCCTACGCAGACGCAGTCCTGCCCTACGCAGATGCAGTCCTGCCCTACGCGATGCAGTCCTGCCCTACGCAGACGCAGTCCTGCCCTACGCAGACGCAGTCCTGCCCTACGCAGACGCAGTCCTGCCCTACGCAGACGTAGTCCTGCCCTACGCGGACGCAGTCCTGCCCTACGCGGACGCAGTCCTGCCCTACGCGGACGCAGTCCTGCCCTACGCGGACGCAGTCCTGCCCTACGCAGATGCAGTCCTGCCCTACGCGATGCAGTCCTGCCCTACACAGACGTAGTCCTGCCCTACACAGACGCAGTCCTGCCGTAAGCAGACGCAGTCCTGCCCTACGCAGACGCAGTCCTGCCCTACGCAGACGTAGTCCTGCCCTACGCAGATGCAGTCCTGCCCTACGCAGACGCAGTCCTGCCCTACGCAGATGCAGTCCTGCCCTACGCAGATGCAGTCCTGCCGTAAGCAGACGTAGTCCTGCCCTACGCAGACGCAGTCCTGCCCTACACAGACGCAGTCCTGCCCTACGCAGACGCAGTCCTGCCCTACGCAGACGTAGTCCTGCCCTACACAGACGCAGTCCTGCCCTACACAGACGCAGTCCTGCCCTACGCAGACGCAGTCCTGCCCTACGCAGATGCAGTCCTGCCGTAAGCAGACGTAGTCCTGCCCTACGCAGACGTAGTCCTGCCCTACGCGGACGTAGTCCTGCCCTACGCGGACGCAGTCCTGCCCTACGCGGACGCAGTCCTACCCTACGCGGACGTAGTCCTACCCTACGCGGACGTAGTCCTGCCCTACGCGGACGCAGTCCTGCCCTACACGGACGCAGTCCTGCCCTACGCGGACGCAGTCCTGCCCTACGCAGATGCAGTCCTGCCCTACGCAGATGCAGTCCTGCCCTACACAGACGCAGTCCTGCCGTAAGCAGACGCAGTCCTGCCCTACGCAGACGCAGTCCTGCCCTACGCAGACGTAGTCCTGCCCTACGCAGACGTAGTCCTGCCCTACACAGACGCAGTCCTGCCGTAAGCAGACGCAGTCCTGCCCTACGCAGACGCAGTCCTGCCCTACGCAGACGCAGTCCTGCCCTACGCAGATGCAGTCCTGCCCTACGCAGACGCAGTCCTGCCCTACGCAGATGCAGTCCTGCCGTAAGCAGACGTAGTCCTGCCCTACGCAGACGCAGTCCTGCCCTACGCAGATGCAGTCCTGCCCTACGCGATGCAGTCCTGCCCTACACAGACGTAGTCCTGCCCTACACAGACGCAGTCCTGCCCTACACAGACGCAGTCCTGCCGTAAGCAGACGCAGTCCTGCCCTACGCAGACGCAGTCCTGCCCTACGCAGACGTAGTCCTGCCCTACGCAGACGCAGTCCTGCCCTACGCAGACGTAGTCCTGCCCTACGCGGACGTAGTCCTGCCCTACGCGGACGCAGTCCTGCCCTACGCGGACGCAGTCCTGCCCTACGCGGACGCAGTCCTGCCCTACGCGGACGCAGTCCTGCCCTACGCGGACGCAGTCCTGCCCTACGCAGATGCAGTCCTGCCCTACGCGATGCAGTCCTGCCCTACACAGACGTAGTCCTGCCCTACACAGACGCAGTCCTGCCGTAAGCAGACGCAGTCCTGCCCTACGCAGACGTAGTCCTGCCCTACGCAGACGTAGTCCTGCCCTACGCAGATGCAGTCCTGCCCTACGCAGACGCAGTCCTGCCCTACGCAGACGCAGTCCTGCCCTACACAGACGCAGTCCTGCCCTACGCAGACGCAGTCCTGCCCTACGCAGACGTAGTCCTGCCCTACACAGACGCAGTCCTGCCCTACGCAGACGCAGTCCTGCCCTACGCAGATGCAGTCCTGCCGTAAGCAGACGTAGTCCTGCCCTACGCGGACGTAGTCCTGCCCTACGCGGACGTAGTCCTGCCCTACACGGACGCAGTCCTGCCCTACGCAGACGTAGTCCTGCCCTACGCGGACGCAGTCCTGCCCTACGCGGACGCAGTCCTGCCCTACGCAGATGCAGTCCTGCCCTACGCGGACGTAGTCCTGCCCTACACAGACGCAGTCCTGCCGTAAGCAGACGCAGTCCTGCCCTACGCAGATGCAGTCCTGCCCTACGCAGACGCAGTCCTGCCCTACGCAGATGCAGTCCTGCCCTACACGGACGTAGTCCTGCCCTACACGGACGTAGTCCTGCCCTACACGGACGCAGTCCTGCCCTACACGGACGTAGTCCTGCCCTACACGGACGCAGTCCTGCCCTACGCGGACGCAGTCCTGCCCTACGCGGACGCAGTCCTGCCCTACGCGGACGCAGTCCTGCCCTACGCGGAAGTAGTCCTGCCCTACGCGGACGCAGTCCTGCCCTACACGGACGCAGTCCTGCCCTACGCAGACGTAGTCCTGCCCTACGCAGACGTAGTCCTGCCCTACGCAGACGTAGTCCTGCCCTACGCAGACGTAGTCCTGCCCTACGCAGACGCAGTCCTGCCCTACGCGGACGCATTCCTGCCCTACGCGGACGCAGTCCTGCCCTACGCGGACGCAGTCCTGCCCTACGCGGACGCAGTCCTGCCCTACGCGGACGCAGTCCTGCCGTAAGCAGACGTAGTCCTGCCCTACGCAGACGCAGTCCTGCCCTACGCGGACGCAGTCCTGCCCTACGCAGATGCAGTCCTGCCCTACGCGATGCAGTCCTGCCCTACACAGACGTAGTCCTGCCCTACACAGACGCATTCCTGCCCTACGCGGACGCAGTCCTGCCCTACGCGGACGCAGTCCTGCCCTACGCGGACGCAGTCCTGCCCTACGCAGATGCAGTCCTGCCCTACGCGATGCAGTCCTGCCCTACACAGACGTAGTCCTGCCCTACACAGACGCAGTCCTGCCGTAAGCAGACGCAGTCCTGCCCTACGCAGACGTAGTCCTGCCCTACGCAGACGTAGTCCTGCCCTACGCAGATGCAGTCCTGCCCTACGCAGACGCAGTCCTGCCCTACGCAGACGCAGTCCTGCCCTACACAGACGCAGTCCTGCCCTACGCAGACGCAGTCCTGCCCTACGCAGACGTAGTCCTGCCCTACACAGACGCAGTCCTGCCCTACGCAGACGCAGTCCTGCCCTACGCAGATGCAGTCCTGCCGTAAGCAGACGTAGTCCTGCCCTACGCGGACGTAGTCCTGCCCTACGCGGACGTAGTCCTGCCCTACACGGACGCAGTCCTGCCCTACGCAGACGTAGTCCTGCCCTACGCGGACGCAGTCCTGCCCTACGCGGACGCAGTCCTGCCCTACGCAGATGCAGTCCTGCCCTACGCGGACGTAGTCCTGCCCTACACAGACGCAGTCCTGCCGTAAGCAGACGCAGTCCTGCCCTACGCAGATGCAGTCCTGCCCTACGCAGACGCAGTCCTGCCCTACGCAGATGCAGTCCTGCCCTACACGGACGTAGTCCTGCCCTACACGGACGTAGTCCTGCCCTACACGGACGCAGTCCTGCCCTACACGGACGTAGTCCTGCCCTACACGGACGCAGTCCTGCCCTACGCGGACGCAGTCCTGCCCTACGCGGACGCAGTCCTGCCCTACGCGGACGCAGTCCTGCCCTACGCGGAAGTAGTCCTGCCCTACGCGGACGCAGTCCTGCCCTACACGGACGCAGTCCTGCCCTACGCAGACGTAGTCCTGCCCTACGCAGACGTAGTCCTGCCCTACGCAGACGTAGTCCTGCCCTACGCAGACGTAGTCCTGCCCTACGCAGACGCAGTCCTGCCCTACGCGGACGCATTCCTGCCCTACGCGGACGCAGTCCTGCCCTACGCGGACGCAGTCCTGCCCTACGCGGACGCAGTCCTGCCCTACGCGGACGCAGTCCTGCCGTAAGCAGACGTAGTCCTGCCCTACGCAGACGCAGTCCTGCCCTACGCGGACGCAGTCCTGCCCTACGCAGATGCAGTCCTGCCCTACGCGATGCAGTCCTGCCCTACACAGACGTAGTCCTGCCCTACACAGACGCAGTCCTGCCGTAAGCAGACGCAGTCCTGCCCTACGCAGACGCAGTCCTGCCCTACGCAGACGTAGTCCTGCCCTACGCAGATGCAGTCCTGCCCTACGCAGACGCAGTCCTGCCCTACGCAGATGCAGTCCTGCCCTACGCAGATGCAGTCCTGCCGTAAGCAGACGTAGTCCTGCCCTACGCAGACGCAGTCCTGCCCTACACAGACGCAGTCCTGCCCTACGCAGACGCAGTCCTGCCCTACGCAGACGTAGTCCTGCCCTACACAGACGCAGTCCTGCCCTACACAGACGCAGTCCTGCCCTACGCAGACGCAGTCCTGCCCTACGCAGATGCAGTCCTGCCGTAAGCAGACGTAGTCCTGCCCTACGCGGACGTAGTCCTGCCCTACGCGGACGTAGTCCTGCCCTACGCGGACGCAGTCCTGCCCTACGCGGACGCAGTCCTACCCTACGCGGACGTAGTCCTACCCTACGCGGACGTAGTCCTGCCCTACGCGGACGCAGTCCTGCCCTACACGGACGCAGTCCTGCCCTACGCGGACGCAGTCCTGCCCTACGCAGACGCAGTCCTGCCCTACGCAGATGCAGTCCTGCCCTACACAGACGCAGTCCTGCCGTAAGCAGACGCAGTCCTGCCCTACGCAGACGCAGTCCTGCCCTACGCAGACGTAGTCCTGCCCTACGCAGACGTAGTCCTGCCCTACACAGACGCAGTCCTGCCGTAAGCAGACGCAGTCCTGCCCTACGCAGACGCAGTCCTGCCCTACGCAGACGCAGTCCTGCCCTACGCAGATGCAGTCCTGCCCTACGCAGACGCAGTCCTGCCCTACGCAGATGCAGTCCTGCCGTAAGCAGACGTAGTCCTGCCCTACGCAGACGCAGTCCTGCCCTACGCAGATGCAGTCCTGCCCTACGCGATGCAGTCCTGCCCTACACAGACGTAGTCCTGCCCTACACAGACGCAGTCCTGCCCTACACAGACGCAGTCCTGCCGTAAGCAGACGCAGTCCTGCCCTACGCAGACGCAGTCCTGCCCTACGCAGACGTAGTCCTGCCCTACGCAGACGCAGTCCTGCCCTACGCAGACGTAGTCCTGCCCTACGCGGACGTAGTCCTGCCCTACGCGGACGCAGTCCTGCCCTACGCGGACGCAGTCCTGCCCTACGCGGACGCAGTCCTGCCCTACGCGGACGCAGTCCTGCCCTACGCGGACGCAGTCCTGCCCTACGCAGATGCAGTCCTGCCCTACGCGATGCAGTCCTGCCCTACACAGACGTAGTCCTGCCCTACACAGACGCAGTCCTGCCGTAAGCAGACGCAGTCCTGCCCTACGCAGACGTAGTCCTGCCCTACGCAGACGTAGTCCTGCCCTACGCAGATGCAGTCCTGCCCTACGCAGACGCAGTCCTGCCCTACGCAGACGCAGTCCTGCCCTACACAGACGCAGTCCTGCCCTACGCAGACGCAGTCCTGCCCTACGCAGACGTAGTCCTGCCCTACACAGACGCAGTCCTGCCCTACGCAGACGCAGTCCTGCCCTACGCAGATGCAGTCCTGCCGTAAGCAGACGTAGTCCTGCCCTACGCGGACGTAGTCCTGCCCTACGCGGACGTAGTCCTGCCCTACACGGACGCAGTCCTGCCCTACGCAGACGTAGTCCTGCCCTACGCGGACGCAGTCCTGCCCTACGCGGACGCAGTCCTGCCCTACGCAGATGCAGTCCTGCCCTACGCAGACGTAGTCCTGCCCTACACAGACGCAGTCCTGCCGTAAGCAGACGCAGTCCTGCCCTACGCAGATGCAGTCCTGCCCTACGCAGACGCAGTCCTGCCCTACGCAGATGCAGTCCTGCCCTACACGGACGTAGTCCTGCCCTACACGGACGTAGTCCTGCCCTACACGGACGCAGTCCTGCCCTACACGGACGTAGTCCTGCCCTACACGGACGCAGTCCTGCCCTACGCGGACGCAGTCCTGCCCTACGCGGACGCAGTCCTGCCCTACGCGGACGCAGTCCTGCCCTACGCGGAAGTAGTCCTGCCCTACGCGGACGCAGTCCTGCCCTACACGGACGCAGTCCTGCCCTACGCAGACGTAGTCCTGCCCTACGCAGACGTAGTCCTGCCCTACGCAGACGTAGTCCTGCCCTACGCAGACGTAGTCCTGCCCTACGCAGACGCAGTCCTGCCCTACGCGGACGCATTCCTGCCCTACGCGGACGCAGTCCTGCCCTACGCGGACGCAGTCCTGCCCTACGCGGACGCAGTCCTGCCCTACGCGGACGCAGTCCTGCCGTAAGCAGACGTAGTCCTGCCCTACGCAGACGCAGTCCTGCCCTACACAGACGCAGTCCTGCCCTACGCAGACGCAGTCCTGCCCTACGCGATGCAGTCCTGCCCTACACAGACGTAGTCCTGCCCTACACAGACGCAGTCCTGCCCTACACAGACGCAGTCCTGCCGTAAGCAGACGCAGTCCTGCCCTACACAGACGCAGTCCTGCCCTACGCAGACGTAGTCCTGCCCTACGCAGACGTAGTCCTGCCCTACGCAGACGTAGTCCTGCCCTACGCAGACGCAGTCCTGCGCTACGCAGACGTAGTCCTGCCCTACGCAGACGTAGTCCTGCCCTACGCAGACGTAGTCTTGCCCTACGCAGACGTAGTCCTGCCCTACACAGACGTAGTCCTGCCCTACGCAGACGCAGTCCTGCGCTACGCAGACGTAGTCCTGCCCTACACAGACGCAGTCCTGCGCTACGCAGACGTAGTCCTGCCCTACGCAGACGTAGTCCTGCCCTACACGGACGCAGTCCTGCCCTACACGGAGGCAGTCCTGCCCTACGCAGATGCAGTCCTGCCGTAAGCAGACGTAGTCCTGCCCTACACAGACGTAGTCCTGCCCTACGCAGAGGCAGTCCTGCCCTACACGGACGTAGTCCTGCCCTACACAGACGCAGTCCTGCCCTACACGGACGCAGTCCTGCCCTACACGGACGCAGTCCTGCCCTACACGGACGCAGTCCTGCCCTACACGGACGCAGTCCTGCCCTACACAGACGCAGTCCTGCCCTACACGGACGCAGTCCTGCCCTACGCAGACGTAGTCCTGCCCTACGCAGACGCAGTCCTGCCCTACACGGACGCAGTCCTGCCCTACGCAGACGTAGTCCTGCCCTACGCAGACGCAGTCCTGCCCTACGCAGACGTAGTCCTGCCGTAAGCAGACGTAGTCCTGCCCTACACAGACGTAGTCCTGCCCTACGCAGATGCAGTCCTGCCCTACACAGACGTAGTCCTGCCCTACACGGATGCAGTCCTGCCCTACACGGACGTAGTCCTGCCCTACACGGACGTAGTCCTGCCCTACACGGACGCAGTCCTGCCCTACACGGACGCAGTCCTGCCCTACGCAGACGCAGTCCTGCCCTACGCAGACGCAGTCCTGCCCTACGCAGACGTAGTCCTGCCCTACGCAGACGCAGTCCTGCCCTACGCAGATGCAGTCCTGCTGTAAGCAGACGTAGTCCTGCCCTACGCAGACGCAGTCCTGCCCTACGCAGATGCAGTCCTGCTGTAAGCAGACGTAGTCCTGCCCTACGCAGACGTAGTCCTGCCCTACGCAGACGTAGTCCTGCCCTACACGGATGCAGTCCTGCCGTAAGCAGATCTACCGTACGCTGCCGTACAGAGGACCTTAAGCTGCTGGGATGTGGTTCTGTTGCTGGTTTTGGTCGAGGTTCTGCTTGTAGTTCTGGTCCTGTTTGTGCTCCAGTTGTGTTTTTGTCTTTCAGACAGCGAGCTGCAGAATGTGAGGACTAGGGAGAAACTGCTGTCAGTGATGAAGATGTCCGGCTTCATGTCGGTGACGGAGGTGAGTGAATCAGTTATCCCTTAAATTCCCTAAATAATGTTACTATCAGCTGCTGTCGTATTAAGGATGCATTTCAATCAGGGCTCGGTCCGTTATTTACTGTTTACCTGCAGGTCTCTGCTTTATTATAATGTTATTTACTGTTTACCTGCAGGTCTGCTTTATTATAATGTTATTTACTGTTTACCTGCAGGTCTGCTTTATTATAATGTTATTTACTGTTTACCTGCAGGTCTCTGCTTTATTATAATGTTATTTACTGTTTACCTGCAGGTCTCTGCTTTATTATAATGTTATTTACTGTTTACCTGCAGGTCTCTGCTTTATTATAATGTTATTTACTGTTTACCTGCAGGTCTCTGCTTTATTATAATGTTATTTACTGTTTACCTGCAGGTCTGCTTTATTATAATGTTATTTACTGTTTACCTGCAGGTCTCTGCTTTATTATAATGTTATTTACTGTTTACCTGCAGGTCTGCTTTATTATAATGTTATTTACTGTTTACCTGCAGGTCTCTGCTTTATTATAATGTTATTTACTGTTTACCTGCAGGTCTCTGCTTTATTATAATGTTATTTACTGTTTACCTGCAGGTCTGCTTTATTATAATGTTATTTACTGTTTACCTGCAGGTCTCTGCTTTATTATAATGTTATTTACTGTTTACCTGCAGGTCTGCTTTATTATAATGTTATTTACTGTTTACCTGCAGGTCTCTGCTTTATTATAATGTTATTTACTGTTTACCTGCAGGTCTCTGCTTTATTATAATGTTATTTACTGTTTACCTGCAGGTCTGCTTTATTATAATGTTATTTACTGTTTACCTGCAGGTCTGCTTTATTATAATGTTATTTACTGTTTACCTGCAGGTCTGCTTTATTATAATGTTATTTACTGTTTACCTGCAGGTCTCTGCTTTATTATAATGTTATTTACTGTTTACCTGCAGGTCTCTGCTTTATTATAATGTTATTTACTGTTTACCTGCAGGTCTCTGCTTTCTTTATTATAATGTTATTTACTGTTTACCTGCAGGTCTCTGCTTTATTATAATGTTATTTACTGTTTACCTGCAGGTCTCTGCTTTATTATAATGTTATTTACTGTTTACCTGCAGGTCTCTGCTTTATTATAATGTTATTTACTGTTTACCTGCAGGTCTCTGCTTTATTATAATGTTATTTACTGTTTACCTGCAGGTCTCTGCTTTATTATAATGTTATTTACTGTTTACCTGCAGGTCTCTGCTTTATTATAATGTTATTTACTGTTTACCTGCAGGTCTCTGCTTTATTATAATGTTATTTACTGTTTACCTGCAGGTCTCTGCTTTATTATAATGTTATTTACTGTTTACCTGCAGGTCTCTGCTTTATTATAATGTTATTTACTGTTTACCTGCAGGTCTCTGCTTTATTATAATGTTATTTACTGTTTACCTGCAGGTCTCTGCTTTATTATAATGTTATTTACTGTTTACCTGCAGGTCTCTGCTTTATTATAATGTTATTTACTGTTTACCTGCAGGTCTCGCTTTATTATAATGTTATTTACTGTTTACCTGCAGGTCTCTGCTTTATTATAATGTTATTTACTGTTTACCTGCAGGTCTCTGCTTTATTATAATGTTATTTACTGTTTACCTGCAGGTCTCTGCTTTATTATAATGTTATTTACTGTTTACCTGCAGGTCTCTGCTTTATTATAATGTTATTTACTGTTTACCTGCAGGTCTCTGCTTTATTATAATGTTATTTACTGTTTACCTGCAGGTCTCTGCTTTATTATAATGTTATTTACTGTTTACCTGCAGGTCTCTGCTTTATTATAATGTTATTTACTGTTTACCTGCAGGTCTCTGCTTTATTATAATGTTATTTACTGTTTACCTGCAGGTCTCTGCTTTATTATAATGTTATTTACTGTTTACCTGCAGGTCTCTGCTTTATTATAATGTTATTTACTGTTTACCTGCAGGTCTCTGCTTTATTATAATGTTATTTACTGTTTACCTGCAGGTCTCTGCTTTATTATAATGTTATTTACTGTTTACCTGCAGGTCTCTGCTTTATTATAATGTTATTTACTGTTTACCTGCAGGTCTCTGCTTTATTATAATGTTATTTACTGTTTACCTGCAGGTCTCTGCTTTATTATAATGTTATTTACTGTTTACCTGCAGGTCTCTGCTTTATTATAATGTTATTTACTGTTTACCTGCAGGTCTCTGCTTTATTATAATGTTATTTACTGTTTACCTGCAGGTCTCTGCTTTATTATAATGTTATTTACTGTTTACCTGCAGGTCTCTGCTTTATTATAATGTTATTTACTGTTTACCTGCAGGTCTCTGCTTTATTATAATGTTATTTACTGTTTACCTGCAGGTCTCTGCTTTATTATAATGTTATTTACTGTTTACCTGCAGGTCTCTGCTTTATTATAATGTTATTTACTGTTTACCTGCAGGTCTCTGCTTTATTATAATGTTATTTACTGTTTACCTGCAGGTCTCTGCTTTATTATAATGTTATTTACTGTTTACCTGCAGGTCTCTGCTTTATTATAATGTTATTTACTGTTTACCTGCAGGTCTCTGCTTTATTATAATGTTATTTACTGTTTACCTGCAGGTCTCTGCTTTATTATAATGTTATTTACTGTTTACCTGCAGGTCTCTGCTTTATTATAATGTTATTTACTGTTTACCTGCAGGTCTCTGCTTTATTATAATGTTATTTACTGTTTACCTGCAGGTCTCTGCTTTATTATAATGTTATTTACTGTTTACCTGCAGGTCTCTGCTTTATTATAATGTTATTTACTGTTTACCTGCAGGTCTCTGCTTTATTATAATGTTATTTACTGTTTACCTGCAGGTCTCTGCTTTATTATAATGTTATTTACTGTTTACCTGCAGGTCACTGCTTTATTATAATGTTATTTACTGTTTACCTGCAGGTCTCTGCTTTATTATAATGTTATTTACTGTTTACCTGCAGGTCTCTGCTTTATTATAATGTTATTTACTGTTTACCTGCAGGTCTCTGCTTTATTATAATGTTATTTACTGTTTACCTGCAGGTCTCTGCTTTATTATAATGTTATTTACTGTTTACCTGCAGGTCTCTGCTTTATTATAATGTTATTTACTGTTTACCTGCAGGTCTCTGCTTTATTATAATGTTATTTACTGTTTACCTGCAGGTCTCTGCTTTATTATAATGTTATTTACTGTTTACCTGCAGGTCTCTGCTTTATTATAATGTTATTTACTGTTTACCTGCAGGTCTCTGCTTTATTATAATGTTATTTACTGTTTACCTGCAGGTCTCTGCTTTATTATAATGTTATTTACTGTTTACCTGCAGGTCTCTGCTTTATTATAATGTTATTTACTGTTTACCTGCAGGTCTCTGCTTTATTATAATGTTATTTACTGTTTACCTGCAGGTCTCTGCTTTATTATAATGTTATTTACTGTTTACCTGCAGGTCTCTGCTTTATTATAATGTTATTTACTGTTTACCTGCAGGTCTCTGCTTTATTATAATGTTATTTACTGTTTACCTGCAGGTCTCTGCTTTATTATAATGTTATTTACTGTTTACCTGCAGGTCTCTGCTTTATTATAATGTTATTTACTGTTTACCTGCAGGTCTCTGCTTTATTATAATGTTATTTACTGTTTACCTGCAGGTCTCTGCTTTATTATAATGTTATTTACTGTTTACCTGCAGGTCTCTGCTTTATTATAATGTTATTTACTGTTTACCTGCAGGTCTCTGCTTTATTATAATGTTATTTACTGTTTACCTGCAGGTCTCTGCTTTATTATAATGTTATTTACTGTTTACCTGCAGGTCTCTGCTTTATTATAATGTTATTTACTGTTTACCTGCAGGTCTCTGCTTTATTATAATGTTATTTACTGTTTACCTGCAGGTCTCTGCTTTATTATAATGTTATTTACTGTTTACCTGCAGGTCTCTGCTTTATTATAATGTTATTTACTGTTTACCTGCAGGTCTCTGCTTTATTATAATGTTATTTACTGTTTACCTGCAGGTCTCTGCTTTATTATAATGTTATTTACTGTTTACCTGCAGGTCTCTGCTTTATTATAATGTTATTTACTGTTTACCTGCAGGTCTCTGCTTTATTATAATGTTATTTACTGTTTACCTGCAGGTCTCTGCTTTATTATAATGTTATTTACTGTTTACCTGCAGGTCTCTGCTTTATTATAATGTTATTTACTGTTTACCTGCAGGTCTCTGCTTTATTATAATGTTATTTACTGTTTACCTGCAGGTCTCTGCTTTATTATAATGTTATTTACTGTTTACCTGCAGGTCTCTGCTTTATTATAATGTTATTTACTGTTTACCTGCAGGTCTCTGCTTTATTATAATGTTATTTACTGTTTACCTGCAGGTCTCTGCTTTATTATAATGTTATTTACTGTTTACCTGCAGGTCTCTGCTTTATTATAATGTTATTTACTGTTTACCTGCAGGTCTCTGCTTTATTATAATGTTATTTACTGTTTACCTGCAGGTCTCTGCTTTATTATAATGTTATTTACTGTTTACCTGCAGGTCTCTGCTTTATTATAATGTTATTTACTGTTTACCTGCAGGCTCTGCTTTATTATAATGTTATTTACTGTTTACCTGCAGGTCTCTGCTTTATTATAATGTTATTTACTGTTTACCTGCAGGTCTCTGCTTTATTATAATGTTATTTACTGTTTACCTGCAGGTCTCTGCTTTATTATAATGTTATTTACTGTTTACCTGCAGGTCTCTGCTTTATTATAATGTTATTTACTGTTTACCTGCAGGTCTCTGCTTTATTATAATGTTATTTACTGTTTACCTGCAGGTCTCTGCTTTATTATAATGTTATTTACTGTTTACCTGCAGGTCTCTGCTTTATTATAATGTTATTTACTGTTTACCTGCAGGTCTCTGCTTTATTATAATGTTATTTACTGTTTACCTGCAGGTCTCTGCTTTATTATAATGTTATTTACTGTTTACCTGCAGGTCTCTGCTTTATTATAATGTTATTTACTGTTTACCTGCAGGTCTCTGCTTTATTATAATGTTATTTACTGTTTACCTGCAGGTCTCTGCTTTATTATAATGTTATTTACTGTTTACCTGCAGGTCTCTGCTTTATTATAATGTTATTTACTGTTTACCTGCAGGTCTCTGCTTTATTATAATGTTATTTACTGTTTACCTGCAGGTCTCTGCTTTATTATAATGTTATTTACTGTTTACCTGCAGGTCTCTGCTTTATTATAATGTTATTTACTGTTTACCTGCAGGTCTCTGCTTTATTATAATGTTATTTACTGTTTACCTGCAGGTCTCTGCTTTATTATAATGTTATTTACTGTTTACCTGCAGGTCTCTGCTTTATTATAATGTTATTTACTGTTTACCTGCAGGTCTCTGCTTTATTATAATGTTATTTACTGTTTACCTGCAGGTCTCTGCTTTATTATAATGTTATTTACTGTTTACCTGCAGGCTCTGCTTTATTATAATGTTATTTACTGTTTACCTGCAGGTCTGCTTTATTATAATGTTATATACTGTTTACCTGCAGGTCTCTGCTTTATTATAATGTTATTTACTGTTTACCTGCAGGTCTCTGCTTTATTATAATGTTATTTACTGTTTACCTGCAGGTCTCTGCTTTATTATAATGTTATTTACTGTTTACCTGCAGGTCTCTGCTTTATTATAATGTTATTTACTGTTTACCTGCAGGTCTGCTTTATTATAATGTTATTTACTGTTTACCTGCAGGTCTCTGGTTTATTATAATGTTATTTACTGTTTACCTGCAGGTCTCTGCTTTATTATAATGTTATTTACTGTTTACCTGCAGGTCTGCTTTATTATAATGTTATTTACTGTTTACCTGCAGGTCTCTGCTTTATTATAATGTTATTTACTGTTTACCTGCAGGTCTGCTTTATTATAATGTTATTTACTGTTTACCTGCAGGTCTCTGCTTTATTATAATGTTATTTACTGTTTACCTGCAGGTCTCTGCTTTATTATAATGTTATTTACTGTTTACCTGCAGGTCTGCTTTATTATAATGTTATTTACTGTTTACCTGCAGGTCTGCTTTATTATAATGTTATTTACTGTTTACCTGCAGGTCTCTGCTTTATTATAATGTTATTTACTGTTTACCTGCAGGTCTGCTTTATTATAATGTTATTTACTGTTTACCTGCAGGTCTGCTTTATTATAATGTTATTTACTGTTTACCTGCAGGTCTCTGCTTTATTATAATGTTATTTACTGTTTACCTGCAGGTCTCTGCTTTATTATAATGTTATTTACTGTTTACCTGCAGGTCTGCTTTATTATAATGTTATTTACTGTTTACCTGCAGGTCTCTGCTTTATTATAATGTTATTTACTGTTTACCTGCAGGTCTCTGCTTTATTATAATGTTATTTACTGTTTACCTGCAGGTCTGCTTTATTATAATGTTATTTACTGTTTACCTGCAGGTCTGCTTTATTATAATGTTATTTGCTGTTTACCTGCAGGTCTGCTTTATTATAATGTTATTTACTGTTTACCTGCAGGTCTCAGCTTTATTATAATGTTATTTACTGTTTACCTGCAGGTCTGCTTTATTATAATGTTATTTACTGTTTACCTGCAGGTCTCTGCTTTATTATAATGTTATTTACTGTTTACCTGCAGGTCTCTGCTTTATTATAATGTTATTTACTGTTTACCTGCAGGTCTCTGCTTTATTATAATGTTATTTACTGTTTACCTGCAGGTCTGCTTTATTATAATGTTATTTACTGTTTACCTGCAGGTCTCTGGTTTATTATAATGTTATTTACTGTTTACCTGCAGGTCTCTGCTTTATTATAATGTTATTTACTGTTTACCTGCAGGTCTGCTTTATTATAATGTTATTTACTGTTTACCTGCAGGTCTCTGCTTTATTATAATGTTATTTACTGTTTACCTGCAGGTCTGCTTTATTATAATGTTATTTACTGTTTACCTGCAGGTCTCTGCTTTATTATAATGTTATTTACTGTTTACCTGCAGGTCTCTGCTTTATTATAATGTTATTTACTGTTTACCTGCAGGTCTCTGCTTTATTATAATGTTATTTACTGTTTACCTGCAGGTCTCTGCTTTATTATAATGTTATTTACTGTTTACCTGCAGGTCTGCTTTATTATAATGTTATTTACTGTTTACCTGCAGGTCTCTGCTTTATTATAATGTTATTTACTGTTTACCTGCAGGTCTGCTTTATTATAATGTTATTTACTGTTTACCTGCAGGTCTGCTTTATTATAATGTTATTTACTGTTTACCTGCAGGTCTCTGCTTTATTATAATGTTATTTACTGTTTACCTGCAGGTCTCTGCTTTATTATAATGTTATTTACTGTTTACCTGCAGGTCTGCTTTATTATAATGTTATTTACTGTTTACCTGCAGGTCTCTGCTTTATTATAATGTTATTTACTGTTTACCTGCAGGTCTCTGCTTTATTATAATGTTATTTACTGTTTACCTGCAGGTCTGCTTTATTATAATGTTATTTACTGTTTACCTGCAGGTCTGCTTTATTATAATGTTATTTGCTGTTTACCTGCAGGTCTGCTTTATTATAATGTTATTTACTGTTTACCTGCAGGTCTCAGCTTTATTATAATGTTATTTACTGTTTACCTGCAGGTCTCTGCTTTATTATAATGTTATTTACTGTTTACCTGCAGGTCTCTGCTTTATTATAATGTTATTTACTGTTTACCTGCAGGTCTGCTTTATTATAATGTTATTTACTGTTTACCTGCAGGTCTCTGCTTTATTATAATGTTATTTACTGTTTACCTGCAGGTCTGCTTTATTATAATGTTATTTACTGTTTACCTGCAGGTCTGCTTTATTATAATGTTATTTACTGTTTACCTGCAGGTCTGCTTTATTATAATGTTATATACTGTTTACCTGCAGGTCTCTGCTTTATTATAATGTTATTTACTGTTTACCTGCAGGTCTCTGCTTTATTATAATGTTATTTACTGTTTACCTGCAGGTCTCTGCTTTATTATAATGTTATTTACTGTTTACCTGCAGGTCTGCTTTAGTATAATGTTATTTACTGTTTACCTGCAGGTCTCTGCTTTATTATAATGTTATTTACTGTTTACCTGCAGGTCTCTGCTTTATTATAATGTTATTTACTGTTTACCTGCAGGTCTCTGCTTTATTATAATGTTATTTACTGTTTACCTGCAGGTCTGCTTTATTATAATGTTATTTACTGTTTACCTGCAGGTCTGCTTTATTATAATGTTATTTACTGTTTACCTGCAGGTCTCTGCTTTATTATAATGTTATTTACTGTTTACCTGCAGGTCTCAGCTTTATTATAATGTTATTTACTGTTTACCTGCAGGTCTGCTTTATTATAATGTTATTTACTGTTTACCTGCAGGTCTGCTTTATTATAATGTTATTTACTGTTTACCTGCAGGTCTCAGCTTTATTATAATGTTATTTACTGTTTACCTGCAGGTCTCTGCTTTATTATAATGTTATTTACTGTTTACCTGCAGGTCTCTGCTTTATTATAATGTTATTTACTGTTTACCTGCAGGTCTGCTTTATTATAATGTTATTTACTGTTTACCTGCAGGTCTGCTTTATTATAATGTTATTTACTGTTTACCTGCAGGACTGCTTTATTATAATGTTATTTACTGTTTACCTGCAGGTCTCTGCTTTATTATAATGTTATTTACTGTTTACCTGCAGGTCTCTGCTTTATTATAATGTTATTTACTGTTTACCTGCAGGTCTGCTTTATTATAATGTTATTTACTGTTTACCTGCAGGTCTGCTTTATTATAATGTTATATACTGTTTACCTGCAGGTCTCTGCTTTATTATAATGTTATTTACTGTTTACCTGCAGGTCTCTGCTTTATTATAATGTTATTTACTGTTTACCTGCAGGTCTCTGCTTTATTATAATGTTATTTACTGTTTACCTGCAGGTCTGCTTTATTATAATGTTATTTACTGTTTACCTGCAGGTCTCTGCTTTATTATAATGTTATTTACTGTTTACCTGCAGGTCTGCTTTATTATAATGTTATTTACTGTTTACCTGCAGGTCTCTGGTTTATTATAATGTTATTTACTGTTTACCTGCAGGTCTCTGCTTTATTATAATGTTATTTACTGTTTACCTGCAGGTCTCTGCTTTATTATAATGTTATTTACTGTTTACCTGCAGGTCTCTGCTTTATTATAATGTTATTTACTGTTTACCTGCAGGTCTGCTTTATTATAATGTTATTTACTGTTTACCTGCAGGTCTCTGCTTTATTATAATGTTATTTACTGTTTACCTGCAGGTCTGCTTTATTATAATGTTATTTACTGTTTACCTGCAGGTCTGCTTTATTATAATGTTATTTACTGTTTACCTGCAGGTCTCTGCTTTATTATAATGTTATTTACTGTTTACCTGCAGGTCTCTGCTTTATTATAATGTTATTTACTGTTTACCTGCAGGTCTGCTTTATTATAATGTTATTTACTGTTTACCTGCAGGTCTCTGCTTTATTATAATGTTATTTACTGTTTACCTGCAGGTCTCTGCTTTATTATAATGTTATTTACTGTTTACCTGCAGGTCTGCTTTATTATAATGTTATTTACTGTTTACCTGCAGGTCTCTGCTTTATTATAATGTTATTTGCTGTTTACCTGCAGGTCTGCTTTATTATAATGTTATTTACTGTTTACCTGCAGGTCTCAGCTTTATTATAATGTTATTTACTGTTTACCTGCAGGTCTCTGCTTTATTATAATGTTATTTACTGTTTACCTGCAGGTCTCTGCTTTATTATAATGTTATTTACTGTTTACCTGCAGGTCTCTGCTTTATTATAATGTTATTTACTGTTTACCTGCAGGTCTGCTTTATTATAATGTTATTTACTGTTTACCTGCAGGTCTGCTTTATTATAATGTTATATACTGTTTACCTGCAGGTCTCTGCTTTATTATAATGTTATTTACTGTTTACCTGCAGGTCTCTGCTTTATTATAATGTTATTTACTGTTTACCTGCAGGTCTCTGCTTTATTATAATGTTATTTACTGTTTACCTGCAGGTCTCTGCTTTAGTATAATGTTATTTACTGTTTACCTGCAGGTCTCTGCTTTATTATAATGTTATTTACTGTTTACCTGCAGGTCTCTGCTTTATTATAATGTTATTTACTGTTTACCTGCAGGTCTCTGCTTTATTATAATGTTATTTACTGTTTACCTGCAGGTCTGCTTTATTATAATGTTATTTACTGTTTACCTGCAGGTCTCTGCTTTATTATAATGTTATTTACTGTTTACCTGCAGGTCTGCTTTATTATAATGTTATTTACTGTTTACCTGCAGGTCTGCTTTATTATAATGTTATTTACTGTTTACCTGCAGGTCTCTGCTTTATTATAATGTTATTTACTGTTTACCTGCAGGTCTGCTTTATTATAATGTTATTTACTGTTTACCTGCAGGTCTCTGCTTTATTATAATGTTATTTACTGTTTACCTGCAGGTCTCTGCTTTATTATAATGTTATTTACTGTTTACCTGCAGGTCTCTGCTTTATTATAATGTTATTTACTGTTTACCTGCAGGTCTGCTTTATTATAATGTTATTTACTGTTTACCTGCAGGTCTGCTTTATTATAATGTTATTTACTGTTTACCTGCAGGTCTCTGCTTTATTATAATGTTATTTACTGTTTACCTGCAGGTCTCTGCTTTATTATAATGTTATTTACTGTTTACCTGCAGGTCTGCTTTATTATAATGTTATTTACTGTTTACCTGCAGGTCTCTGCTTTATTATAATGTTATTTACTGTTTACCTGCAGGTCTCTGCTTTATTATAATGTTATTTACTGTTTACCTGCAGGTCTGCTTTATTATAATGTTATTTACTGTTTACCTGCAGGTCTCTGCTTTATTATAATGTTATTTACTGTTTACCTGCAGGTCTGCTTTATTATAAAGTTATTTACTGTTTACCTGCAGGTCTCTGCTTTATTATAATGTTATTTACTGTTTACCTGCAGGTCTGCTTTATTATAATGTTATTTACTGTTTACCTGCAGGTCTCTGCTTTATTATAATGTTATTTACTGTTTACCTGCAGGTCTGCTTTATTATAATGTTATTTACTGTTTACCTGCAGGTCTCTGCTTTATTATAATGTTATTTACTGTTTACCTGCAGGTCTCTGCTTTATTATAATGTTATTTACTGTTTACCTGCAGGTCTCTGCTTTATTATAATGTTATTTACTGTTTACCTGCAGGTCTGCTTTATTATAATATTATTTACTGTTTACCTGCAGGTCTGCTTTATTATAATGTTATTTACTGTTTACCTGCAGGTCTCTGCTTTATTATAATGTTATTTACTGTTTACCTGCAGGTCTGCTTTATTATAATGTTATTTACTGTTTACCTGCAGGTCTCTGCTTTATTATAATGTTATTTACTGTTTACCTGCAGGTTTCTGCTTTATTATAATGTTATTTACTGTTTACCTGCAGGTCTCTGCTTTATTATAATGTTATTTACTGTTTACCTGCAGGTCTGCTTTATTATAATGTTATTTACTGTTTACCTGCAGGTCTGCTTTATTATAATGTTATTTACTGTTTACCTGCAGGTCTCTGCTTTATTATAATGTTATTTACTGTTTACCTGCAGGTCTCTGCTTTATTATAATGTTATTTACTGTTTACCTGCAGGTCTGCTTTATTATAATGTTATTTACTGTTTACCTGCAGGTCTGCTTTATTATAATGTTATTTACTGTTTACCTGCAGGTCTGCTTTATTATAATGTTATTTACTGTTTACCTGCAGGTCTCTGCTTTATTATAATGTTATTTACTGTTTACCTGCAGGTCTCTGCTTTATTATAATGTTATTTACTGTTTACCTGCAGGTCTCTGCTTTATTATAATGTTATTTACTGTTTACCTGCAGGTCTCTGCTTTATTATAATGTTATTTACTGTTTACCTGCAGGTCTCTGCTTTATTATAATGTTATTTACTGTTTACCTGCAGGTCTCTGCTTTATTATAATGTTATTTACTGTTTACCTGCAGGTCTGCTTTATTATAATGTTATTTACTGTTTACCTGCAGGTCTGCTTTATTATAATGTTATTTACTGTTTACCTGCAGGTCTGCTTTATTATAATGTTATTTACTGTTTACCTGCAGGTCTCTGCTTTATTATAATGTTATTTACTGTTTACCTGCAGGTCTCTGCTTTATTATAATGTTATTTACTGTTTACCTGCAGGTCTCTGCTTTATTATAATGTTATTTACTGTTTACCTGCAGGTCTGCTTTATTATAATGTTATTTACTGTTTACCTGCAGGTCTCTGGCTGTTTAGGTAAAGTCAGCTGTTAAAGACGGTTTTACATCTCATGTTGCTTTACAATATATTTGGAATAGAAAACCAGTCTTATCATGATCTCAGCTTTTTGGGTTGTTTTGTATTAATGAGGACGGTGGTCTTGTATGGTTGTGTTGCTCCAGGATGGGCTGTTGGAGACTGGGAGGGACACAGTAAACCACTAGACTGAGCTGTATTTGATGTTTGCAGTTATTCATGTTGAGATTCATCAATATGATTATTGTCTGGGGGGTGGGGGGTGGGGACACCTGTTGCATTACGTGTCAGCAGTCCACCAGCACCTTCCTATGATGTCCTCTAATGTTTGATTTCCTGCTTGCGTTGTTCTCAGTATCATATGTAACTCACTTTGGATAAAAGCGTCTGATAAATGACAATAGAATAGAATAAAATAGCAGACATGACATAAATAAGACAAGCAGTAAATCAGACAGGAGGGTGGATGAGTGCAGGTCAGACTGCTGCCTGCCATGCAGTGTGAGTGGATTTTTCTTTTTGTTTGTTAAGATGAGGCTGCCTGATAGAAATGTTCAACATTTAATTTAATAATTTGATTTACTTTGAATGCTTAACTACCATATAACTGAGTGACCTGCCCTGTCGCTTTGCATTCCAAGATTTACTCTGGAAAATAAAATGTTTGTATTATGTTTGTATTCTAGATTTATCATATACACAAATATTTTCCTGCAGGCATAATATCCAACTATCCAGAAAGGATCAATTTAATGCATTTAAACCTTAGAGTCGCATATTTCATAAATATACTGGATTATTGAGCCT
>NC_136620.1:45192392-45212392 GCF_933228915.1 Telmatherina bonti
CACACACACACCATCACACACACCATCACACACACCATCACACACACCATCACACACCCCTTCACACACACCATCACACACACCATCACACACCCCATCACACACACCATCACACACACCATCACACACCCCATCACACACCCATCACACACACCATCACACACACCATCACACACACCATCACACACCCTTCACACACCCCATCACACACACCATCACACACACCATCACACACCCCATCACACACACCATCACACACCCCATCACACACACCATCACACACACCATCACACACCCCATCACACACACCATCACACACACCATCACACACACCATCGCACACACCATCACACACACCATCACACACACCATCACACACACCATCGCACACCCCTTCGCACACCCCTTCGCACACACCATCACACACCCCATCACACACCCCATCACACACACCATCACACACACCTTCACACACCCCTTCACACACCCTTCACACACCCCATCACACACCCCATCACACACCCCATCACACACACCATCACACACCCCATCACACACCCCATCACACACACCATCACACACACCTTCACACACCCCATCACACACCCCATCACACACACCATCACACACACCATCACACACACCTTCACACACCCCATCACACACCCCATCACACACCCCATCACACACACCATCACACACCCCATCGCACACACCATCACACACACCATCACACACACCATCACACACACCATCACACACCCCATCGCACACACCATCACACACACCATCACACACCCCATCACACACACCATCACACACCCCATCACACACACCATCACACACACCATCACACACACCATCACACACCCCTTCACACACCCCATCACACACACCCATCACACACACCATCACACACCCCTTCACACACCCCATCACACACATCATCACACACACCATCACACACACCATCGCACACACCATCACACACACCATCACACACACCATCACACACCCCATCACACACACCATCACACACACCATCACACACACCATCGCACACCCCTTCGCACACCCCATCACACACACCATCACACACCCCATCACACACACCATCACACACACCATCACACACCCCTTCACACACCCCATCACACACCCCATCACACACCCCATCACACACCCCATCACACACACCATCACACACACCATCGCACACCCCATCGCACACACCATCACACACACCATCACACACCCCATCACACACCCCATTACACACCCCATCACACACACCATCACACACCCCATCACACACACACCATCACACACCCCATCACACACACCATCACACACCCCATCACACACACCATCACACACACCATCACACACATCATCACACACACCATCACACACACCATCACACACCCCATCACACACACCATCACACACCCCATCACACACACCATCACACACACACCATCACACACACCATCACACACCCCATCACACACACCATCACACACCCCATCACACACCCCATCACACACCCCATCACACACACCATCACACACCCCATCACACACACCATCACACACACCATCACACACCCCTTCACACACCCCATCACACACCCCATCACACACACCATCACACACACCATCACACACCCCATCACACACCCCATCACACACCCCATCACACACACCATCACACACCCCATCACACACCCCATCACACACACCATCACACACCCCTTCACACACCCCATCACACACACCATCACACACCCCATCACACACCCCATCACACACACCATCACACACCCCTTCACACACCCCATCACACACACCATCACACACACCATCACACAAACCATCACACACCCCATCACACACACCTGACTGTAATCCTGCTGGACTACCTGCTGACTGTAATCCTGCTGGACTACCTGACTGTAATCCTGCTGGACTACCTGACTGTAATCCTGCTGGACTACCTGACTGTAATCCTGCTGGACTACCTGCTGACTGTAATCCTGCTGGACTACCTGACTGTAATCCTGCAGGACTACCTGCTGACTGTAATCCTGCAGGACTACCTGACTGTAATCCTGCAGGACTACCTGCTGACTGTAATCCTGCAGGACTACCTGCTGACTGTAATCCTGCAGGACTACCTGCTGACTGTAATCCTGCTGGACTACCTGACTGTAATCCTGCTGGACTACCTGACTGTAATCCTGCAGGACTACCTGACTGTAATCCTGCAGGACTACCTGCTGACTGTAATCCTGCAGGACTACCTGCTGACTGTAATCCTGCAGGACTACCTGCTGACTGTAATCCTGCTGGACTACCTGACTGTAATCCTGCTGGACTACCTGACTGTAGTCCTGCTGGACTACCTGACTGTAATCCTGCTGGACTACCTGACTGTAATCCTGCTGGACTACCTGACTGTAGTCCTGCTGGACTACCTGACTGTAATCCTGCAGGACTACCTGACTGTAATCCTGCAGGACTACCTGCTGACTGTAATCCTGCAGGACTACCTGCTGACTGTAATCCTGCAGGACTACCTGCTGACTGTAATCCTGCTGGACTACCTGACTGTAATCCTGCTGGACTACCTGCTGACTGTAATCCTGCAGGACTACCTGCTGACTGTAATCCTGCTGGACTACCTGCTGACTGTAATCCTGCAGGACTACCTGCTGACTGTAATCCTGCAGGACTACCTGCTGACTGTAGTCCTGCTGGACTACCTGACTGTAATCCTGCTGGACTACCTGACTGTAGTCCTGCTGGACTACCTGCTGACTGTAATCCTGCAGGACTACCTGACTGTAATCCTGCTGGACTACCTGACTGTAATCCTGCTGGACTACCTGCTGACTGTAGTCCTGCTGGACTACCTGCTGACTGTAGTCCTGCTGGACTACCTGACTGTAATCCTGCTGGACTACCTGACTGTAATCCTGCAGGACTACCTGACTGTAATCCTGCAGGACTACCTGACTGTAATCCTGCTGGACTACCTGACTGTAATCCTGCAGGACTACCTGCTGACTGTAGTCCTGCTGGACTACCTGACTGTAATCCTGCTGGACTACCTGACTGTAATCCTGCTGGACTACCTGCTGAATGTAATCCTGCAGGACTACCTGACTGTAATCCTGCTGGACTACATGACTGTAATCCTGCAGGACTACCTGACTGTAATCCTGCTGGACTACCTGACTGTAATCCTGCTGGACTACCTGACTGTAATCCTGCTGGACTACCTGACTGTAATCCTGCAGGACTACCTGACTGTAATCCTGCTGGACTACCTGACTGTAATCCTGCTGGACTACCTGACTGTAATCCTGCAGGACTACCTGACTGTAATCCTGCAGGACTACCTGACTGTAATCCTGCTGGACTACCTGACTGTAATCCTGCTGGACTACCTGCTGACTGTAATCCTGCTGGACTACCTGACTGTAATCCTGCTGGACTACATGACTGTAATCCTGCAGGACTACCTGACTGTAATCCTGCTGGACTACCTGACTGTAATCCTGCAGGACTACCTGACTGTAATCCTGCTGGACTACCTGCTGACTGTAATCCTGCAGGACTACCTGCTGACTGTAGTCCTGCTGGACTACCTGCTGACTGTAGTCCTGCAGGACTACCTGCTGACTGTAATCCTGCTGGACTACCTGACTGTAATCCTGCTGGACTACCTGACTGTAATCCTGCTGGACTACCTGCTGACTGTAATCCTGCAGGACTACCTGACTGTAATCCTGCTGGACTACCTGACTGTAATCCTGCAGGACTACCTGACTGTAATCCTGCTGGACTACCTGACTGTAATCCTGCTGGACTACCTGACTGTAGTCCTGCTGGACTACCTGACTGTAATCCTGCTGGACTACCTGACTGTAGTCCTGCTGGACTACCTGCTGACTGTAATCCTGCTGGACTACCTGACTGTAATCCTGCTGGACTACCTGACTGTAATCCTGCTGGACTACCTGACTGTAATCCTGCTGGACTACCTGACTGTAGTCCTGCTGGACTACCTGACTGTAATCCTGCTGGACTACCTGCTGACTGTAATCCTGCTGGACTACCTGACTGTAATCCTGCTGGACTACCTGCTGACTGTAGTCCTGCTGGACTACCTGCTGACTGTAATCCTGCTGGACTACCTGCTGACTGTAATCCTGCAGGACTACCTGACTGTAATCCTGCTGGACTACCTGACTGTAATCCTGCTGGACTACCTGACTGTAGTCCTGCTGGACTACCTGACTGTAGTCCTGCTGGACTACCTGCTGACTGTAATCCTGCAGGACTACCTGCTGACTGTAATCCTGCTGGACTACCTGACTGTAATCCTGCTGGACTACCTGCTGACTGTAATCCTGCTGGACTACCTGCTGACTGTAATCCTGCAGGACTACCTGCTGACTGTAATCCTGCTGGACTACCTGCTGACTGTAATCCTGCAGGACTACCTGCTGACTGTAATCCTGCAGGACTACCTGCTGACTGTAGTCCTGCTGGACTACCTGACTGTAATCCTGCTGGACTACCTGACTGTAGTCCTGCTGGACTACCTGCTGACTGTAATCCTGCAGGACTACCTGACTGTAATCCTGCTGGACTACCTGACTGTAATCCTGCTGGACTACCTGCTGACTGTAGTCCTGCTGGACTACCTGCTGACTGTAGTCCTGCTGGACTACCTGACTGTAATCCTGCTGGACTACCTGACTGTAATCCTGCAGGACTACCTGACTGTAATCCTGCAGGACTACCTGACTGTAATCCTGCTGGACTACCTGACTGTAATCCTGCAGGACTACCTGCTGACTGTAGTCCTGCTGGACTACCTGACTGTAATCCTGCTGGACTACCTGACTGTAATCCTGCTGGACTACCTGCTGAATGTAATCCTGCAGGACTACCTGACTGTAATCCTGCTGGACTACATGACTGTAATCCTGCAGGACTACCTGACTGTAATCCTGCTGGACTACCTGACTGTAATCCTGCTGGACTACCTGACTGTAATCCTGCTGGACTACCTGACTGTAATCCTGCAGGACTACCTGACTGTAATCCTGCTGGACTACCTGACTGTAATCCTGCTGGACTACCTGACTGTAATCCTGCAGGACTACCTGACTGTAATCCTGCAGGACTACCTGACTGTAATCCTGCTGGACTACCTGACTGTAATCCTGCTGGACTACCTGCTGACTGTAATCCTGCTGGACTACCTGACTGTAATCCTGCTGGACTACATGACTGTAATCCTGCAGGACTACCTGACTGTAATCCTGCTGGACTACCTGACTGTAATCCTGCAGGACTACCTGACTGTAATCCTGCTGGACTACCTGCTGACTGTAATCCTGCAGGACTACCTGCTGACTGTAGTCCTGCTGGACTACCTGCTGACTGTAGTCCTGCAGGACTACCTGCTGACTGTAATCCTGCTGGACTACCTGACTGTAATCCTGCTGGACTACCTGACTGTAATCCTGCTGGACTACCTGCTGACTGTAATCCTGCAGGACTACCTGACTGTAATCCTGCTGGACTACCTGACTGTAATCCTGCAGGACTACCTGACTGTAATCCTGCTGGACTACCTGCTGACTGTAATCCTGCAGGACTACCTGCTGACTGTAGTCCTGCTGGACTACCTGCTGACTGTAGTCCTGCAGGACTACCTGCTGACTGTAATCCTGCTGGACTACCTGACTGTAATCCTGCTGGACTACCTGACTGTAATCCTGCAGGACTACCTGCTGACTGTAGTCCTGCTGGACTACCTGCTGACTGTAATTCTGCAGGACTACCTGACTGTAATCCTGCTGGACTACCTGACTGTAGTCCTGCTGGACTACCTGCTGACTGTAATCCTGCAGGACTACCTGCTGACTGTAATCCTGCTGGACTACCTGACTGTAATCCTGCTGGACTACCTGACTGTAATCCTGCTGGACTACCTGCTGACTGTAGTCCTGCTGGACTACCTGCTGACTGTAATTCTGCAGGACTACCTGCTGACTGTAGTCCTGCTGGACTACCTGACTGTAATCCTGCAGGACTACCTGACTGTAATCCTGCTGGACTACCTGACTGTAATCCTGCTGGACTACCTGACTGTAATCCTGCAGGACTACCTGACTGTAGTCCTGCTGGACTACCTGACTGTAGTCCTGCTGGACTACCTGACTGTAATCCTGCAGGACTACCTGACTGTAGTCCTGCTGGACTACCTGACTGTAATCCTGCAGGACTACCTGACTGTAATCCTGCTGGACTACCTGACTGTAATCCTGCAGGACTACCTGCTGACTGTAATCCTGCTGGACTACCTGACTGTAGTCCTGCTGGACTACCTGACTGTAATCCTGCAGGACTACCTGACTGTAGTCCTGCTGGACTACCTGACTGTAATCCTGCAGGACTACCTGACTGTAATCCTGCTGGACTACCTGACTGTAGTCCTGCTGGACTACCTGACTGTAATCCTGCAGGACTACCTGACTGTAATCCTGCTGGACTACCTGCTGACTGTAATCCTGCTGGACTACCTGACTGTAATCCTGCAGGACTACCTGACTGTAATCCTGCTGGACTACCTGACTGTAATCCTGCTGGACTACCTGCTGACTGTAATCCTGCTGGACTACCTGACTGTAATCCTGCTGGACTACATGACTGTAATCCTGCAGGACTACCTGACTGTAATCCTGCTGGACTACCTGACTGTAATCCTGCAGGACTACCTGCTGACTGTAATCCTGCTGGACTACCTGACTGTAGTCCTGCTGGACTACCTGACTGTAATCCTGCAGGACTACCTGACTGTAGTCCTGCTGGACTACCTGACTGTAATCCTGCAGGACTACCTGACTGTAATCCTGCTGGACTACCTGACTGTAGTCCTGCTGGACTACCTGACTGTAATCCTGCAGGACTACCTGACTGTAATCCTGCTGGACTACCTGCTGACTGTAATCCTGCTGGACTACCTGACTGTAATCCTGCAGGACTACCTGCTGACTGTAATCCTGCTGGACTACCTGACTGTAATCCTGCTGGACTACCTGACTGTAATCCTGCAGGACTACCTGACTGTAGTCCTGCTGGACTACCTGACTGTAATCCTGCTGGACTACCTGACTGTAATCCTGCTGGACTACCTGACTGTAATCCTGCTGGACTACCTGACTGTAATCCTGCTGGACTACCTGACTGTAGTCCTGCTGGACTACCTGCTGACTGTAATCCTGCAGGACTACCTGCTGACTGTAATCCTGCTGGACTACCTGACTGTAATCCTGCTGGACTACCTGACTGTAGTCCTGCAGGACTACCTGACTGTAGTCCTGCTGGACTACCTGACTGTAATCCTGCTGGACTACCTGACTGTAGTCCTGCTGGACTACCTGACTGTAATCCTGCTGGACTACCTGACTGTAATCCTGCTGGACTACCTGACTGTAATCCTGCTGGACTACCTGACTGTAATCCTGCTGGACTACCTGACTGTAGTCCTGCTGGACTACCTGCTGACTGTAATCCTGCAGGACTACCTGCTGACTGTAGTCCTGCTGGACTACCTGACTGTAATCCTGCTGGACTACCTGACTGTAATCCTGCAGGACTACCTGACTGTAATCCTGCTGGACTACCTGACTGTAATCCTGCTGGACTACCTGACTGTAATCCTGCTGGACTACCTGACTGTAATCCTGCTGGACTACCTGACTGTAATCCTGCTGGACTACCTGCTGACTGTAATCCTGCAGGACTACCTGACTGTAATCCTGCTGGACTACCTGACTGTAATCCTGCAGGACTACCTGACTGTAATCCTGCTGGACTACCTGCTGACTGTAATCCTGCAGGACTACCTGCTGACTGTAGTCCTGCTGGACTACCTGACTGTAATCCTGCTGGACTACCTGACTGTAATCCTGCTGGACTACCTGCTGACTGTAATCCTGCAGGACTACCTGCTGACTGTAGTCCTGCAGGACTACCTGCTGACTGTAGTCCTGCAGGACTACCTGCTGACTGTAATCCTGCTGGACTACCTGACTGTAATCCTGCTGGACTACCTGACTGTAATCCTGCTGGACTACCTGCTGACTGTAATCCTGCAGGACTACCTGCTGACTGTAATCCTGCTGGACTACCTGACTGTAATCCTGCTGGACTACCTGACTGTAATCCTGCTGGACTACCTGCTGACTGTAGTCCTGCTGGACTACCTGCTGACTGTAATTCTGCAGGACTACCTGCTGACTGTAGTCCTGCTGGACTACCTGACTGTAATCCTGCAGGACTACCTGACTGTAATCCTGCTGGACTACCTGACTGTAATCCAGCAGGACTACCTGACTGTAATCCTGCAGGACTACCTGACTGTAGTCCTGCTGGACTACCTGACTGTAATCCTGCAGGACTACCTGACTGTAATCCTGCTGGACTACCTGACTGTAATCCTGCAGGACTACCTGCTGACTGTAATCCTGCTGGACTACCTGACTGTAGTCCTGCTGGACTACCTGACTGTAATCCTGCAGGACTACCTGCTGACTGTAATCCTGCTGGACTACCTGACTGTAGTCCTGCTGGACTACCTGACTGTAGTCCTGCAGGACTACCTGACTGTAATCCTGCAGGACTACCTGACTGTAGTCCTGCTGGACTACCTGACTGTAATCCTGCAGGACTACCTGACTGTAATCCTGCTGGACTACCTGACTGTAGTCCTGCTGGACTACCTGACTGTAATCCTGCAGGACTACCTGACTGTAATCCTGCTGGACTACCTGCTGACTGTAATCCTGCTGGACTACCTGACTGTAATCCTGCAGGACTACCTGCTGACTGTAATCCTGCTGGACTACCTGACTGTAATCCTGCTGGACTACCTGACTGTAATCCTGCAGGACTACCTGACTGTAATCCTGCTGGACTACCTGACTGTAATCCTGCTGGACTACCTGACTGTAATCCTGCTGGACTACCTGACTGTAATCCTGCTGGACTACCTGACTGTAATCCTGCTGGACTACCTGCTGACTGTAATCCTGCTGGACTACCTGCTGACTGTAATCCTGCAGGACTACCTGCTGACTGTAATCCTGCTGGACTACCTGACTGTAATCCTGCTGGACTACCTGCTGACTGTAGTCCTGCTGGACTACATGACTGTAATCCTGCTGGACTACCTGCTGACTGTAATCCTGCTGGACTACCTGCTGACTGTAATCCTGCAGGACTACCTGCTGACTGTAATCCTGCTGGACTACCTGACTGTAATCCTGCTGGACTACCTGCTGACTGTAGTCCTGCTGGACTACCTGACTGTAATCCTGCTGGACTACCTGACTGTAATCCTGCAGGACTACCTGACTGTAATCCTGCTGGACTACCTGACTGTAATCCTGCTGGACTACCTGACTGTAATCCTGCTGGACTACCTGACTGTAATCCTGCTGGACTACCTGACTGTAATCCTGCTGGACTACCTGCTGACTGTAATCCTGCAGGACTACCTGACTGTAATCCTGCTGGACTACCTGACTGTAATCCTGCAGGACTACCTGACTGTAATCCTGCTGGACTACCTGCTGACTGTAATCCTGCAGGACTACCTGCTGACTGTAGTCCTGCTGGACTACCTGACTGTAATCCTGCTGGACTACCTGACTGTAGTCCTGCTGGACTACCTGACTGTAATCCTGCTGGACTACCTGACTGTAATCCTGCAGGACTACCTGACTGTAGTCCTGCTGGACTACCTGACTGTAATCCTGCAGGACTACCTGCTGACTGTAATCCAGCAGGACTACCTGCTGACTGTAATCCTGCTGGACTACCTGACTGTAATCCTGCTGGACTACCTGACTGTAATCCTGCTGGACTACCTGACTGTAATCCTGCAGGACTACCTGACTGTAATCCTGCAGGACTACCTGCTGACTGTAATCCTGCTGGACTACCTGACTGTAATCCTGCTGGACTACCTGACTGTAGTCCTGCTGGACTACCTGCTGACTGTAGTCCTGCTGGACTACCTGCTGACTGTAATTCTGCAGGACTACCTGCTGACTGTAGTCCTGCTGGACTACCTGACTGTAATCCTGCTGGACTACCTGACTGTAATCCTGCTGGACTACCTGACTGTAGTCCTGCTGGACTACCTGACTGTAATCCTGCAGGACTACCTGACTGTAGTCCTGATGGACTACCTGACTGTAATCCTGCTGGACTACCTGACTGTAATCCTGCTGGACTACCTGACTGTAATCCTGCTGGACTACCTGACTGTAATCCTGCTGGACTACCTGACTGTAATCCTGCTGGACTACCTGACTGTAATCCTGCTGGACTACCTGACTGTAATCCTGCTGGACTACCTGACTGTAGTCCTGCTGGACTACCTGACTGTAGTCCTGCAGGACTACCTGACTGTAATCCTGCTGGACTACCTGACTGTAATCCTGCAGGACTACCTGACTGTAGTCCTGATGGACTACCTGACTGTAATCCTGCTGGACTACCTGACTGTAGTCCTGCAGGACTACCTGACTGTAATCCTGCTGGACTACCTGACTGTAATCCTGCAGGACTACCTGACTGTAGTCCTGATGGACTACCTGACTGTAATCCTGCTGGACTACCTGACTGTAATCCTGCTGGACTACCTGACTGTAATCCTGCTGGACTACCTGACTGTAATCCTGCTGGACTACCTGCTGACTGTAATCCTGCAGGACTACCTGACTGTAATCCTGCTGGACTACCTGACTGTAATCCTGCAGGACTACCTGACTGTAATCCTGCTGGACTACCTGACTGTAGTCCTGCTGGACTACCTGACTGTAATCCTGCTGGACTACCTGCTGACTGTAATCCTGCTGGACTACCTGACTGTAATCCTGCAGGACTACCTGCTGACTGTAGTCCTGCTGGACTACCTGCTGACTGTAATCCTGCTGGACTACCTGCTGACTGTAATCCTGCAGGACTACCTGCTGACTGTAATCCTGCTGGACTACCTGACTGTAATCCTGCTGGACTACCTGCTGACTGTAGTCCTGCTGGACTACCTGACTGTAATCCTGCTGGACTACCTGACTGTAATCCTGCAGGACTACCTGACTGTAATCCTGCTGGACTACCTGACTGTAATCCTGCTGGACTACCTGACTGTAATCCTGCTGGACTACCTGACTGTAATCCTGCTGGACTACCTGACTGTAATCCTGCTGGACTACCTGACTGTAATCCTGCTGGACTACCTGCTGACTGTAATCCTGCAGGACTACCTGACTGTAATCTTGCTGGACTACCTGACTGTAATCCTGCAGGACTACCTGACTGTAATCCTGCTGGACTACCTGCTGACTGTAATCCTGCAGGACTACCTGCTGACTGTAGTCCTGCTGGACTACCTGACTGTAATCCTGCTGGACTACCTGACTGTAGTCCTGCTGGACTACCTGACTGTAATCCTGCTGGACTACCTGACTGTAATCCTGCAGGACTACCTGACTGTAGTCCTGCTGGACTACCTGACTGTAATCCTGCAGGACTACCTGCTGACTGTAATCCAGCAGGACTACCTGCTGACTGTAATCCTGCTGGACTACCTGACTGTAATCCTGCTGGACTACCTGACTGTAATCCTGCTGGACTACCTGACTGTAATCCTGCAGGACTACCTGACTGTAATCCTGCAGGACTACCTGCTGACTGTAATCCTGCTGGACTACCTGACTGTAATCCTGCTGGACTACCTGACTGTAGTCCTGCTGGACTACCTGCTGACTGTAGTCCTGCTGGACTACCTGCTGACTGTAATTCTGCAGGACTACCTGCTGACTGTAGTCCTGCTGGACTACCTGACTGTAATCCTGCTGGACTACCTGACTGTAATCCTGCTGGACTACCTGACTGTAGTCCTGCTGGACTACCTGACTGTAATCCTGCAGGACTACCTGACTGTAGTCCTGATGGACTACCTGACTGTAATCCTGCTGGACTACCTGACTGTAATCCTGCTGGACTACCTGACTGTAATCCTGCTGGACTACCTGACTGTAATCCTGCTGGACTACCTGACTGTAGTCCTGCTGGACTACCTGACTGTAGTCCTGCAGGACTACCTGACTGTAATCCTGCTGGACTACCTGACTGTAATCCTGCAGGACTACCTGACTGTAGTCCTGATGGACTACCTGACTGTAATCCTGCTGGACTACCTGACTGTAGTCCTGCAGGACTACCTGACTGTAATCCTGCTGGACTACCTGACTGTAATCCTGCAGGACTACCTGACTGTAGTCCTGATGGACTACCTGACTGTAATCCTGCTGGACTACCTGACTGTAATCCTGCTGGACTACCTGACTGTAATCCTGCTGGACTACCTGACTGTAATCCTGCTGGACTACCTGCTGACTGTAATCCTGCAGGACTACCTGACTGTAATCCTGCTGGACTACCTGACTGTAATCCTGCAGGACTACCTGACTGTAATCCTGCTGGACTACCTGACTGTAATCCTGCTGGACTACCTGACTGTGATCCTGCTGGACTACCTGACTGTAATCCCCTCCGGAGTCACCATAAGAAGTATTTAACAAGGATGAAAAGAAAGCGGGAGAGAGATGGCGATAATGGGACA
The DNA here is from genome assembly GCF_933228915.1 of Telmatherina bonti. Lineage (NCBI taxonomy): Eukaryota > Metazoa > Chordata > Actinopteri > Atheriniformes > Telmatherinidae > Telmatherina > Telmatherina bonti. The sequence continues at coordinate 45,205,113 of NC_136620.1, forward strand.
AACAAGTTACCTAAAAGCTAAAATAAGGAAATATGACAAAGCGTTTGTCGCACTTGGCTTCACTGTGACGACGGAGGGACACGGGGAAACACCGATATATGTTGGCAGCATAAACTGAGGCGTCAGCAAAAACATTTACTGTAATCATGGAATCAGTCAGTGAAAACGTGGTGAATACTGCCAACCATCATGCCACTTTGTGAATGTTACGATAGCAAACCAGTGATTACTGTTAGCATCATATAAGGTGGCATACCAAACCCCATACACAGGCTACCTGCAGCATTAGACGTGGACTCTTTCATGCTGGATAACAGGAGTGCTTCAAAACTCAAAACAGTCTGTCTGTCCAACAACACCGTCGCCAGATGAAAAAAATGACATTGCTAACGATCTTCAACAACAGCTGGTCGATCACCTCAAAGACAAACGTGTTGTCTCACATTTTGATGAACCAGACATTGTTTATCACTCATGTACATTTATACATGGCAAACTCTCTGCCTGTAAATATATTGAAAATGCTGGACTGTTTCCTTCCTTTAGCTAAACTGGAACAACGTTAGCTAACACTCAACCCCATTTCACCTTGAGATAAAGTCTGATAAAGGTTACAAATGGGCTGAATAGTGGTTGGTTTATGGGTTGTGGGGTTAGATTATTGATATAAATTAGATTCAGGCTGGATCACTGCTGTTAAAAAAAAAGCCATAGGTTTAACTTCTCACTCAACCTCTCAGATGGATTGTGGCAGATTTTGGTGTCACTGTTGTGACTCTGAAATAAAACATAGTTTAAAAAAAAAAACCCAAAAAACCAAGTTTATTATGAGAAAAAGTTATATATATATATATATTTTTTATTTAAAATGAGGCAGCAGCAGAAAATTGGGACAACTGCAGGAAGAACATCCATGTTATTGTCACAGAAAGCAGCTAATCTTCACATTTGAGGCATTTTTCTCACTTTTTTTTATGCCTCTCTTGGTTTCTGGGTCTCTTTAGGATCTTAATAAACATGGAACCACACATTTTTTATCCAGTTTATATCCAGATTTTTTACATTGTTTTTTTCATTGTTTTAGAAAGTTGACCTGAGCTTTCAGAACTATCCAAGCCACCCGCACCAGCCTGCGTCGACGGAAGTGGACAGTACAATAAACTGTTTTCTCATCTCAACAATACTGCTTGATATTTCTGAGAGGAAAGTGTCTGAATTCTGTCATTTCACCACCAGGAGCCTCCAGCAGCTGCCGGAGCCTTGGTTATGTAACATGAAGAGTATATTCTGAAGTTTGAAGTCTGATTGAATCCAGAGTTTAACTGAACATTAGATGTTTCAGCTGAGTTTAACTCAACTTGCTGTAACTATCAGCGAGGATCACTCTGTGAGACGACGACACTGAAAACATCTGTTCAACCAGCAGATCCATGACGACACAGTTCATTCATTACTGTCGCACAGAACAACAACATCCTGCTCTGACTTTACAAGAAACTTGTCTTTTACCTTCAGCTCGGTCACCACCATTCTTATGATCTCCAGCTGACATTGAAGTTCAGTTTTCAGTCACCCGTCCACCAAACCAGACTCCAGTTTCCCTGAGGGCCAGAACTGAGGGCGCCCGGGAGGGCGGAGAGATCCAGAGAGAGGAGGGAGGAGAAGCAAGGGTGGAGGAGAGAGGGCACATATTCATTCTACTGACGGCTTTCCTCAAACACTCTCCCTCCTAAACATATCCTGTGTTGAGAGGCAGGCAGGAAAGGGAGGGAGATGGGGGGAGGAGGAGGAGGAAGAGGAGGAGAATAACGTTGGAGGGAGGAGGAAGAGAAGACAAGAAAGGGAGAGGGAGAGAGAGAGAGAGAAAGGCAGAACATGATAATATACAATCCTGTTATCAAATTATTGGGACTCTACAACCCAAACAAACAGAAAATGCTTCTCATCATAAATGAAAACAAAATAAATAATAAATAACCTGGAGCAGGTTGGATGTAAAAACTGAATGAATGTTTAGGAAGCTTCACCAGAATGTGACAGATTATGTTTTTTCTCCTGTTTTTCAGCCATGTGAGAAAAAAACTCCAAGAAAAAATTGGAAAGAAAGATTTTACATCTGCAAGCAGGAGTTTGATTTACCCCCCTGGAATCAGGGTAAACCTGCTGGTGCGGTTGGCCCTGGGTTCCTCCTAATGCAAGACAATGCTAGACCTCATGTGGCTGGAGTGTGTCAGCAGTTCCTGCAACACCAAGGCAATGATGTTATGGACCGGCCCGCCCGTTCCCCAGACCTGGATCCAGCTGAGCACATCTGGGACATCATGTCTCGCTCCATCCACCAACGCCAAGCTGCACCACAGACTGTCCAGGAGTTGGCGGATGCTTTAGTCCAGGTCTGGGAGGAGATCCCACAGGAGAACATCCACCGCCTCATCAGGAGCATGCCCAGGTGTTGTAGGGAGGTCATACAGGCACGCGGAGGCCACACACACTACTGAGCCTCATTCTGACTTGTTTAAAGGACATTACATCAAAGCTGGATCAGCCTGTAGTGTGTTTTTCCACTTTCATTTGGAGTAGAACTCCAAATCCAGACCTCCATGGGTTGTTATGTTTGATTTTTATTGATAAAATTTGTGTGATTTTGTTGTCAGCACATTCAGCTATGGAGAGAACAAAGTATTGAATAAAAATATTTCATTCATTCAGATCTACAACGTCTTAGGTGGTATCTTTAGTTTTCTCAGCAGTGTAAAATTTAGCAGGCAGGGACGCCCGCAGGTTCCTCATCACCCTCCACATGGGTTCCTCCATCCAAGCGGAGAGTTAGTTGGCTTCCATGCACATGTCTGTTATGTTTATAGAAACACAAGAAGCACCAGCTGGTCACGCATGTACTTTTACACATGGGTCATGTCCAGAGTGATTTGTCATCACCTGATCTGGAATTTATTCACTGGTGTCTGACTCGCTGGAGGATTACTGAGGAGGGACAGTTTTCCTGCTGTGTCATCACCGTCTCCATTTTATTTGACTTGTAGAGTGTAAATGTCTCCTTTCTCTGCATCGCCACCTTCACAGCATGCTTCCTATTCATCTTTTTATTTGTTCTGGATATTCCTGATGTTCCAGCAGGTTCATGCTGGTGATGAGATGAAAGATGGAAGTTTCTCTGAAGCGACTGCACCAGATTCCCAGAAGCATCCTGTTACGGCAATGGGTAAGACTCTTGCAGATTTTCCTCAGACAAAAGAAAACACATTTTATTTCAGAAGGAAAAGATGTCTAAACTCCTTGATCTGAGCTGGGCCAGGCAGTGCAAACACACCTGTCTCGGGTATTAAAACCAGTAGGCTGTACAGTGGGAGAAAATGTACCAGTTTTCACAATATCATGAGAACAGATTAAATAAATGGAACAAACCAAAACTCACATTAAAACAGTGTTTGCAATTTATTTTTAGAAGAATCCTGAAGTCTCCACTGTTGTGGAATTTATCTGATGAGAAATAAATCTAGAGACCAGCCATGCTCTGTCCAGTTTATTGACCATGCCCCCAGCGAGAGGTCTGGAAAGCTCTGCCCCGGCTCAAGGTGTTACAGCGATCTTTAGGCAACCTCTGCCTGGCAGCACTAGTCAAAACAACTGCCAGCTTGGAGATAACAACAGTCAAAGCTGAAACAGGCCTTGAACAGAACACTTAGTTTTATGCATGAATCTACTAAAGCAAGCTTACTGAACTACTCTAAACTATGCAGAATATATATCTTGTACTACTTAAAAGAAACTTAATAAAGGAGTAGCCTTAAAACTATGTGCATAATTTCTACCACATTCCCCCTTTTTGATACTTTTAGGATCAACACAAAAGAAGCGCAATTCAGGGATACAATAAAACAACAAAACAAACCCAGAAAAAATGAACTGCTTAGAGATACAGGATTATCTAAATATCAGAACGGTCACTTCCACCAGGGTTGAAGAGCATTCATCATGAAACACCCTGAAAGGAAAAACACTCACGTCAGTGTCAGAATCAGAAAAGCCATCACGATCAAAAAAGAACGAAAAAGGATAAAAGAGAGGGAGATCTGAAGCAGGAAGAGAGTCATAAACAAGCTGAGGAACGTGATATCCTAAGGCAGTGTCAATCAGCCTAACCAACAAGGCTGTGATACACAGAACGCAACAGCAAACACAAAACAAGAAGGGCAGCAAATACTGCAATGGAACCCCAATAACGTTGACGTAGGCGGAAGCAGCTGAGTCGTCATGATGAACAGAGTGCCTGGACCGAGTGACCGGATAAGGAAAATTAACAGCATAAACACTGTCACACCAAGCACGGTCCAGAACCCCAACGTATCAGACAGGAAGCTGCTCCATTAAATGTCAGCATCAGCCCTGTGAAGCTTCTGTGTGTCCGGTTATTTCCATAGTTGCTGGCAGGTGGGTCATAGACCGTATATGAAAGCTGGACGGAGCTTCCGGTGGTTAAAGTGAAGCCCTTCATCCACTAGGGGCTGCAAAACAGAGCAAATCCCCATATACTCCCATGCCTTCATGACAACTGTTGGGGGAGTGAATTTTTTTGTAACTCACCCCTTTAAAAGTAATTTAATCTCAAAGTCAAGCATATTTAGGGGCATGTCCTTTTAACAGGTACCCAATCTCCCGCTTCAAGTAAGAAGAACATAGAACAACAGCGGTTTTTAGCCGGTTAACAATGTGACTTAGCTTTAGCCCGCTTACCGCCGTTAGCTGGAACACCTGGCAATTAGTAGGAAGTTGACTGATGCTGGAGCTGGGTTGCCCAATGAGATACACACCACTGAACAACCTTGTGCTGGGAGTTGACACCTTTCTTCTCTTTTCAGTTGGTTCATCCTGTTCACTTGTATCGCTAACCACTTCTCGCTGCATAGCTATCTTGAAGGTGCCATGATGTCAGCAGTTCACAAATCTGACCAAATCAATCTTAACTGACAATCTCAAATAACAAAATAAAACATAAGTAGTGATAAATTGTGATGTACTTGGATTAAAAGTAACAATAAAGTTATGTGTCATATGATGTCATCCTTTCCGAGCAAAAAAATATGAATGTTTGACATTGTTTGTGTACTAAAATTAGTTCAAATTTACACAGGTGTTAATGCGTAAACAGCTATATGCAAGAACATTTCATTTGCTTTCATTTGGTACAACTTTCAATGCTATAGCCTTAACCTCTGGGAAGCTACAATGAAAACAAGGACATAATATCCCAGATTTTGCATTGTTTTTGAAAATCGTCAACAATAAAACTACATGGCTCTTGAGGCAGGCATAGCCAAGGTCCAAGATCGAAATTACTGGTATATTTATTTTAGACCTTGGAGAATGGGAAAAATATGAGTTTGCATATGTTTGATGAAAAAGGTCAAATTTGAAGAGGTTTAATGCCACACACACTAACACACACACACTGAATGAAAAGGTTTCATCGGGTCAGGCTATAGGAACACCAGTTTTAACAACCATTTCCTTTCTTCTTCATTGATATAAATGGAAAAACATCCAACCAACACTGAACTTCAGGTAGCAGTCAGGCTGAAAAATAAATGAAATTAAATAAAAATCTTTTGAATCACTTTTGAATTGTGGTTGAACAGAAATATAAATGTTAGGTTTATTCCAACGTAAATGCATATTTGCTTTATTTTCGGTGCCTGTATGGAGAAGTGCCTAAACTTGCGAAAGAAACATCGTGACGTTTAGTAATTTTTCAGACCCCTGTCGCGACTTTATATAACCCCACCCACCTGTAGAGGGTAGCCAATCGCTGTCGTTTTATGGAAATGACCTGCATATGTCCATCTGCAGCATCACCTGAGCAGGTGTGTCTGTGTCTCCAGAAAAGTAGCTGAAGTAAGGGACACGTATGTCTCTGATCGGGACACGTAGGTCTCTGATCGGGACACGTATGTCTCTGATCGGGACACGTAGGTCACTCATCGGGACACGTAGGTCACTCATCGGGACACGTGGGTCTCTGATCGGGACACGTAGGTCTCTGATCGGGACATACAGGTCTCTGATCGGGACATACAGGTCTCTGATCGGGACATACAGGTCTCTGATCGGGACATACAGGTCTCTGATCGGGACATACAGGTCTCTGATCGGGGCACGTAGGTCTCTGATCGGGGCACGTAGGTCTCTGATCGGGGCACGTAGGTCTCTGATCGGGACATACAGGTCTCTGATCGGGACATACAGGTCTCTGATCGGGGCACGTAGGTCTCTGATCGGGGCACGTAGGTCTCTGATCGGGACACGTAGGTCTCTGATCGGGACATACAGGTCTCTGATCGGGACATACAGGTCTCTGATCGGGACACGTAGGTCTTTGATCGGGACATACAGGTCTCTGATCGGGACATACATGTCACTGATCGGGACACGTAGGTCTCTGATCGGGACACGTTGGTCTCTGATCGGGACATACAGGTCTCTGATCGGGACACGTAGGTCTCTGATCGGGACACGTAGGTCTCTGATCGGGACACGTAGGTCTCTGATCGGGACATACAGGTCTCTGATCGGGTTCCCCTTTATAAAAGCTTGGATTAGCGTAGCAACAGATACGTTCTCCTCTATAAAAGTTTGGATTCACATAGCAACATATGTTGTCGTCCTGTATAAAAGTTTGGATTAGCGTAGCCACAGATGGGTTCCCCTTTATAAAAGCGTGCTGTCTGTGTGTGTGTGTGGGGGGAGGGGCAGGGGTGTATGTATGGGGGAGTGGGTGGTGCATGTGTGTGGTAGGTTGGTGGATAAGTGTAGATATGATGGATGGGGGGGGGGGGGGAGATTTGGATGTGACGTGGGGGTCAGGAGGATGGTTTTAAGGGTGGGCTGAACGGGTGGCTGGGTGGACCTGAATGTGTCCGGAAGTGTGTGTGTGTGTGGCTGTAGGTGTGTGCTGAGACAGTGTGAAGTGCCGATGTGTGGACAAGGGGGGACTTCATGTCCCCAGGTGGGGGTGTCCTCTGTGAGTGAGGGGGCGGTGGACAATCGGTCTGGGATTCCCCTTCTGCCGCCCCGCCTCCTCTTTGTCCTCATGCCCCCCTTCTGCATGTGGTGAGTTGGTCCCCTCTTGGGTCGGTGATGACTCTCTGGTTAGAGTCGCCGAAGGCTCTGGTTACGGGGATGGCTGTCCCCGGCTTGTCCTGGTCCTTGGGGGGCCCTGGGAGTAGGGGGCATGCCCAGTGCTGCGGGCGGCTCACCTTCTGGAG